>NC_057724.1:18313979-18331838 GCF_004010195.1 Chiloscyllium plagiosum
GGGCCTGTTTCCACACTGTAATCTAATCTAATCTAATCTAAAATCTAATCTAATCTAATCTAAATATGTGTTACCATGATTTGAGCATGAACATAGTATGGAGGTCACAGTCAAAGAATTATCCCTTAGTCACCCTGTGTTTCAGGTAAAAATCTTACCTCACTCTGAGTATTGCAAACTAGTTTAAAAACAAAGCCCTCTCTCACCCTCAATTCTGGAATTCAATCATGGTCAGAAAGCATCAAAACCACAGAATTTCAACCAATCTGCGAAACTAAGGATAATGAAACTTTTTAATAATCAGTGTTATGACAAGGTGTACTTTGCCCTTTGTTTTGACAAGCGGTTTTAAGACAGAGGTAATGAGTTGTCTATGAACGCCCATGAAGTAAACAGCTCATGAGGCCTTAGGTTTTCTTTTTAAGTTGGAACAATAGAAGCAGCCTGAATGGGTGGGGTCAAGCTCCCACAGAACCAGAACTTTTAGTTTTTACTTTTTACTAGCAGTTGCTGGGTCTTGAAGTTGCAGTATGTCCCTCTCCCTGCTACTCGCTCTCTCTCTTTCTTTGGGTTTTCTCTTGACGTTTTTCCTCCTTGGCATGAGAATTGCCTGTGAGACAATCTATTTTTCTGAACTTGCTTTTTCTCAAGAGTGTATTAATGGGATGGGATGATTTTGGAATCCATACTGTTTAATAGTTAAATAATCTATTATTCTGTTACGTTTCCCAATAGAGTTAAATTATTCCAATTGCTTCATTCGAGTTATTTTAACTATATTGTTTAATAAAATGTGTCTGGCTTAAAATCTGATAGCTTGACCAGTCAAATTGCATCTAGAACACAACACCTTACACTTACCTTAAAAATAAGAAAAAGTTATGGTTTAGACCATTTTCTGAATTTATTTTGAGGTCATTTGATCGGGCCCATAATGCAGTGTCAACACTGATGGAAGCATTTACTCTAGCAATCATCATGTTCAACTATCTCCTCCTCATGAACAATTCAGAGACTGACAACCTTTTTAAAAAAACTTTTATCTTTTGGACTTTCCTCTTACTTGTGTGTGGGTATGTTTCATTCTTGTTTCTTTTCATGTTTTGTCATTAATAAACTTACTCTTTTTAAAGTGAAGGCTGTTTAAATTAGCTCTTTCTAAGACATAATTTCATATGGGTCTGGGAGAAAGGTAGCCACAAGTTAATTTATAAATTAACCTTGATGCAATCAACCATGGGATGCATAAATAAAGAAGATTGGGAGCCAGTTCATTCCTTCTCACCTAGGAGATTAACGATTTGAGGTAACCCGTCTGGAACCATAATCATTTGGGAAACTTGCTCAGGGTATACTTATGACAACTGCAAAATTATACATTAGATGTGAGCTGACTAGGAAGAAATAAGTTTGGTACCCATAGGGAGGGCCTCAACCGGGACCTTGGGTTCATGTCACATTACAGGTGATCACCATTACACTACACACACACAGATATTCCTACACACACACACTCTCACATACACACAGACGCACACACAGACACCCACACACACCCTTATAGACACATACTCCCACACATGCACCCCCTCACAGACTTAAGACAATCTGCACTCACTACACACATGCACACACTTTCTCACACTCACAATCCCCACCCCAGACAGACACACACAGACAGACAAAGACCCACATGCACACATATATTTTGTGTGGTGAATTTTTTTGTACTTGCAGACTTACATTAAAGAAGTGAAACTATCACTGTATTCTAACAGATGAAAGGCTTAACAGACAATCAATTCTTCAATGTATAATTTCAGTTACAACACACTGCAAATTTTTGCTATAAACTTTCTGTGTTACGATCGAGCCCTCCACAATCACCTGATGAAGGAGCGTCGCTCCGAAAGCTAGTATGCTTCCAATTAAACCTGTTGGATTATAACCTGGTGTTGTGTGATTTTTAACTTAGGAAGAAATAGGTTCAGGTAAAATATTTGACCCCATAATCTTCAAAGGAAGAATCTTAAGTTACCACATTGGAGATTGCATCATTTAAAAAAGAATCTTCACACAACACAATTAAGGAAGTGGACAACTTAGTTTCATCAATAATTCAATCTTTGAGGGAGATTGAGAATGCCCAAGTTAATCAGCAAATATCTATCTCTTCAGCACACGTAAACAGGCAGATGGAGACAAAACAAAATCCACTGATATAAATTGAAGATATGGTAAATAAAATTTCATGGAATACACCACAAAAAAAAATCAACAAACAATGTCCAAAGACTCATGGTTGTGCAAAAACCCTCAAACTGTAAGGAAGACAGTCCAGACAATGACTTACTATTGAACAATTTGCCATTCCTCCAAGTCTGAAAAGGACACATTAACAGAGAATAGTGAAACCTACAGATCAACTGCATTTGAAAAATCCAAGACTTCTGGGAAGCTAAGGGATTGGTAAATTATTGTATAAACAAAGATATATGAATAACAGTTTGCTGAATAAAGTTTTGGGTGAGGATGTTACATGTCAGAAAGGATCTGAAAGGGATAACACTTTACCCTTTACCTTTAACTTTACCTTCTAACACAATATCTCCTGATGGTAATATCATAATGACTTATTAGAAGTAGGGATGAAGTAGGATTGTATAAAGTGGGAGAGTGACCTATAGGCTATTCTAACAAGCTGTGTGTAGTTGCAGAGATGCAACAAACCGCATCTTGTTTACTCTGTAGGACTGTTTTCATTAGACGAGAAGGTTGTTACCCTCACACACACCCGAACACTCATCCCACACCCAGTTACAAGGTACAAATGGCAGCACGACAACAATACTGACCGATTTTAGGCCTTGATTTCTGCTTGTTAGTGAATTAGATTACATGTTCCAACGTCAAATCCTCCTTGCATTGAAGGAAGTTTAATAAGACTTCTGATCCCTTTTACTGACTACTCCATGGCTATTAATTTATTTCATTCTTCAAAGCTCTATCTATAACATCTTTCCAGATATTAAAAATTCATTACAAAGGCTTGTACTGATTCTCCAAAACACTGCAATTGTTGATTAAATCTCACCCATTTTGTCACTAAATTCCTTTTCAGGCTAAAGTATGAGTCAAATGTTTTAATCAATGTATAGTACAGGGCATGTTTCATCCATACTTTCTTTCATGCTTCATCTTACCAGAATATCATCAACCTCTGATGTACAGCATATTAAAAAGGTGCTGAGTTGATAGCATTGCTCCTTTGTGTGCAAGCCTGAAGTTGTTCTGTTGCACTGAAACCTTTGGAGCTCCCATTTTTGCCCTTGTTGTAGACTTCCTGTATTCTATTGTCTTTTAGGTTCAAGAAAGGTTCTTCTGGAGTTGCCAGCCCTACCATGTCAAACTGAACTGGGTTTATCCATTCTGTGTTTTGCTTCTCCAGAGTATTATCAGGTCAGGCTCAACTTTGAGGTTTCCTGAAGTTCTTTTGTCACATCCTTTGAGTCTTCCTGCTCTGTAGCCCTGCAACTAATGTCTCCTGAAATCTCTTTTCCTACCTCCAGAATTTCTTCACATTCCAGTTATTTTTTTTCTTGAAGTCTTCTGAGTCTTTGCCTGCCTTTGGTATATTCACGCTTTGTACTCAGCTATACTTTCGAAATCTTCCAAACGTGCCACCCTGCCTTCGGACATTTTCCTTTTTAATTGTGTCCCTTGGACTCTGTTTTAACATCAGATCCTGGCTGTGGAGGGCTGTTTCCTTAAATGTCCTCAAATTGTGTTGTAAGCTAAATCTGCTGTACATTGAGATGCCAGACTGGTGTTTTCCGACTATCTTGTTGATAGTACACACTACTGCTACAGAGCATCAGTGGTGGAGGGACTGGATGCTTATGCATGTGGTGTCAATCAAATGGGCTGTCTTGTCCTCGATGGTGTCAAGCTTCTTGTGTGTCATTGGAGCTGCCCCCTTCCAGGTAACTTGGGGATTTCCATCACACTCCGGACTTGAGCCCTGTAGATGATGGACAGGATTTGGGGGGTCAGGAGGTGAGTTACTTGATACAGTATTCCTAGCCTCTGATCTGCTCTTGGACCCACTGCATTTTTGAGGCAAATCCAGTTGAGTTTCTGGTCAGTGATAACCCCCAAGATGTTGATAATTGGGGATTCAGTGATGGTACTTGTCAGCCGAAGCCTGGATATTGTGTAGAATGAGTTACATTTAAATGTGGACTACTTCAGTATTTGAGGAGTCATGAATGGTGCTGAACATTGCACAAACATTCCCACTTCTGACCTCTTGTTGGAGAGAAGGTCACTGATGGAGCGACTGAAGATGGTTGGGCCTAGGCACTACCCTGGGGCACTCCTGCACAGATGTCCTGGAGCTGAGGTGACTTCCATCCAACAATCACAACCATTTTTCTATCTACCAAATGCAACTTCAATCAATGAGGCTAAGATAAAAGGTAGGGAGGAGGGACTTGGGGGAGGGGCATTGGGAATGCAATAGGTGGAAGGAGGTTAAGGTGAGGGTGATAGGCCCCTGCAATCTTCTTCCTGATCTCTCTGCCCCCAGCCCCTCACCGGCCTATCACCCTCACCTTAATCTCCTTCCACCTATCGCATTCCCAATGCCCCTCCCCCAAGTCCCTCCTCCCTACCTTTTATCTTAGCCTGCTTGGCACATCCTCCTCATTCCTGAAAAAGAGCTTATGCCCGAAACGTCGATTCTCCTTGTCCTTTGATGCTGCCTGACCTGCTGCGCTTTTCCAGCAACACATTTTTAAGCTCTGATCTCCAGCATTAGCAGTCCTCACTTTCTCCAACTTCAATCAATGCAGATTTTGCCCCTGATACCCATTAATTCCAGTTTAGCTAAGGCTCCTTGATACCAAGAGCTGTCACTCTCACCTCACCTCTGGAATTCAGCTCTTTTCTCCACGTTTGAACCAAGGCTGTGATGACATCCAGAGCTGAGTGGCCCTGGCAGAGCATCACTGAGCAGGTTATTGCTGCTTGATAGCACTGTCGATGACACCTTCTATCACTTTACTGATGATTGAGACGAGACTGATGGGACGGCAATTGGTCAGGTTGGATTTGTCCTGCTTTTTTATATATCGGGTCTATTTTCCACATTGTTGGATGACTGTACTGGAAAATCGTGGCTAGGTATGTGACAAGTTCTGGAGCACAAGTCTTCACTTACTCTAACCTCTCCCCATCGGATTGCGCAGCCCTCCACTCCAAACCCAATCACATTATTAAACCTGTCGATAACGGAGCCGGGGTGGGGGGTCGTAGTGTGGTGAACTGACCTCTACATCACTGAGGCCATCCCCTCGGTCATGACCCCACCTCTGATCACCAAGCCATCATGTCCCAGACCATCAACAACCTCATTACTTCAGGAGATCTCCTTTTACCTTGTAAAAACAGGCAGTGCAGGATTGGAGAACTATCTCCTATCCAAACACCATACACCTGACTGCCCTCATCAACGCATTGTCTCTGCCTCCTCCTGCCAACTCAACTCTGTTCTTTCCTCTTTGGTCGAAGAACTCCCTACCTATATTCTTGACACAACCCACACCCTTCACCTCTTCCAAAACTTGCAATTCCCCACATCCAACACCTCATCTTCCCAAGGACGTACAGGCCCCTTTACACCTGTATCCCCCACCTGGAGGGCCTAAAAGCCCTCTGCTTCTTCCTCTCCAGTAGGACCAACCTGTTCCCCTCCACCGACATCCTCATTCACCTGGCAGAACTGGTCCTCACCCTCAATAATTTTTCCTTTCATTCCTCCCACTTCCTACAAGCCAAAACGGTGGCCATAGGCACCCCCATGAGCCCTAGCCAGGCCTGCCTCTTTGCAGGTTGCGTGGAGCAGTCCCTCTTCCACAACTACACTAGCACAATCCCTCAGGTCTTCCTCTGCTATATTGATGACTGCACCATGCTCCCATCAGGAGTTTGAGCAATTCGTCAAGTTCACCAACACCTTCCATTCTGCCCTCAAATTCACCTGGATCATTTCTGACACCTCCCATTTCTGGACTTCTCTGTCTCCATCTCTGGAAACTAACTCACCACTGACAACAACTTCAAACCCATTGACTCCCAAAACTATCTTGACTACATCTCCTCTCACCACCCTCCTTGTAGAAGCGCTATCCTGTACTCCCACTTCCTCCGTATCTGCTCCCAGGATGAGGCAATCCACTCCAGGCCTTCCCAGATATCCTCCTATGTTAGGGACCATAGTTTCCCCTCCACAGTAATTAAGGATGCCCTCAACCTCATCTCCTTCATCTCCTATAATTCTGCTTTCAAACCCCTCCCCACAATAAGGACAGAGTCCCCTTAGTACTCACGTACCACTGCACCAATCTCTCAATACAATGCATTATCCTTTGATATTTCTGCCACCTACAATCAGACTTTTGAAGAAGTAACAAAGAGGATTGATGAGGGCAGAGCGGTAGATGTGATCAATATGGATAAGGTTGCCCATGGGTGATTGGTTAGCAAAATTAGATCTCATGGAATACTGGGAGAACTCGCCACTTGGATACAAAACTGGCTCGAAGGTAGAAGACAGAGGGTGGTGGTGGAGGGTTGTTTTTCAGGTTAGAGGCCTGCGACTAGTGGAGTACCACAAGGATCAGTGCTGGGTCCTCTACTTTTCATCATAAGTGATTTGGATGTGAGCCTAAGAGGTATAGTTAGTAAGTTTGCAGATGACACTGAAATTGGAGGTATAGTAGACAGCAAAGAAGGTTATCTCAGATTACAACAGGATCTTGATCAGGTGGGCCAGTGGGCTTGCTGTACAGGACATTGGTTAGGCCACTGTTGGAATATTGTGTGCAATTCTGGTCTCCTTCTTATTGGCAGGATGTTGTAAAACTTGAAAGGGTTCAGAAAAGATTTACAAGGATGTTGCTAGGGTTGGAGGATTTGAGCTATAGGGAGAGGCTGAATAGGCTGGAGCGTCGGAGGCTGAGAGGTGACCTTATAGAGGTTAATAAAATCATGAGGGGCATGGATAGGGTAAAAAGTCAAAGTCTTTTCCCTGGGGCGGGGGAGTATAGAACTAGAGGGCATAAGTTTAGGGTGAGAGGGGAAAGATACAAAAGAGACCTATGGAGCAACTTTTTCACACAGAGGGTGGTATGTGTATGGAATGAGCTGCCAGAGGAAATGGTGGAAGCTAGGATAATTGCAACATTTAAAAAGCATCTGGATGGGTATATGAATAGAAAGAGGTTTGGAGGGATATGGGCCGGGTGCTGGTAGGTGGGACTAGATTGGGTTGGAATATCTGGTCGGCATGGACATTTTGGACCAAAGGTTCCTCTTTAGTCCAGGAACTCCCTACCTATATTCTTGACACAACCCACACCCTCCACCTCTTCCAAAACTTTCAATTCCCCACATTCAACACCTCATCTTACCATGGACGTACAGGCTCTTTACACCTGTATCGCCCACCTGGAGAGCCAAAAAGCCATCTGCTTCTTCCTCTTCCGTACTGTACATCTCCATGACTCTATGACTCTATGACCTCACCAGCAGAAAGATGTTTCCTTCCCCACACTGTCTGCTTTCCACAGGGACTCCTCACTCCATCACTCCCTCATCAACTCTACACTACCCCCCAACTTCTCCACCACACCCGGTAACATTCCCTGCAACCACAAGAGATGCAACACCTGCCCCTACACCTCCGCTCACACCTCCATCCAAGGCCCCAGACAATCCTTCCAGATCCAGAGATTCGCCTGCCCTTCATCCAACCTGATCTCTTGATCCCATTGCTTCTGATGTGGTCTCTTCTATATCAGGGAGACCAAATGCAGACTTGGGGACTAGTCTGCGGAGCATCTGTACTCTGCACACATCAACCAACCTGACCTTTCGGTTGCCATCCATTTTAATTTCCCCTCCCGCGCTCCCCCCCCACCACCATCCCTTGGCAACATATCCATCCTTGGCTTCCTTCACTGTCAGAGTGAGGCCAAATGTAAGTTGGAGGAACAATACCTGATATTTCACCTGGAGAGCTTACAGCCCAATGGCCTCAATATTGACTTCACCTGCTTCAAAATTCCCCAACTCCCAGGCCCATCCCTCTCCTTCCTCCTTGCCTCCCTG
Source organism: Chiloscyllium plagiosum (assembly GCF_004010195.1). Classification (NCBI taxonomy): domain Eukaryota; kingdom Metazoa; phylum Chordata; class Chondrichthyes; order Orectolobiformes; family Hemiscylliidae; genus Chiloscyllium; species Chiloscyllium plagiosum. The sequence goes on from NC_057724.1 coordinate 18,322,152, forward strand.
ACCTAACCTAACCTGTCCATCTTCCTACTCACTTATGCCTTCCACCCTTGTCACTGACCAATTGTAATCACCCCCTACTATCCATCCGACCTACCCTTCCCCCAGACCTACCCACCTCCCTCTATTTATTTCTGGACTCCCCTCCTCTCCCCCAGTCCTGATGAAGGTTTTCAGTCCAAACCATTGACTATCCTGCTCCTCAGATGCTGTCTGACTTGTTCTGCTCTTCCAGCTTCACATCTATTGACTCTTTTGTACTATTGTCAGGATGTTGCACTGTCCAGTGCCTTCAGCCATTTCTTGATATGATGTGGAGTGAGCCGAATTGGCTGAAGACTGAAGACTGCCATTTGTGATGCTGAGGACCACAGAAGGAGGTCAGATGGATCATCCACTTGGCATTTCTGGCTAAAGATTGCTGCAAATGCATCAACCTTATCAGTGCACTGATATACTGGGCTCTAACATCACTGAGGTTGGGGATAGTTGTGGACTGTCCTCCTCCAGAGTGTTGTTTAAATGTCTCCCACCATTCACGACTGGATGTGGCAGGACTGCAGAGCTTAAATCTTGATTGGTTGTGGGATTGCTTGGTTCTGTTTATCACTTGCTGCTTATGACATTAGGCATGCAGGTAGTCCGGTTGGTAGCTTCACCAGGATGGCACCTCATTTTCAGATATTCCTGGTGCTGCTCCTGCACACTCTCCATCGAACCAGGGTTGATCCCCTGGCCTATTGTTAAGGGTTGAGTGGGGGATATGCTGGGCCATGAGGTTATAGATTGTGCTGGAGTGCAATTCTGTCTGCTGTTGGTGGCTCAGAGCGCCTCATGGATATCCAGTCTTGATTTGCTAGATCCATTCAAAGTCTGTCCCATTTAGCAAGGTGATAGAACCACACAACACGATGCAGGTTATTCTCAATATGAAAGCGGGACTTCATCTCTGCAAGGACTGCAGAGTCATTCTTACCGTTATTATCGTGGGAATGAGGTCAAGTACATTTTTCCCTCTTTTTGGTTCCCTCACCACTTGTCACAGGCCCAGTCCAGCAGCTACACCCTTTAGGACATGACCAGCTCGAAAAGTTGTACTGCTACTGAGCCACTCCTCCACCCAGAGTACATTTTTCTGCACTTTACATCCTCATTGCTTCCTCTAATTCCTCTAAGTTTTATTCTACATGCTGGAGTACTAGTTCATCAGCTGAGAGAAAACGGTAGATGGTAATCAGGAGGGTTCCTTGCCTTCATGGGGTCCAGAGTCAGAGTCAATGTCGGAAACTCCCAGGGCAACTCCCTCTCGACTATATATCACTGTGCCGCCTCTGCTCATCTGTTCTGCTGATGGGGCAGGGCATATCAGTGCTGGTGATGATGGTGTCTGGGACATAGACTGTAAGGTATGATTGCATGAGTATGACGAGTTTGTGAGACAACTCTTTTAATTTAGCTGCCAGATGTTAGTAAGGAGGATTTTGCAGGATCGACAACACTGTTTCTGGCATTGTCTTTTCTGGTGACTAGGTCAATACCAAGTGATCTGGGTTCACTTCTTTGTTGAGACTTTGCAACTTAGTGGCTTGCTCAGCCATTTCAAAGGGCAGTTGATAGTCAATCATTTTGCTGTCATTCTGGACGGCCAGCCCAGACGAGGATGGCACATTTCCTTCCCTGAAGGACATTAATGAGCCAAATGGGTTTTTCTGACATTCAACAATGGTTTCATAGTCATTAGTACATTCTTAATGACAGTTGTTTTTTCAATTGAATTCAAATTCCACCATCTGCTTTAGTAAGATTTGAATCCGAATATTAACCAATGAACAGAACAGCCGAAATACCTCTAGGTCATTGCCTCACCTTCATGGACGCAACACCTTCACATTTTTGTAACCTCTCCTATCACAATCATCCCATTCTAACATGCCCATTCCTTTAACTTCTTGTGCATTTTTCTGTTCCTTTACCTACCAGTACCTACAGTTGTTCAGGCTCCATAATCTAGCATTATATCCCTGAATGATTTTTTTGCATTTACCATTCACCACTCATTTAAGCACCCTTCTTAAAATCCACTAATTTAATCATGGGTCCTAATACATACTTCTTTGGCTTGGCATTCATTTAAATCTGATTGAGCTTTTGAGTTATTCTTTGTGATATATTGTTGCAACACAGATTCTGCAAAAATGCATGTTGCTCTTTGTGCTGTGCAAGATCCTGTTTGCAGTTGTGAAATTTCTTCTTTCACATATAATTCCTCAAAACATCAGTCTTTCCAGAATTTCATTTGTCTCACATTAAGGATAGATAAAAAGCAAATAGATTGTTTTTCTCGTGCACACACACAGTGCACACATAAGGATAGTTTCAATGGTTTCTAATTGGGCTATAATTGGACCATCATATAAAAGTTTTCAATAAAGATCATTGCTAATTTCCACTTATTTAAATTAAGCTATTCGACTCATAATTCACTTGTCAACATATGAAATATAAAACTCCATCAGTTCCTAATCAACAATAAAACTTCATTAGTTGTTTGATGAATATGCAACCAATTGAAATACACAGCATTAAATGATTTTTTTTTTCTGCAATTTTAATTGTGCTTCAATTAGGATGCTCACTTTCATAATATTTAACAATACTTAATATTCCTTACATAAAGCCTCTATTCACTTTTCCCTTGCTTTAATGTATAGCTATAAATAAATATATAAAGCCTCTGGAGTGATAGCATGAGTTATTATTTGAGATAGGCAAGATTCTTTACTCACAACAGCTAATGGAACTCACTGAATTGCTATATTATTAACTCAGCACACAATCCATTGTTTCTCTCCATAAAGACATCACCTGTTCCATAAATCATTGATCTGCATTTCTCATATAAAAACAAATGAGAACTCTAGAATCCAGGCGATGCAAAAGTACAAAACACTTGGATTAGTTATTTTTCATTCACAGGCTAAATGATTATTCTTTTGAAATTCATTGATTATGAAAGTTGATTTGCCTTGAAGGAATCCCCACTGCAATCTAGTCAAACATAAGGAAATATTCCATAATGCAAACCATAACGTTTGGATGAGACATTGAAGTAAAACTGAAGTATGACAGCTATTTTAATTCCAACATACTGCTGTATGAAGAATTATAATCCAAACTTTATTGCCCTGAAATCATAATGGAAAGTATCATACTTACATTGTCGCCTGAAATTACTTTTTTTCACAATTTTAGTTGAAACATTAACCCAGTTAAAATGCATGCATTAATAATCTGCTAAATGAACAGAGAGAGAAAATGTTCAGCTGAACACTATAACATTCACATTATTTCAGAATTCATCCTCTTCTCCATACTGCTGAAGATGTCCACCAATCTCCCTTTATACTTTGGTAGATTTGAACCATAGTCATTGAAAGTTAGGAATTAAGGTTAGGAGAAATTATTTCATACAGTGAAATGTATAACCAGACCTAGTGATTGAAGCTTTGATTGTACCAACATTCAAGGTTGCCGTTATACAGATTGCAGGAAAGGCAATAGTTGGATACAAGAACAGGAGGAATGCATAGGATTAAAACAATGACTCATGGGAATGATAAACATCAACACAAAATAGGATGAGTTCTATGGCTACTTCATGTTGCCGTTCCTATTTAATTATCTGCATTATCAAAGTCTGAACACCAGTTTGATCACTCCTTCTGTAAGATATCTTTTGATGTGTATTAATCAAACACCTTTACCAGAGGTGGTAAACCATGTCCATCTTCAATTATTTGAACACTTGAAATTTTATTTACAGAATGACTTGGAAGTTCACTATTGAGTTCTTGCAGGCTTCATTAAGGACCAATAAATAAAGTAATATAAGAAAGGCTTGTGTTCCTTGTGAGTGTCACCACATTGAACTGAAAATGCAATTTATGCCTGATAAACACAAAGAACTGCAGTGCTATATTACTGGCAAATTCAAATCTATTGATTGACCTTACCGAATTATTTTACTATTCTCAAAAGGGCTATGTCATACCTTGTAAGTGGTTTTAATTTATATGCACCTCAACCATGAAAGCACTAGGTATGCACAATTCAGATTATCCTATGGTTGAAGATGACTTTCACAAGAACTCAGTATCTTAACAGGATTCAGATTGGTAACAGGCTGCAGCCAATCTTTTTATCTCCCCAGTAGGACAATTCTTAAAATCTTTCCTTTTTGTTATTTGGTAATCTTTGGCAAAATCACTAAGCTGCAATCGAGTGACAGAGAAAGTAGAATCTCGTTTCTACTAATATTATACAATGCAGCCCAGTTCTGTTTCAAATTATTGCAACAATCCTGTCCATTATCATGTCCTTTCAATACTACCATCAGGGTGCAACCCATTTGTACAAATATCACCTTCAGTGAGCCTGTATTTCTTTCTTCCTCATATACTTAGTTATTTCCCTTTAAATCATTTAAGCTATTTTTCTCAAATAATAATTTAGGGAGATAATCTTCTTTTGCATTGATTTTATCATTGGGTTATATTACATGAGTTTGGGTGTTGTAAATTAAAATTTTCAAAGGATTTGGAATCCATCTAAAAAGAATATTAAAAAGGATTACTCCAGCTTCAAGAGAGAAAAAATCAGCGGGTTAGGAATTTTGAATACAATGGAATGAGAGACTTAGGAGAAAAGTGCCCCTATATGGGGTACTCTGATTCATGTCAACTCCAGCTAAATCGGAACTAATTATCCCTTCAAACCATTCTGCACAACACTTTTCCACTCAGAAAATATGCAAATATTTCTGTGATGACTGAAAACTTCCATGCTGTGAACTTTATTAGTTTAACTCCTTCTATGTAAAAGCAATGAAATCACACGGGCATTTTTGCCAGTTGAGCTGAAATGGGATGGGTGAATGGAGAAGTCTGGCAAAAGACTCTCCCACTAAATACTACCCGTTTTGCATCCTCTTCCAAATCAGCAGATAGGAAGAAAGTGTAAAAGTTTAACTTTCAGATTGCAATATATACTAATGAGATGTAAATCACAGTAGGGTTGATTTCCAAATCTTCGAGCGGGGTGTACAGTTTGCTTTCAATTAATCAGAGTCAGGACACTCTGACTGGAAGTCATTGTTTAAAGAAGCAGTTTGTATACAAATGAGAAAGGTGGACCTTACATCTGCTTTGCTCTTTGAACTGGGAGAGATTTTGGACCTGACAGTGAAAATGGGAGTCCAAGGGTCCTTCAGATACAGTGCTTTTCAATCAGCTGCTGCCAACAGAGAACTGTGTAACCTAATCACATCCTCATCAGACTGTATTTCCTTCATGTTATCTCTGTCAACACACTCACGATAATACTTCATTGGAGATGCCATGCGTTGTTCCTATGAACTAGCAAAGCTGTGCAGCATAAGAGACACTTTCTGTGCACTTGGCCTGTACTAACATTGGAAGCTTTGCTTCAAAATTCAATGATTGTGGGATCCTGACAAGAGTCTTGAGTCAAGCATAGGAACATAGAAACTGGGAGTCCTTCATCCTTTCAAAGCTGCTCTATTGACTTTCGGCAGGATGTTACTCATGCCACCCCCCGACACATTAACAGCACAGAGGTGGAACAAGTGGAAAGTGTCAAGCTCCTGGGAGTGGTCATCCACAACAAGCTTTCTTGGACTTTTCATGTGGACGCATGGTTACAAAGGCCCAAAAACACATGCACCAGCCGGTTTCAAAATAGTTTCTACCCTACTGTTGTTAGAATACGGAATGGACTCACAAACTCTTAACATTCGCCTGTACCTGTGTTTTTGTTTTTGCTGCTGTTTACCTATTATTTACCTATCTATGCTATTTAATAATGTGATCTGCCTATATTGCTAGCAAGACAAAGCCTTTCACTGTGCTTCGGTACACGTGACAATAAATTCAGTTCAATTCAATTCATGTCTGATCCTCTATCTCAATATTTCCAATTTCTCCTCATACCTCTTGGTGCCTTTAATACCAAAAAACGTCAATCTCTTTCTTAAATCTAACTGGCCTCTACAACCTTTTGTGGTAGCAGATTCCACAGCATGATCTCTCTTGAATGACGAAATGTTTCCTCATCTCAGTCCCAACTGGGCTGCCCCCATACCCTGAGAATATGACACCTGGTTCTTGACTCCCCAGTGAGGGGAAACTTCACCTTGCATGTTGTTTGTTTAGTTCTGTTAGAATTTTATGTGTTTCAATCAGATCCCATCTCAGTCTTCTAAACTTTAACTTTGTGGGCGGCACGGTGGCACAGTGGTTAGCACTGCTGCCTTACAGCGCCTGAGACCCGGGTTCAATTCCCGCCTCAGGTGACTGACTGTGTGGAGTTTGCACATTCTCCCTGTGTCTGCGTGGGCTTCCTCCGGGTGCTCCGGTTTCCTCCCACCGTCGAAAGATGTGCAGGTCAGGTGAATTGGCCATGCTAAATTGCCCGTAGTGTTAGGTAAGGGGTATGGGTGGGTTGCGCTTCGGCGGGTCAGTATGGACTTGTTGGGCCTGTTTCCACACTGTAATGTAATCTAATCTTTAATGAAAGAAGCCTAGGTGAACCAATGTCGCTTCATATAATCAACCTGTCATCCCAGTATCAGGCGAGTGAACCCTCACTGCACTCCTTACCTTCTTGTGGATAGGGAGACAAACAGTGTACACAATACTCCAAGTGTCTTCTTAAAATAGCCTTGAATAGATGCAAAAAGTCATCCCTACTTCTGAGCTCAAATCCTTGAACAATGAAAGTCAACATATCAATTTGCCTTCCTAATTGCTTGCTACAGCTGCTGTCTACTTTCATGGACTGGAATACAAGGACATCCACATCCTTTTGTACATCCATATTTCCTGATGTATCACCATTTAAATTATATTCTGTTTCTCACACCTGAATATATAACTTTGTACTTATCCATATTATACTGCATTTGCCATATGTTTGACCACAGTTAGTCCAGATTATCCTGAATCGTCCTTGCCTCCTCCTCACAACTCTCAGTCCTACCTAATTCTGTCTCATCAGCAAACTTAAAATAGTTACATTTGTTTCCTTATCCAAATCATTTGTCTATATTGTGAATAGCTCGGGCCCAAACAATGATCCCTGCACTACACCACTAGTCAATTGACTGCTACCAGAAAACAAATCTGTTACTGGTCAATTTTCAATCTTTGCTAATATGGTACCCCTAATCCTGTATGTTTGAATTTTTGGCAGTAGCTTCTCTATGGGATCTCATGTAAGGATGGACTTTGCCCCAAGCAGCCCTTGCTTTACAAATATATGCTCCTACTCCTGCTACAACTCTATACCAGTTGCTTTCAATCTGTCACCTCATGGTGTTTAAGTTCAAGCCCCAAAAGGAGTTGAATAAGGGCAATGCCAGAAATCCTTTCAGAGTTTAGAGCTACAAGCACTTCATAATAAGCTACGGAACAAAAATCAATCCATCTAATGGAAGGAAAATATTTACAAAACCTCCTCAACTTCACCTGAGTCAGCTGAGAATCATAGAAAAAATTATGCAGTTGACCACACTTCACTTGGCACCAGCAATCACTTGCAAACAAAAGTAGGAAAAGAACACAGATGCCAGAATGGATAAAACTGGGATTATAGCTACGGCATTTTACTCCAATTTAATTATTTAATTTTCATTTTATTTCATTAATTAGGTGCATAGTCATTTCAATTGACATCTCCAGAAAGTCAGAATGGATTTAGATCTTAGGAATGTCAACCAATGCCTACTGCTATCAAATCAATAATGTCCTATTTATTAGCAGAAATAATTGCAGGCCAGGAACAATGTCGTATAGAGATGATAACGTGGCCCATATTGAAAAGGGAACATGATTACTAGAGAAGCTGTAAGATGACTTGAATGAAATCGTGGCATGGCAAATAGGAGTAGTCTGCAAGTTAACACAGGCATCTCTCCTTCTCTATCAAAGAAACAAAAATTTGTTCATAGTTTGAGGGGCGTACTCTTAAATAAGTGTGGGACAAGGAAAGGAGAAAGACCTCCATGAACTAGTACAGTCAGTAAAAGAACTGAACCTGTGCTGTTGTTGTCATTTTTATTACACTTTAGATGTCTGGCCAACTGAACTAATCAACTACTAACATTTTTCAATTTCATTTTTTGACTACGAAGAATTAGAGTTTATACAAATTAAATCTTTTTTTTTATTTTAAATAAAGCAATCACGATATATCTAGGCAGAAATTTTACCTTGTATAATCTGTTATTTTACAACTCAGTTCATGAATGAGGCTTTATTTCTTGGTCTACTTGAGTAAATAAAGATTCTTTCTTCAAGGTTTTGCAATGTGATGCTCAAATTCATCCGTTGTGTGTTGTGAATAGGATGCATGACACATCCTGTGTACGGGTTTTAATTACATTTCTTGCACTTTGGTGCAGATAATGTCTGACTGTTCTACAGTTCACTCCCACACATTGCTAGAAATCATTAACACAAGTCTCTTAAACTAAGGGAAACATTTTAAAGGTGAACTGGTGCCAACTTTTTATTAAGATGTACTCTCTGCAATCAAAGTGAACTTAAAAGCTTTTGCTTTCTCATCCTTTTATACCAAATAATTGCTGATATAATGGCAATATACCTTCAGCAGATGCAGGTATTGTCACCCCTTTTCCAACTTTCAGTCGTCAATGTTTTCCTTTCCCGTTCTTCTTTAATAAAACTATTCCTTACTGAAGTGTGAAGCATTTGGGAGCTGCCAATGCCTGATGCATTACTACATCAGATTTTGAGTATGACCATTCAGAATCAACATCCATAGAGTCATAGAGTCATAGACATGTACAGCATGGAAACAGACCCTTCGGTCTAACCCGTCCTTGTTGACCAGATATCCCAACCCAATCTAGTCTAACCTGCCAGCATCCGGCCCATACCCCTCCAAACCCTTCCTATTCATATACCCATCTAAATGCCTCTTAAATGTTGCAATTGTACCAGCCTCTACCACTTCCTCTGGCAACTTAGTCCATACACATACCACCCTTTGTGTGAAAAAGTTACCCCGTAGGTCTCTTTTATATCTTTCCCCTCTCACCCTAAACCTATGCACTCTAGTTCTGGATTCCCCAATCATAGGGAAAAGACTTTGCCTGTTTACCCTATCCATGCCCCTCATAATTTTGTAAGCCTCTATAAGGTCACCTCTCAGCCTCTGATGCTCCAGGGAAAACAGCCCCAGCCTGTTCAGCCTCTCCCTATAGCTCAAATCCTCCAACCCTGGCAACAACCTTGTAAATCTTTTCTGAACGCTTTTAATTTTCACAACATCTTTCCGATAGGAAGGAGACCAGAATTGCACACAATATTCTAACAGTGGTCTAACCAATGTCCTGTACAGCTGCAACATGACCTCTCAACTCCTGTACTCAATTCTCTGACCAATAAAGGAAAGCATACCAAATGCCTTCTTCACTACCCCATCTACCTGCAACTCCACTTTCAAGGAGCTATGAATCTGCACTCCAAGGTCTCTTTGATCAGCAACACTCCCTAGGGCCTTACCACTAAGTGTATAAGTCCTGCTAAGATTTGCTTTCCCAAAATGCAACACCTCGCATTTATCTGAATTAAACCCCATCTGCCACTT
>NC_057724.1:18331887-18380569 GCF_004010195.1 Chiloscyllium plagiosum
TTGTGGAGGCTGGTACAATTGCAACATTTAAGAGGCATTTGGATGGGTATATGAATAGGAAGGGTTTGGAGGGATATGGGCCGGAAGCTGGCAGGTGGGACTAGATTGGGTTGGGATATCTGGTCAACATGGACGGGTTAGACCGAAGGGTCTGTTTCCATGCTGTACATGTCTATGACTCTATGACTCTATGGATGTTGATTCTGATGGTCATACTCATACTTTCTGTCTTCTATCTTTGAGCAAGTTCTGTATCCAAATGACTAGTTCTCCTTGTATTCCAGGAGATCTAACCTTGCTAATCAGTCTCCCATGGGGAACTTTGTTGAACACCTTACTGAAGTCCATATGGATCACATCTACCACTCTGCCCTCATCAATCCTCTTTGTTACTTCCTCAAAAAAACTCAATCAAGTTTGTGAGACATGATTTCCCACGCACAAAGCCATGTTGACTCTCCCTAATCAATCCTTGCCTTTCCAAATACATGTACATCCTGTCCCTCAGGATTCCCTCCAAAACTTGCCCACCACTGACGTCAGGCTCACTGGCCTATAGTTAACCATGTCCACAAACAAAATCTACCAGCTAAGGTCATGAGAAAGAAAGGGAGGGCTAGCTGCCCTCTATTACCCCAAACTGTCGCCTGGGTGAAATAAACTAATATGACCCAGATTGAGGATCAAATCAGAAGCTCTGTGCAGCTCAGGTACTCACTCTCTCACCCATTACCCCATCAGGAAGACAATATATGCACATTTCAAAGACTTGCATAAGTTATAATTTGTCATTTGTTGCATCAGTAGTTTGTAATTGTGATACTTTCTCTTATGATATCAACAGCTTCAATGAACTGGAAATCCATGAGCATTCTGAGGCACGTCATAAGTTCAAAACACAGCAACTTGCATAAAAATTCAAATAGCTTTGGTAGTTAAAATAGTTATTTCATAGAACCCCCAGAGTGTGTAGGCAGGCCATTCAGCCCATACTGACCCTCCAAAAAGCATCCCACCCAGTGCCACCCGCTATCTGTAACCCAGCGTTTACCCTGCCTAACCCACCAAGCCTTCTCATCCTTGGACACAATGGGCAACTTAGCATGACCAACCCACTTAACTTGCATATCTTTGGACTGTGGGGGGAAACCCATGCAGACATGGGGAGAATGTGTAAACTCCAAGGCTGGAATCAAACTCAGGTACTGTGAAGCAGCAGTGCTAACCACTGAGCCACTGTGCCACCCCAGTCAATGGTTTAAAAACTTGTGTTAGTGTAAATTTTAATTACCTATGGTTAAAAGCAGCTTTTTAAAATGTGTTTGTTTGGTTCCTATTGTATCAAATTTTCCAAGTAGACAACTTAACATATATTTGAACATGTAGTTGGAGGCTATATTGTTTCTCTACAGTTAGTGGGCGGCACGGTGGCACAGTGGTTAGCACTGCTGCCTCACAGCCCCAGAGACCCGGGTTCAATTCCCGTCTCAGGCAACTGACTGTGTGGAGTTTGCACGTTCTTCCCGTGTCTGCGTGGGTTTCCTCTGGGTGCTCCGGTTTCCTCCCACAGTCCAAAGATGTGCAGGTCAGGTGAATTGTCCGTAGTGTTAGGTAAGGGGTAAATGTAGGGGTGTGGGTGGGTTGCGCTTCGGAGGTCGGTGTGGACTTGTTGGGCTGAAGGGCCTGTTTCCACACTGTAAGCTAATCTAAAATAAATGTATGGGACCTGAAATTCTCCAAGCATTTTGTCATGTCCCACCTGGACCTAAGAGGAGTGAGAATGGGTGGAATGAAAACTTTGATCAAATATTGGGCAAATAACAGGTAATGTAGTAGTGCCAGGTGCAAAACCTCCTGAACCTATTTTTGATGCTTATCTGGAACCCAGCAAAGTAAGTCTGTTATGGCTGCAAATCAAGGTATACAGGTACAAGGGTGAATGTGTATATCATCAGTGGGTAGGTGAAAGGGTTAAAAGAGTTAACCCTGATCCTGAATTGCAAAACAGATAACTATTTTAAAAATATATTCAAGCCTAACTTCCTTAGTTGTGACACCAAATACGAGGAAAGTACTGGATAGAGAGAGGTGGAGTGGGGGAAGATAGTGTCATAAGTACAATCACCAGACACTACAAACACTTACAAGTATGTTGCCAGGGTTGGACAGTTTGAGCTATAGGGAGAGGCTGAATAGGCTGGGGCTGTTTTTGCTGGAACATCAAAGGCTGACGGGTGACCTGATAGATGTTTATAAAATCATGAGGGGCATGGATAGGGTAAATAGGCAAGGTCTTTTTCCATGGGGTAGGGGATTCCAAAAAGTGAAGGACATAGGTTTAGGGTGAGGGGGAAAGATTTAAAAGGTACCTAAGGGGCAACGTTTTCATGCAAAGGCTGGTGCCTGTGTGGAATGAGCTGCCAGAGGAAGTGGTGGAGGCTGGTACAGTTACAATATTTAAAAAGCAGCTAGATAGGTACATGAAGAGTAAGGGTTTAGAGGAGTATGAGCCAAGTGCTGACAAATGGGACTAGATTAATGTAGTATATCCGGTCAGCATGGACGAATTTGACCAAAGGGTCTGTTTCTGTGCTGTACAACTCTATAATCCTGTGACTATTTTCTGTGCTACAGTTACAGCTGCAGTAATACTTGCAGCTTTCTTTTCTCTGCTGTTCATAGATACCACCTCCACCACCCCTCCCCCCCCCCCCCCCACCCCGCACCCACCCACCCTGAACAAACTCCAGTGAAAGCAATGGGGAGGGCATCAGCAGGCATGAATTGAGCTTAACAGGCAGTATCACGAACCAAAAATTAATCTGGAGGCAATTTAACCTAATACAGTTCAATGATTGCTGCCACAAGGTAACTCTATATAATATTTGAGGGTGGGGGTATTGTCACTGCATATATTAACAAAATCACAAGCAGCTCTGAAAAAAATAGAATTAATTTGTTGTTACATGTAATGCACAAAGGCAATTTATCCTCTTCAGTGATTGAGTTCAATTTTGTATGTCAAGAAGATGTTGATCTGCAAAAGTAGGATTCTCGAAAAGGCTTCTTGCTACAAATATCTGATTAGATACTTTTTACTTTTGAAATATAACTTTTAATTGTACAAATATAAAATATAGATCGGTGATTTAAATTTCAAATGAGAATAAAATGCAAATACTTGCTGAAGAAATTGGTAAATATACGCAAATCAAACAAACTTGGTTTAAATTACATTTCTGAAGTAACTTGAGTTTTATCCTACTAGCTAACAGTTATAATGAGAAGGTTAATCAATGGTTGACCTATCATTGAGCTTCCTGTGGATCCTGCTTACTTCAATAAAATATTTATATTGCTCATGTAGGTCCCACACCTTACAATAGTCAGGAAATGGAACATTCATATCTATTAGAAACAAAAATTAGGCTACAGAATCAAAGAGTTGTGATGATGGTAAACATACGATTAGTTTGCATTTCTGTTTTGGAAACAAAGCATGCCACATTGACATGGAAAAGGACTGTTTAATGTGTCTGCTCAGAAAAGCAAGCAACCTGCAGGCAGTTAGCTTGAAACAGACAGAGTTAACCATATTCCAGGCACTTGGAATCAACTCTAGCATCAGCAATGGTCAAACAAAAGCTGTGAAAGCACAGAGGATCATTTGGAATTAGGGGTATTCTGATGCTTAAATCCCTAAAAAGGCAGTTAAGTCCACATTTCAGCTGAAGAGTCCACAGACCTGAGGTTTGGAGGATCACATGGTTAAAAGCTAATGAAGGAATGCTGGAACACTGAGGAAAAATTAAATTGAATTCTGAAGGGTTGAAGCTTATTTTTAGATTTGGTCCCAGAAAAACTAATAAACTTCAAAACTCAGAAAAGGAAACTTTTGTGCGTGAGAAGACGACGAAGTAGAATTGAGTCTATGATATAAGTTTTTATAAGCTAGCGGTATTCCCTTTGTTTAACTTCTTTTTAACTACTGTGATTTCCTGCTTAAAAATGTCAAACCTTAGCACAGTTTTTGCAATTAACCATTAGGTGTTTCAATGTTTCTTTAAATGTTGAAGATCTCCAATGGGATCATGACAGCTAAGATACCGTTTTTATGTAAACATAGGCAGTGCCTATTGAGTAGCTTGTCAATGGTAGGTAGCATCACAATGAATCTGTGCTGATTCAATCTCTAAGTCTCTGCAATTTCCAGAAATAACAATAACAGAATTGGGGAATAATCACTCTCCATTCCATCTCCACTATTCTGCTGTGTTTATGACAACTGTGGTATCCAGATTGAGAACAAAGCTGCAAAGGCCTTATAGTCAGGGTGTAATCAACACTGTGGTTCTTAGCATCACTCACACTGGTTAGAATATCTAACAACTCTATCTATAGGACAGCAAACAAATCCTATCAATAAGATCTAAGTTAAACAATCTCGCTTTCGTAATAAGTTAAAATGATGTCAATTAACTTGCCTGAAAGATCAAAAGAAAGGAAGAACAGGAGTCGGTGTGTTGAACAGGCAGAAACAGGAGTGACTATATACAAATTTCCAGCTTATCTTACCTTTACAAAACTAGGCAGGAGCTTAAGTTATTGTGCCACAGTTGTTCAGTGAAATGTACTCTTGCCCTAATAGATAAAATAATTTAATTTCTATTTTAGCATCTATAAACCTTCTCTATTGACAACTCAAGTAATATAAAATGCATGGTAATGACCAAATGGAAAGAAAAACTAAACCTTTTTAGATTCTAAAATCCTTGGTTTTAAAATGTATTGGCTGACATGTAACCAGAACAACACAACGTACATCTTCTAAGACAGGACACTGAGGAGCCTATTACTTTAGTCAATAGTGCAAGCTTTGAAATCACTTGAAACATAGATCAGTAATGACACTGCAACAACAGTATCCTACAACAACCAAGCAGTTTTGAAATCAGAAGGAACTGAAGCTGATCTTCATCTCAAGCACTGACTCATCATCAGATGAGAGGGGTGACTGGGTTGTTCATGCATGAAAGTGTGAGAGCCTCAATCCGTTTTGATTTTCATTATTCTGTGACAGGTCAGACACTCTCGAGACTTCCATTGTAAATGGGCAGGTCATCGAGAGGGAAATGGGATTTCCTTGAAACAGCATCGTGAGAGAAAGAGAGAGATTGCTTCACTTAAAAGTGAGGTCACTTAAATTGCACTCTGCCGAGATTGGACACTGGCAAGGTCTCAAAGAGGGGCACCATGAATTCTCCAATGCCCCACTTGGAGATTTTAATGAAATCCTCCTTTTCTCTTCCACCAACACTCCATCTCCCAGGCAGACAATCTGGGGACTGCTTTAAGTGGGAGAGTTGAAAGATGCGATGCACTCTTGATATGAGAAAAAACAGTTTTAACATTAACCAAATATATGAAATTGAATTGCCTGTGGAATTGAAGCCATCTTTCTGGAGTCAGGCAGATGCCATGTGCCTGTTACAAACTTGTTAGGCATAGGAGAAGAAGCAGACCATGAGTCCATTCCACCAATGGGATCATAGTCGATATGACAATCTTCAACTTCACGTTTTTTACTTTTCATCAAAACCCTCTGTTCCCGACTGATTAAAAATATGTCTATATCACCCTTAAATATATTTCATTACTCAGCCTCAATAGCCCTCTGTGATAAAGAATTCCACAGATTCATTACTCTCCAAGAGTCATTGAGCCATAGAGATGTACAGCATAGAAACAGACCCTTCAGTCCGACTCGTCCATGCTGATCAGATATCCCAACCCAATCTAGTCCCACCTGCCAGCATCTGCTCCATATCTCACTAAACCCTTCCTATTCATATACCTATCCACAAGTCTTTTAAATGTTGCAATTGTACTGGCCTCCACCACTTCCCCTGGCAGCTTATTCCACACACGCATCACCCTCTGTGTTAAAAAGTTGTCCTTTACAACTCTTTTATATCTTTCCCCTCTCACCCTAAATCCATGTTCTCCAGTTCTGGACTCCCCCGCCCCAGGGAAAAGACCTTGTCTATTTATCCTATCCATGCCACTCATGATTTTATAAACCTCCAAAAGGTCACCCCTCAGTCACCAATACTCCAGGGTAAACAGCCCCAGCCTATTCAGTTTCTCCCTATAGCTCAAATCCTCCAACCCTGGCAACATCCTTCTAAATCTTTTCTGAACCCTTTCAAGTTTCACATTCTGCCAATAGGAAGGAGACCAGAATTGCATGCAATATTCCAACAGTGGCCTAACCAATGTCCTGTACAGCGCAACATGACCTCCCAACTCTTGTACTCAATACTATGGCCAGTAAAGGAAAGCATACCAAATGTCTTCTTCACTATCTTATCTACATGTGACTCTACTTTCAAGGAACTATGAACCTGCACTCGAAGGTCTCTGTTTCAGCAACATTCCCTAGGACCTTACCATTAAGTGTATAAGTCCTGATAAGATTTGCTTTTCCAAAATGCAGCACCTCACATTTATCTAAATTAAACTCCATCTGCCACTTCTCAGCCCATTGGCCCATCTGGTCCAGATCCCGTTGTAATCCGAGGTAACCTTCTTCGCTGTCCACTGCACCCTCAATTTTGGTGTCATCTGCAAACAAAGAGAATAAATTCCTCCTTATTCTGTATCAAGTAGATGATCCATCACTCTGAAATGATTTCCTCTGCTTCTGGACACTCCCCCAAGGGCAAACAACCTCTCAGAATCCACTCTGCCAAGCCCCCTAAGAATATGTTTAAATATCTCTTTTCAGTCTTCTAATAATATAGGATATAAGAACAGAATTAGGCCATTTGGTCCATTAAGCCTGCTCTGCCATTCCCATGGTTGTCCTCCTAGTCTACACATCCCTGGACACTGGACAATTTAACATGGCCAATCCACCTAACCTGCACATCTTTGGACTGTGGGAGGAAACTGGAGAAAGCCCTGCAGATACAGGGAAAATGTACAAACTCTAACAGTTGCATGAGGTTGTAATCGAACTTGGGTCCCTGGTGTTGTGAGGCAGCAATGCTAACCATTGAGCCACCATGATGCTCTTCGCTTATCCTCACTCACTTTTATCACCCTCCCATGACTGTCCTGCTCTCTGACACATCCTGCTTCTGCCAACTCTTTGCAAAACGTTACACCTCAACATGTGTTATAAGTATTACACTTTTCACGGACTAACTCACCAATAACCATCCATATTTTTGCAGCACAAGTTGGCACACAACATTGAGCAATGGGCAAGAACTGACAGACAGTCCATTAACACATAGGGCCTCAGTACAATGGAGCAGAATGCCTCAATGCTCAGAACACAGGATTATCGAACTGTGTTGCAGATGGAGAAGTTGGATTATCAGGACAACAGAGTCTGTTATTTATTCCCTTTTGTTTACCCTTGGTCTGCTTCCTTTTTTGCGAGTGCCTGTCTGCTGACATATCATAAAAGCTATATGCATGAGGCTTGCTCAACTGACAAGTACTTACTATACATTTATATAATTTATATTTTATCTTGCAAGAATCAGGCTCTTTGAAAGTGGAAGTCAAGTCAAACCATCATGTATCATTGCATCCTGAGACATCGCATGCAGAAGCTCAGAGATCAGTAACCCTAGTGTGAATGCCTCATGCAGACAGGACCCTTAATTAGTTAAATACTGTTGTCATTAGATAAACAGTTGTCCTGACTACTCAGACCCTCACAGCAGTGGCAATGGATGTATGATCACAATGGCTTGCACTGCATTGCCATTTACAACTTTGTAGCACAGCAAAATCTGTTCAAAAGAATTGATACAGTGTAGTGCTGCAATGTTCAACATAATTAATCTACATTAGACATTCCTTTGAATGTTACCTCAAAACTACATCAAATCCTTGCTACAGTAAAGGTTGGCTTTGTCAGCATATCAACGATTTCCTATTCTGTTTTTTTCAAATCTTTGTGTTATTCATCTATGACATTATGAACTAGCATCAGTTCTTTCTTGCATTTACTCAGTATTCCTTTCCAACAGCATCAATTTTGTACTGTTTTTGTTTTCCTAATGTGCTGTTAGTCTCTGTTTTATAGCAGATTTGAAAAATCTCCATAATAGTCTTCATGTCTATCAATGTCAGCTGATTCCTGATGAAGAGCTTATGCTCGAAACATCAATTCTCCTGCTCTTCGGATGCTGCTTGACCAGCTGTGTTTTTCCAGCACCATAATTTCAACTCTGATCTCCAGCATCTGCAGTCCTCACTTTCTCCTAGTCAACTTATATTGATCCAGTCATCCAACGTGAACAAAGCTTAACATGTAGTTGTAAATATGCTCAATAAACCATGCCACATTTTGCAATTAAACCAAGAAATTAAGGTGACATAGGTCCAAGTTAAAAAATAACAGGGTCGATACAACAATGCGAAGACGACATACCTATTTATGTGCCTGATTCCTTCAGACAGGACTTTGGTATCAAGAGCCTGCCCAATAGAAGCAGATCTAAAACTATTTTCTCAGTTGAGACTTCTTTAAAACTTTCAGTCATGGGATATTGGTACATTGACTGGGCCAGCATTTATTGCCCACCCCTACTTACTCTTTGAGAAAGTGGTGGTGAGCTGCCTTCTTAAAACCACAATAATCTATGTGTTGGAAGAAGACTCACAATGCTCTTAGGGAGTGAATTATCAGATTTTGACTCAGCAACAGTGAAGGAATGACAATGTATTGCCAAGTTAGGATGGCGAGTGGCTGAGAGCAAAACTTGCAAATGATGATGTTCCCATGTGCCTGCTGCCCTTGTTCTTTGAGATTGAAGCAGTCATGGATTTGAAAGGTGCTACCTAAGGAGCTTTGGTGAATTTCTGTAGTGCATCTTGTAGATAGTTCATGCTGCTACTACTGAATGTTGGGGATGGAGAGAGTGAGTGTTTTTGGATGTGGTGCTAACCAAGTGGCTGCTTTGTAAAGCATAATGTCAAGCTTCTCGAATCTTGTTAGAGCTGCACCCATCTAGCTGCACCCATCCATCACACTCCTGACTTGTGCCTTGTTTACAGGCTTTGGGGATCCAGAAAGTAAGTTACTCACTGCATAATTCCTCAACTCCAACCTGCTCTTGTAGCCATTGTTTTGTACAGTTAGTTCAGTTCAGTTTCTGGTTAACTGTAACCTCCAGGATATTGATAGTGGGAGATAAAACAATGGTAACACCACTTAATATCAGGGTCAATGTCTCTTACTGAAGATGACTTGGAGATGCCGGTGCTGGACTGGGGTGGACAAAGTTAAAAATCATGCAACACCAGTCTGACATTGCATTGGGAAACAGAAAGACTTCACACTTATTGTTTAAAAAGCTGAGCTATCTTGAGAATGTCATTTAAAAGGTGTTCTGGGATTTACATATCAAAGAACAGAACTCAGCATATCCCATGATAAAGTGTTAATCTGAGACTGTTTACTGTATCACACCTCCATGACACTGGACTCCTTTGGCTATAAATTCTGTGAGAACGACCTTAACCTTCACAACCACCTGATGAAGGAGCAGCGCCATGAAAGCTAGTGCTTCCAAGTAAACCTGTTGGACTATAACCTGGTGTTGTGTGATTTTTAACTTATTGAAGATGATCACTGCCTGGCATTTATGTGTTGTGAATGATGCTTTGAAAAATCTAGGTAAGTTTTCAGCAATGCACCAATAATGACAGCCAATCCATTAATCAACAAAGATGTGGAAAATCCCATAGCTCCTCCTTGGAGCCAAAATGCAAGGTATGGCATAAAAACCAATCAGACAATCAAGAGGCATGCAAGAAGAGTGAAAGGACCAGCAGTAGATTTGGAAGTTTTCTGTTATGTACAAGAGGAGCATTGATGTTCATCCTGATTGAAGGAATTATGACCTACTGGTTGAGTAACCTGTAGAGGTTTCATTAGGACTTCTGGTTAGACCCGCCTCCACCAAAAGCAATGTGCACATTGTGCACAATACATATTCTGTCAAATGATGGTTTAAAATCGCATCATGACCCTCAAGGCATAACAAATACATAAAATACATAGACTAATGGAATTCTCTTCTGTGTCCACACTTTCTAGGATCCCAATTTCAAGACCAAAGTTAAAAATCACACAATATCAGTTTATAGACAACAGTTATATTTGGAAGCACGAGCTTTCAGAGCACTGCTCCGTCATCAGGTGGTTGTCTGCATCTTCTCAGAGTTCCTCTCCACTTTGAGCTGGCAGTTAGTGGTATTAATGGTGAAGAAGGCGTTGGATATGCTTTCCTTTATTGGTCAGAGTATTGAGTACAGGAATTGGGAGGTCATGTTGTAGTTGTACAGGACATTGGTTAGGCCACTGTTGGAATATTGCATGCAATTCTGGTCTCCTTCCTATTGGAAAGATGTTATGAAACTTGAAAGGGTTCAGAAAAGATTTAGAAGGATGTTGCCAGGGTTGGAGGATTTGAGCTATAGGGAGAGGCTGAACAGGCTGGGGCTGTTTTCCTTGGAGCGTCAGAGGCTGAGGGGTGACCTTATAGAGGTTCACAAAATTATGAGGGGCATGGATAGGGTAAATAGGCAAAGTCATTCCCCTGAGGGCTGGGAGTCCAGAACTAAAGGGCATAGGTTTGGGTGAGAGGAAAAAGATATAAAAGAGATCTAAGGGGCAACCTTTTCACACAGAGGGTGGTACGGGTATGGAATGAGCTGCCAGAAGAAGTGGTGGAGGCTGGTATAATTATAACATTTAAGAGGCATTTGGATGGATATATAAATAGGAAGGGTTTGGAGGATATGGGCCAGGTGCTGGCAGGTGGGACTAGATTGGGTTGGGATATCTGGTCAGCATGGATGGGTTGGATTGAAGGGTCTGTTTCCATGCTGTGCATCTCTATGACTCTATGACTCTAGTACATGAACATGGACACATAAAGAAGTTAGATCAGGCATTACCTAATGCATTTAAGACTCTGTTGTATTATAGTATTATTGTATTATTACCATGCATTATAGTACTTAATACTAATGTGCACACTTTTAAGTCTAAGCCCAAACACAGTCCTTGTCTCTGCTTTCTCTTCTGTTTGCAAAGAACAGGATTTAAACCACACGATAACAGCAAGAACATTTCTTGAAGCATTTTCTCTACACCTTTCATCCTCAACTCTCTCTGCCACCCAGATAGATGGTAGCTCCTTTAGATGTCATTCCTACTTAAACTCTGGACAAGAAGGGAGTCAGAGATCAAGCTCTTTGAATTTGTCTTTATCTGGAGCTCCTGCCACATGATTAAACTGTTCTAGTTAGTTAGTAGGATGTTTAAATCCCTTTGATATTTTTTTCCAAACAGACTATGGACATTATTTATCCATATTTAATTATTCAACCAACATGTTCCAAAATAGAATCATTGTCTGCTACAGTATATAACATTCCTACCATATTTGCTGAATGCAATTCCTTATCAGTGCTATCCTCCAGGCTAGGACAGTTACTTGATAAGGGGACTTGATATAAATGAAAGATTGCTCTTTCAGAAATTCTGACAGCTCTTTCCTAAACAATATCCAATTTTGTAAAGGTTTCTTTAAGTTAAGAGCTTTGCTTTCTGCTTTCCTATAATAAAAGAATATCTATCTGAATACATTAACATCTTACTCATTTGAGAATTGTTCTGGTGCAAAAATGGCAAAGTCATGAAACAAGTGATTAAGACCATGATTCTTGTTTTATGTCTAATTACAGATGCAACAAAAGCAAACTGCTTCATTACTAATGCCTTTTCATAGACTTCTACAGAGTGATTCTCAACTTTCCTGCAGCATTATTAAATATAAGGCAGTTCACGTCAAGCTCAAAACCTTCATCACAGAAGAGATTCATTAAACTTCAGGGGAGCTGTGTTATACTGTCAGGCCATCTCAGATGGGGTATGGTCTGTCAAGATCATCTGCCTTATCTTCTCTGAGCAGATGGACTGGAGGAACATGTCGATCTGTAAGTATGATTTATGGTCTGCAGAGAAAAAGCTGAAGTCTCTCCTATCTGACATCGGTCACATTGCATTTTTCAGTGCAGTCAAGCAATTACTTCTAGTCCAGAATATCGAGTAAATGTTCAAGGAATAGTACAACTCCCATCTCCCATCACACCTATATGGATGGAGTGTTAGATCTGTAAACTCCACAATGTCCATACGGTTAGAGATTTCAGACCAATCAACTGGTACCATATGTTCAACCTTCATCACACCAACCCATCATCTAAATGCCAACCAGCATCCATTTTATGTTGTCATTATACTGGAGGGCTAATCTCAAGAGTCTGTGTGGACATGATATTTGGTAGGGTCTGTTGACATTGATAAAATAAGATTTTATACAATTATCAGCATTTGCAAGTGATGTTTGGGAGTAGACAAGGTTCCATCCAATTGTTAAAATGTAGTTGACTATGTCAACAATGAAAATGAAAACCAGGATGTTTGAAATCGAAGTCATAAAGAAAAGAGATTCATTCTGATCAGATTCCCACTCATGGTTCAAACATGTTCAAAGCATTGTATAGGCAGCAGCTATTTTCTAGAAATTACTCCTGAGAGGATTCAGTTAAGTGTGTCATAAATCAGTTCTGCTTGAAGAATTGTGTAACCTCCCTACAGATATTAATGCTTCAGTTGCTTGCACTCATCCACCTATACACAGTGTATATATGGAAATCGCTAAATGACTTTTTTTTTCCTTTCAGTCAGAATAGTCACCAATAATCTTACTGCCTCACTTGTATTTCAATGTGGATTAATTTTATGAAAAAGCGGACAAAATGGCAAATGAACAATTAAAGTGCATCATTGCCATGGAGAAAATATCAATTAACCACTCAAAATAGAGCTGGAAACTGAAAATATTGGAATTTTAAAATATAAGCACAAAATACTGAACATTTGAAGGGAATTGGTCAGAATTTTTAATAAAACAGGATTGAAGTTTGGATAGAATTGGCATTTTAATGTGGACAATTCCTTTCTATAATTCTAACTCCTTTCTAGAGATTATCAGAACAAAGAAAACAGGAGATACATTGGGTATCAGACAGGAATATGAACCCACTTTATAATATCTGTCCTTTTCCCTTCAGTATTCCATATTGGTTTTCAGCCTAATCCTCTTTATCTGAATTAACACAGTAACACATCTCACCTAAAATGTTTATTCACCTTGTTTTCCAAAGGTTGACCTTCTGTCGTATATTTCCACTACACTATGTTTTATTCGATAGCCCTTTGTCTGTTTGTGAACAGAAATTGCAGTGACATAATTCACATTAAAATGCATCATCATGCTACTTCCTTGTGATGCCATCAGGATTAAAATGGTCGCGCTATTATCCATCCCGGACAAGAAGAAAATCTTCCAAGCACATTTTTCATTAGTGCACGACCCTTTAAAAAGATGCAATAAACTTTTAGTCAGTAATAAAAATAAATTTAATAGACAACATAAAACTTCCACAAGTCTAAATGAAAGATGAGTCCAGACAAATAAATACTTAAACTCTCCCAGGGAGAAAAAAATGTCATGAACATCCAAAATAAAACAACTTTTCCTCTGGGCTATATTATTTTCTAGTTCTGTTCTAATGAAATCTATCACAGTAACAAAAACCAGCATTTTCAAGGACATAGGCAATATTCTGAGAAAGAACAATTCCCAGACTTGAAGTACACCCATGACAATGAGTACATTTTTATTGTAAAAAAATGTCAGCTACTGAAAGTGTGGATTGGCAGTGACAAACATTAGGCTCATTTCCTATTTTTCTCCTCTTGTTTCTAAAGGCTAATACTGTGTAACAAGCTGTCCCTGAAATGTCCAGGTTTCTCAACACATTGTCAGCTCACAGGCTCTTAAATTGGCAAGAGAACAAGATGAAACGGAACTGAGAAAACTGTAAAAGGATCACATAGCATGATGCAAGTCAAGCTATGACATCATTCTCTTTCAAAGAGAGAAGACAAAAGAGAAAGAAAGAAAAACTAATGCATTGGTCTGCTCTAAAAAGGCATTGATATTAATAATTTTAGATGTTATTATAACATGATAAAGGTTTGAAAGTAGAGAAGCCACTAACTAACTGATTTGAAAAAGTTGGCCAGCCTTCTTTATTGGAGATGAAAACTAGTTTCACTTGTTAATCTGTGAACTTTCAGTGTTCTTCCCAACTTTTGCAAGTTTAGTATTATCCACCCAGGTTGCAGAATCCTTGGATCAATGAATGATTACAAAGTAAATGGTGGCCATGATGTGTACACAAGCTCCTGCAAGTCCATCCTCTGTATTTACTCACAGCTCTGCAAATAATTTTCTTTAGATGAGTGTCTAATTCCCTTTCAAAACCACAGTTGAATCTTCCTCCACCACAGTCAAAGGTAAGGTCCACTCACTGTACAAAATGGATTATCCACCTGTTGCCATTGCTTCTTTAGGAAATCAACTGAAAACTTTGTCTTCAGGTCCTCAATTCTGGTCAATGGAAATAGGTTTAGACTGTCTACTATATCCAAATTGCTCATCATTTTGAACATTTCCATCAAATGTCTTCTTAACTATCTCTTCTCCAAGAAGAACAGCTCCAGTTCTTCCAGTCTAGCTACATCACTGAAGCTCCTCATTCTAGAAATATTGCTAGCGAATCTTGACTACATCCTCTCTAATTCCTTCACAATTTTCCTAAAATGCAGTGCCGAGAACTGACACGCTGCTCTAGCTGAACCAAACTAGTGTTCAATTCAGATTACCATAACTTTCTTGTGTCTATATTCCATGCCATTCCTTATAAAACCCCCAGGTTTCTACCAGTTTTATGAAATGCTTTATCAGTCTTGCCTGCCAGCTTCATTCATTAGCACACAATTACCCTGGGTCCCTCAGTTCCCTTTATATTACCTCTCATTATTCTTCTGACCAAAATTAATATCGGTTACAATTCTCAACTTCAGATTGTTTAAAATCACTAGCTGGACCAACATTTATTGCCTCTCCCCAATTGCCTCAAAAGAGCAGTTAAGAGGCAAGCACATTGCTGTGTGGTCTGGAGTCACATACAGGTCAGATCACGTAAGGATGGCAGTTTCCTTCCATAAAGGGCATTAATGATCCAGACGGCTTTTTCCTGATAACTGACAATAATTCCAGATTTTTATTGAATCCAAAATTCCACCACTTGCCATGACTGGATTCAAACCCAGAATATTGTCCAAGTCTCTGGATTAATAATTCAGTGACAATACCACTCAGTCATCATCTTATCTACTACTCAGCCCATTTCACTAGCTTATGTACATTAGAAGTGTTTATCACCATACTCCTCAAAGTTCACAATATTTCCAAGTTTTGAATCAACTAAATTTGAAATTGTTCCCTTTACATCCAAGTCTAGGTCATCACTATATATCATGTAAAGGTAATTAGTTAAATTAATTAGCAGTAGATCCACAAGGAATTTCTAACTTCTGTTAGAGATAGCCAGTTGGTTATATGGCTTGAGAGACAGAATTCTGCATCAAGAATTGGCTGAGGCAAAGAGGCAGCCCACCATCACAGCCAAGGACAAAACCTGTGTAATTTGGATTACTTTGCACCACACTCTATCCAACTTTGCAAACCAATACCATAAAGTAAGAAATGCAATGGCTCATAAGGACAAAACCCTTTGCATACATTTGTTATGATCACCATAAAAAATGATAACTTTCAAAAATGCATTGGAATTTCTGGTTATTAACTGAAACGATTAGACAAAATTTCATGAAGTCTTTTCTGATATGAAACTAAAAGCAACACTGTCGAAACATTATTTTGATAATCAAATCACATTCTACAGTTGCAGGCTGCAGCACGACATAGACAGGCTGTAGAGCTGGGCTGAGAAATGGCAGGTGGAGTCCAACCTGTATAAATGCAAAGTGATGCATTTGGAAAGTCAAACTCGAATGCTGAATATAGAATTAAAGACAGGATTCTTGGCAGTGTGGAGGAACAGTGGGATCTTGGTACATGCAAGTACATAGATCCCTCAAAGTTGCCACCCAAGTGAACAGGGTTGTTAAGAAAGCATATGGTGTTTTGGCTTTCATTAACAGGGGGGTCGAGTTTAAGAGCTGCGAGGTTTTGCTACAGCTCTACAAATCCCTAGTGAGACTGCACTTGGAATATTGCATCCAGTTCTGGTCGCCCTACTGTAGGAAAGATACAGAGGCTTTGGAGAGGGTACAAAGAAGGTTTACCAGGATGCTGCCTGGATTGGAGGACTTACCTTATGAAGAGAGGTTGAATAAGCTCAGACCTTTTCTCTGGAGAGAAGGAGGAAGAGAGGTGACCTGATCGAGATATACAAGATAATGAGACGAATGGATAGAGTCAATAACCAGAGACTTTTCCCCAGGGCAGGATTCACTGGTACGAGGGGTCATAGTTTTAAGATATTAGGAGAAAGGTATAGAGGGGACATCAGTGGAAGGTTCTTTATGCAGAGAGTTGTGACTGCATGAAATGCGTTGCCAGCTGTGGTGGTGGAAGCAGAGTCATTAGGGACATTTAAGCAACTGCTGGATATGAATATGGATAGCAGTGAGTTGAGGGGTGTGTAGGTTAAGTTATTTTATTTTACATTAGGATTAACCCTCAGCACAAAGGGCCTGTTCTGTACTGTACTTTTCTATGTTCTATGTTCTAGTACAAAAGCATTTCCTCATTTAACTTTTAATATGACTGAGAATCCCTTTCTATAGTAATATTTTACATTGTCCCTTTATTGGATAGTCCTGTCCCAAAGTCAGTTCAAGGCAATTCTCTGCTTCCAATAGCCTACCTTCCTTTTCTTTTCCCAACCAGGTGCCAATTCCAGAGCTAATTTTAATTCTTCACTGCAAGTTTCATCCCTCTAGAGCGAGCTAGGTTAATCCTCACCAACACAGTCGTCCACTAACATTCTGCATGGTGAAAATAGGGTCAGAACTTTCTCTGCTTCAGTTGCAAAGCTAATTGTGTTGATCTCCTGCTTTCTATTTTTCAGATGGTCACAGACTGATATTCCCGTAAAGTTCAGTGATAACTTAGAAACCCTGTAGCTCAATACTTTAATGGCTTGCTGAGGATTTTCCCACCTCTCCATGACAAAGTGAATCATAGAGACCTTGTATTCATGTGGAAATGCTAATTAGCTTTCTTTCGGACTTAAAATCTTTTTCTCCTTGGAATTAAACAGACAATTTGAAATATAATCTTTTATTAAACTTCACATTCCTGAGACCTTCACCTCATACTTGAGGACTAACAGTTGACCCACAGACATCAGAGACAGAGACATTCTTCCCATTGTCTGTGGGTGATAACTTGATTCTACTCCATCTCAAAAAGTAGCTTTATTTGGGTATCTCTTCCCACACACCAACCAAGGCCAAGTTTCAGAGAATTCAGAGCAGATCACATGACCCACTTCATTCCTCCATTTAACCTTACATTGAAGAGAAATCTCAAAATAGAACAATTCTTATAAACTTGGTATATTAACCCTAAATTAAAGTTCATCTCTACAGTTTCCTGGCAATCAGCCAATTTTAGATTCATGCTGTTGCTGTTGGGCTGATCTCACATTCCTTTGGTTAAGTCCAAGTTGCATTGACTTTTTGAAGAGTCTTTTGTTGCAAGGTTGTGGTGATTGGAACAAGGTAGACCTTATTGACTATGAGATCCTTGATTAACACAGGTAACCACCACAATCAGGGAGGTCTGGCTGACAGATATAAACAGGGAATTCAGAATCTCCTTACTTCCAGGACTGAATCTGAGCTGGTGAGTGAACTGTGTACATGTAAATTAATGGGATACCAGCCTCTGTGCAGTTCTCACCCTATCTTACTAAACTCACCTAATTAATGACCTACCATGCCCCTATGTCGTCTCTCATGTCCAATCTCCACTCCATCTTCCAATGTGCCATTCATAGAACTCGTCACTCAGTGATATCAACTGAAAGACCAGCAGCAGCCATCTTTGATACTGACTTATTGCACTGGGATCCTGTGACTGACAGGTACCTCCATGAACTTCAATGAGGATGACTCCCTAAGAATTAGATACATGACTGCCTCAATGATACATATCCAGTCTGTTTGCCACATTAACCATTGACCAAGGTCTGGGTGTGAGAGATTGATGTAGCACAGTGCCATATAGCCAGTTGGATGCTCCCTGGACTGAGGTCTGCTTAGCACTGATATAAGCTGCCTGGAGTGTTTTAATGTTCTAGCTGGCACAGTAATGCAAGGTAAGGCATGGGTGTTGGACTTAAAATCTCTTTCTCCTTGGAATTAAACAGACAATTTGAAATATAATCTTTTATTAAACTTTGCATTCCTGAGACCTTCACCTCATACTTGAGGACTAACAGTTGACCCACAGACATCAGAGACATTCTGCCCATTGTGAGGGGTGAGTATGCAGGCAAACATGAAACAAGCAATTGCAAAGGCAGTAAACATCACTCAGATGCAACCTGGTTCAACCTTTACACAGGGTACATGTCCCTATGTACAAAATGTCTACTGCAACTCTCAATGCAAGTTGCTGATGTGTCCTGTGATGCAAGTCTGTCCTTCCAGAGTGCATGGCCTGAGATTAGTAGAGTCAGGATGATTCTGTTGCTGATTCCTGATGTCAATGTCCATGGAGGAGTGGATTATGCTGGTGCACATAGATTGTGACTTGAGAGGTTGTGTCCCAAAGTCCAATTTGGATGTTTTTGAAGCAAGCACTGGGCATATTTCACCATGTGTATACCCTGATCTCCTTGTACAGTTTTTCCAACGTCTGGATATGTTTGGTTATGATAGGACTCTGAATATGAATGAAGTGAGTGGTGGCATTAACAAGGTGTTTAATAAGAAATAATGACAAGCAATAAATCAGTTGGCATCTCACTGCTGCCAAAAGAAAAGCTCACCACACCATTCGTAAAAAAACATAAACGATGCAAAGAGATGATAGCTATACCGACATGAGCCTCACCTGAGTCTGCCATGCATATTTCCATAGCCTATGTCAATTAAAATGCTATAAATTTCCAGTTGTCCTTTGTAATCTATGGTCTCTAACCTTGTTGCCAAATTTATTCTGTTGGTGTTTTCTTAAATAGCTTTTGAAATTCTAAGCACGCCACATTAACTACATTACACTTGTCAACCCTCTCTGGTCAATCATCAACACGGTCAAGCTTCTACATTTATCAAATGACTGTCAAAAAAATAGGTACTATGAGAAACATCTAAACAAATGTCTGCACAAATTTAACATTGGAGCCAATACAGGCTGATCACAACACCCTTTCTTAAAACTAGCCAGTATGGAATCTGTTCTGTAACTCTGAGTGCCAAATAGCTGTTAAGTTGAAAACTAACTTCAGTCAAAAAGAGCAAACTTCTCTTGTACTTATTCCTTATGTCACATCAGGCTCTACATCTGATGCAAGTTGAATTTACATTAGATCTCCAGCAGGAGTGTGAAATCACATTATACCAGTGTTCCTGTTATGGTAACTTGGTGTTTCTTTTCACAGTGAAATCAAGTGACATCTGAAAAGTAATTTACTATGATTAACACAGCAGTGATAAGGGAATGCTAGATCATTTCTAAAGCTCTTTTAACATTACAGCTCTTTCCCTTCAACTCCTCTTTGTTCTTTTGTTTAGTTTAGTTTTTTTTAGATAATTTAACCTCATCTGTTTCAGCAGCCTATGAATGAAGCCTTGGTGAACAATTTTCTTTTAAACCTAGAATTGAAGCACCAAATGTATTCATTTTACATAAGCTGCTGCCACAGATTCTCAGGAATATATTATTAGAAAGTAAATTGCAGGGCAATTGTGTTGGTAGATCTGTTACGCGCAAAAGGACACCCTGCCATTAAAGGCAAAGTTGACCAATCATAATAAAGTTGGACGTAGGCAAATAAATTGTAAAGTGTGATTGTTCTCATGTTAATCTTGACATCCCCTTACTGAATTTGTATTGCTTAATTTGGTAAATTGCTTGTTAATGAAAAGTACGAATAAGAAAGTGATACACACAATTATTGTCTTTTTTTTGTTTGAGATTATATAATGCACATTGTTGTGTAGAAACTAATTAGTGTACCACTATACAGCTTGTGAACTCAAATTTAGCAGACTGTTGTGTATAATATTTAGAATATTTCATCCATAATACTCACACATAGATTGATTCAATATATCATTGTAAAGATATAGCATTATCATTTTGCAGTATCATTTAATACACTGCTATACACAGAGTCATGCAATACTATCTTGAGCTGCTTATTACATGTTTGTATATAATACTATAATACTCCAAGTTAGCTTCAAACTTTGAAAAATAAATGATACTCAAATACAGGAAAACATGATAATTACTTAGATTAGATTGCACTCTCTAGCTACTTCCAGGTAATGATAGAGAATGATATTAAAATCCAAGAAAAATATGCAATAAGTTAACTAATGCAAAAGTTACTTATTCCATTACAATTTGATTGCCTCTGTGCCATTAATGTTCCATTACAATGGTGCAGGTACCCAGGAGAATCTGCACAAATATGAATGCATTGGACTGAATCAATCAACCGTGGTTGCTTATTTTGAGATACAGACAGTAATCAATATGATTTAAGTTGCTTCTTTGGGTTGATGAGAAAAGCAACATACCATTATTTCGACACTTAATTTGACGTAAAATTCAACATGACTTATACATGAAAGTTGCACATCATCTCAAGGGTGAAAACATTAATTCTACAGAGTTTCATAAAATTTGCAACAGGATGTTAAGTATTTCCAAGTAAAACAGAAAACATCTTCCTCCCCATTAGGTTAAGCATTTTGTGGCCTTTCATCTAATTTCAGGTGATGAGTACTTTTCTTGGCTTATCCTTTCCCTCATATTCTACTTAATGTTACAGAAACAGTATTTATCCTCAATTAAATAGTATGTGGTATGCTGTAAAGCTTTCAGGTTGGAAGTATTAACATAATTATCTGTTGGAGACAATATCTGCTATATTATCTTCTATCATCTCATTACATAAAAGAGAAGCATTTAGTGGCTAAATATTTGAGCAAGTATCTTTTATCTGGAGCTATTTATTGTTTCATAATCCAAGTAGACATATACCAATCTAATAAATAAAGCGAGTGCCAAACTGCCTGTGACAATAGAAAAAAAAGTGAATGAAAAATACTTAAAATCAATTTAATCATCCTAAATGATTACATGATTCCTTTTGGAAAACTGATTGTATTTACATCAGTATGGGACAGCTTTTATAGGTTAAATATTGAAAGGTGAGATTTATCTGGAGCCATTCACCAAGATGGAAAGTCTTTGCATCCTCCAAGTTGAGAGGATACAATTAGGAACTCATGGTAGTATATACAAAATTTTACAGTGAGGCATCCCTGTACTTCAAACCATATCAATTGCATGAAATCTCAGCAGATTTCAGAATTCATTCCATGCACACACATGACCATATGCAGAATTGTAAAGGAAATATACAGGTAGATTATAGGCATCACAGGATCTCAAGGTGTTGCAGAAACTCACAGTCAATGGGTGCAACCTATAAAAGCGTAGACATCCTGAACTTCTCGTGGGCATTTTTGGCCTAGGGTTTGTGATGTGAACATGTGTGTGCACTCATGATTCTGATGTCCACAGGTTTGTCACTGAGAGTTGAAAAAAAAAGTCAGGGTTTATATTTCAAAGCTAATCACCCAAAACACAATGAAGAAAAATAAATCAATGCCTTTCCAATAAAGTTGTTCTTATGTAAGTTTATCTACTCTTAATGAAGCACAGCTGATGGATGGATAAGCTATTGAAACATAAAATAAAAGTATGGATGAGTTTTCTTTTCTCAGTATGTCTTCTCTAATCTGAAGTGCCTCAACTGGACAACATTCCAGTATGCAGTATATCAGTAAATTGACTCAACTTGACCAAATCAAAGAAATCGCTGGTTGATAATTGGATTCAGTTTTCATTGCTACCAATGACACAACATTTATTGATCTACATGGCCAGAAATCAAAGGCAAAGTCATCAAGGAAGATTAAAAGAGTTACCATTAGTCAGAAAATTGATGAAATGTTGTAATCAGACATAGGTGATCAATTGTATCCTGTGTAGCTGATCAATTTTGTTTACACTTAAAGAGATACGGCAACGAAGAAAAATAGAAGAATTATTTCCTCTGATGTAAATTTAGGATGTAAACAGCTAAATTTGGAAAGCCTCCAAAGTAATGACGGGCATCAATGAGGATTTTGAGCTAGTGTCAACAAGTGTTCAGAGAAAACCCCTGACTATTTATCAAATAGTTGATTAATATAGAAGAGAGCAGATGTTGAGTAGACATCTCAAAATTTGATTGCATCACAAAACAAGTGTGCAGGTGTGAGGATATCTGCAGAACATGCACTGACATGGGGCCATGTGATGTTGCTGTACAGATAGCACAATGTTATAGACTAGACGCGTAGCCAGCATTACCTGTGCTGCTTGCTAGCTGCATATCTGAAGGGGATGCTGGAATCCAGTTTACTTTGATGCTATTTAAAAGTAGCTAGAAGAGTTTCCTATGGCTTTAGACAGAATGCAACACTTGTGAACAAATGAAGAGTTGCAAGATCTGTAGGTCAACCACAACTTTGGTATCACCAACCCCTTTCCCCATTCTCCATCTCTACCCCTATAATATTTACAGATGGTGGACCCAAAGATGGAGATTTATTTTACCTGTCATACCTCTCCCCCGACCAACAGAGAAATCTGAAAACACAAGACCACATTCCCATTGAGCATAAGCAGTTTAGCTCCCAGGATATGGCTGTAATGCTCAATAAGCTTTAATGACCAGAGTTCTCAAGGTAAGATAGATTGGGAAAGGGGGTGGAATAATGAAACCTGGGTGGTCCTTGGACACTGGTGGCTGTAAGTAGGCATGCAGATGCATTAGAGACAAAAAACTGCAGATGCTGGAATCCAAAGTAGACAGGCAGGAGGCTAGAAGAACACAGCAAGCCAAGCAGCATCAGGAGGTAGAGAAGTCAACATTTTGGCTGTAACCTTTCTTCAGGACTAGAGATGGGTGTATGGGGAGCTGCAGATAAAGGGGTGGCGGGGGCAGAGTGGTGAAGTGAGGATAGGTGAAGAAAGACAGAGGGCACAACCTGGTTGGTCAATGGGAGGAATGAATCCAGTAGGTGGCAGGGAGGGGAAGAAAGGACGAAGGAGTTGAGAAGGGAGTCAAGGGATGGGAAGGGAGGTTAGTTGAAATTGGAGAACTCAATGATGAGTCCTACAGGCTGTAGGCTGCCCAGACAGAAGATGAGGTGTTGTTCCTCCAATTTGTGGTTTGGTTCATTGTGGCAATGGAGGAGGCCAAGGATGGTCATATTGGAAAGGAAGTGGGAAGGGGAATTAAAATGGGTGGTGTCTGGGAGGTCTAGTCAGTCCCTGCGGGCACAGCTGAGATGCTTGGCAAACCATTCCCTAAGTTTACATTGGGTCTCCCTGATGTAGAGAAGACCACATTGGGAGCACCTGATGCATAAATTAGGTTAAAAGAGAGGTCGGTGAACCTCTGTTTACTGCATCAGTTGCTCCCAATGTGGGTTTCTCTACATCAGGGAGACCAGTAGGGAACAGCTTGCCAAGCATCTCAGCCGAGCCAGCAGGGCCAACTGGACCTCCCAGTCACCGCCATTTTAATTCTCCTTCCCATTCCCTTTCCAATATGACCACCAATTGAATAAACATCACAAAAAAAAGACCAACTTTGAAATTGTTCACAATGAAACATGCCAGAACATGCTGGATGAACAATGCTGTGTGAACAATACACATTGTCCATGTCACTGTACAAAACCCTCTGGCCAGAAAAATAGGTTGAAAATGTGACAGTGAATTGTTCCTCGATTATGAAATGTGATATTTTGCTACTTTTTTCTTTTTTATCTCCCATTTCTTTCCCTCATCCAGACATTCTTTCCTGTGTCATATCTCTGATCTAACTCCGCATTGTTTTCTTTTTGGGGTGGACAGAGAGTGGGAAGAGATGAAGAGGTTTAATAAGTGCACCAAGTCATGAGGCAGAGGGGTTCTGGGCAGAGCAAGACAAAAGTTCCTTTTGGCATTCAGCCTGTGGGATCTCTGCAAATTGGCTAATCTCACTCTAATGCCATTGCCCAGAGGGTCTGCAGATTCTTTCTCTTCAAAAAATTATCCACTTTCCTTTAGAAAGGGACCATTTAGTTTGTCCTTTACGTACAATGGAGTTAGCCACTGGTCCATATGTCAGAAACACAGTCAATTTTTACAGAAAACTGCAATAAAGCAATGGCTGTATTGCTTATTGAGACTGCTTGTGATGCAATGGTAGTGTCCCTACCTCTGAGTCAGGAGGACCAGCTTCAAGTCTCACATGCTCTAGAATGGCATGCTGGCACAGTGGTTAGCGCTGCTGCCTCAGTGCTGGGGACCTGGTTTGGTTCCAGCCTTGGGCAACTGTCTGTGTGGATTTTGCATGTTCTCATGTCTTCATGGGTTTTCTCCAAGTGCTCTGATTTTCTCCACAGTCTAACTGTGTGCAGGCTAGATGGATTATCCATGGGAAATGTAGAGTTATGGGGATAGATTAGGGGCATGGGTCTGAGTGAGGTGCTCATTGGAGAATTGATCTGGACTTGATAGGCCGTGTGGTCTGTTTCCACACAGTAGGGATTCTGATTCTACAGATATGTAATAACTCTGTAGAAACTGCTTTGAAAATGTCTTTAATTTTTTTAGAGGATTAACCTTTGGCCAGGGGAACCCCCCCTCTGCTCTTCAAAGTGCAGTCTTTTACATCCATCCGAGAGGGCAGGCAAAGAAGTTCTGGTGTAGTGATGCTGTGGTAGGGCACTTGAGTTTAAGTGCCTGAAGTAAGACTTGATCCCACAACTCTTAGAGAATGCTACCCACTGAACCACAAGTTTGGCATGTTATGTTAAGCGTTCTGTCAACTTTTGCATTCAGTCATCGGCTTCAAAAATTTGCTGGTTGCAAATTAATTCGCTTTCAATAAAACTGTTGTTGCTATCTATTCTTTGGTGAGTCAAAGGTGGTTCTCGAGGATTTTTCCAGCTTTGCACACCCAGCTTCGTAAGAGAAAATAAATACATGGATATACTGGGATATCCAGTATTTGTCTTCTGATCTCTGCTCTATTAATAACTCAATAACAGCAGAACATGACGTATAAGTTAGTACTTAGCCTCTCCTCTGTGTGGAAAGGCCAAACCCTGCATGCCAGCTCCCAAAAATTCCAATGTGATAATGGGCAGATTAGTAAGCAGTGAGGAAAGTTAATGGCATGTTATGGTTTATTGCAAGGGGAATTAAATGAGAGAGTAGGGAGGTTATGTTTCGGTTATACTGGCATTAGTGAAAACCTGGAATACTGTATATGGTACTGGTTACTACTTACAGAAGGATGTTAATGCATTGGAAGCACTTGAGAAATTTTACAGTGTAAAAGGAGACCATTAGGCCTATTGCACTAAAGGTGACTCTTTAATCTAGTGCCAATCTCCTAGATTAGGCTTCTTTACCAGTCTAATACCTGGAATGAACAGATTACCTCCCAGTGAATTCATTGCCACAGAAGGCTTCGAGGCCAGGTCATTCAGTATATTTAAGACTGAGATAGGTTCTTGAGTATTAAGGGTTACGGGGAGAAAGCGGGAGAATGGGAATGAGAAAGGTATCGGCCATGATTGAATGGCGGAGCCGACTTGGACTGAATGGCCTAATTTCTGCTCTTATGTCTTAGAGTCTTATGGAAAGGCTATACAGGCGAGGCCTGTAAGCTCTACAGTTTGGAAGAATGAGAGATGAGTTATTTGAACACATGATCCCATGGGGTCTTGACTGGGTGGGTGTGGAATAGATGTTTTCTCTTGTGGGAGAATTACCAAGAAGCTGAAAGATTACCAGTGATATGTAGGAATATAGAGTTGAGATTAAATCTGACCAGTCATTATCTTATTGGATGATGGAGGAGGCTTGAAAGACTGAGTGGCCTACCCTTGTTCCTTGTTTGTAGATGATCTGATAGAAGTTTATGAAATAATGAGAGGTGTAGATAGAGTTAATGGTATGTGTCTTTTCCCTAGGATGGGGATTTCAAGACTAGGGGGCACATTTTTAAGGTAAGAGGAGAGAGATTTAGAAAAGACATGAGGCTTTTTTTTAAAACATAGAGGAAGGCTCACATGTGGAATGAACTTCCTGAGAAAGTGGTGGATGTGGGTACAATTCCAAATGTTTAAAAGACATTTGGATAGATACATGAATAAGGAAGGTTTGGAGGGATATGAGCCAGGGGAAAGTAGGTGGGACTAGTTTAGTTTGGGATTATGTTCAGCATGGACTGGTTGGACTGAAGGGTCTGTTTCCATGCTGTATGATTCCATAAGTCTAACAGTGTTATTTAAATGGAAAAATAATTGCACAAAGGGATAAATGTAAGATATGGCATTTTGGAACTATAACTTATACAGTAAATAGTAGGTCCTCATGTAATGTTGTTGAACAGAGGGACCTAGGGGTGTAGGTACATAATTCTTTGAAGTGTGTGTCACATATAGACAGAGTGGTTAAAAAGCTGTTTGGCACACTTACTTTCATTGTTCAGCTCTTGAGTATAGGAGTTGGGAAGTCATGCTGAGGTTGTACAGGACATTGGTGAGGCCAATTGCAAAACTTGCAACACAAAGGGACTTGTACACAAAACAGAAATCTAACACACAGGTGCAGCAGGTAATCAAGAAAGCTAATGGAATGTCAGCCCTTATCTCAAGGGGGTTAGAGTTCAAGAGCAGAAACGTTTTACGGTAACTGTATAAGGTGCTGGTGAGACCACATCTGGACACTGTGAGCACTTTTGGTCCCCTTATTTAAGAAAAGATATCATTTCATTGGAGACGGTTCAGAGAAGATTCAGCAGGATGATCACTGGTATAGAATGATTGTGTACAAGTTGAGACTTTACTCACTGGAGTTTAGAAGAATGAGAAATGATCTAATTGAAACATATGGCATTCTAAAGGGGCTTAAACAGGGTAAATGCTGAGAGGATGTTTCCCCTCATGGGACAGTCTGGGACTAGAGGGCATTGTCTCTGAACAACAAAGGCACCAATTTAAGACTAAGATGAAGAGAAATTTCTTCTGAGGACTTTTTAGAACTCCTTGCCACAGACAGCTGTGGGGGAATGTGTATATTTGAGGCTGAGATAGTTAGATTTTTGAAAATGCAGCAAAGTGGATATGTGGAATGTCAGATCAGCCATAACGCTGTTGAATGACACAGCAAGATTGAGAAACCGATTGGCCTTCTCCTGTTCCTATTTCTTATGGTTTTTACGGTCTTGTGATGTGGTAATATGGTGGTTACTGGACTAGCAATCCAAAGACCTGGAGACATAAATTCAAATTCTACTATGGTAATTTCTTGAAGTTAAACTCAGTTACTTTTAATGTTTTCCAGATTGAGTTAGTATTGGTAATGATAACGGTAAACTGTTAGATTGCTGTATATCTGGTTCATCAATGCCCTTTGGAAAGGAAACCTGGCATCTTTGTCTCTTCCAGCTTGAGTGTGATATCTGACTCTTAGTGACACAGTACATGACTCAGTTACCTTCTGAAAGAGTCTAGAAAGCTGTACAATTCTTTCAAAAACTATCATGAGAAGTTATAATCCATATGCATTGCAGTAGCTCAAGAAGGTGGCACAGCAACAACATCTCAAGGGCAATTAGGGATGGGCAATAAATGTCAGCCTTTCCAGCAGCAATTGCATTCCATAAGTGTTTTTTAAAAAAATACTCCTAACTTCATATTGGCTGTGTTCTAATTATAATGTATTTTACACTGGCCATGTACATGAATCGACGACCATTTCACGTTTGAACATATGCTAATATGAGTGGCAAGAATCCTAAATATTGACACTGCGTGGGTGTGACTTTGCTGTCAGGATGCAACCCGGGAATTTTACCCAAACTCAGGCTGGTAACCAAGTAACACAGCTGAAATCTAAAACTGCTCTCAAGTCTCTCTATTTCCCAAGTGTCTCAGTGACATTTCTATCTCAGAATCATCCAATGCAGGCAAAGTAGGTTTCCACTTACATGCTTGTATGAGAATAGGCAACCCATTTTAAATGTATGGATATTTCTTATTTAATGAACACACATATATATATGAAACTTATGAGTGTCCTTTTCTTATACCTGCATTTTTATTATGATAAATTTTGAGCATTATTGCTTTTTTATCTTTGCTCCAGCATTCTGGCCTTGCAGTGTGCATTATTCTGACAATCCATAAACAACCCACAAAATAATAAGCTAGAGATTTGCATGGTCATATGTACATGTCAGACCTGGAGGAGTCCACAAATCAAATTCAAATAATAAGCCAATATTTTCAGTTTTATCAATATATTAAAAAAATTTCATTTGACTTGATGCTTTCCAGCCACTGACAGTCCAAGTGCTGTGTCAGGAGTCACAGCAGAAAATCTCCCTGATCTCTGTTCTGCCTCCATCATAGCCACTCACCCCAGACACGAACTTCCATCTTTTCATAGGCACCATTATTCTCCAGCTCAACAGCTGACAGTTCGCGAACTTTTCCAATGGCTCTCAATAACAAATGGCAGTGATTAACAAAGTTTCATCCAAAATCACCTTTGGAGACTTTGAGTCAGCTGGGAGCAGATGGAGGTAAAAGTTAGTGTCTTTTTTAAAGATTAGAAGCACAACCTGACTCCAACACACCAACCTCCAGGATTAACGTACGTGTACGATTAATTTGTAATTGAGTGCAGGAAATTAATTATTGCTGCAGAACGTAGTTCAAAACCTGGACCTGAAAACAGACCAAGAAAAGGGAGCAGAGTCTGAACAGCGGTTCAGGGAGTTACTGAAGCTGATCATTGTCCAATCTGAACATACCCACACACATTGTTCCTGCTATTTCATTTTGGACAAGATTTGACTGGAGTTTCCCCAGATGTTTTTAATCACCACATCTCAAGAGAAACATAATCACTATTCACAGGATGGATGACCTACATTGTTGGAAAGAGACAATGCATGAGACAGAGAGTCACCGGAGAGAACTTCACAGTGAGAGGAGATCAAAAAATCTCATCACTTAACCACAGAGGTGAAGAACACTGAAATAGAGGATCGGGAGAATAAAGATGGGGCGCCCAATCACCTGACCAGCTGCTGACATTGCTGTCAGGGCTGTTCTAATATAACAGAGACTCACTTGTGATAAGTATCCCAAACAAAACTAGCTCTTAATAATGCCAACAATTTGTAAAGTCCTTTCGACATTCATCTGCCAATTGAAAATTTGTTCAATAGATCCTATAAGACCATAAGACATAGGAGT
Source organism: Chiloscyllium plagiosum (assembly GCF_004010195.1). Classification (NCBI taxonomy): domain Eukaryota; kingdom Metazoa; phylum Chordata; class Chondrichthyes; order Orectolobiformes; family Hemiscylliidae; genus Chiloscyllium; species Chiloscyllium plagiosum. Next base: position 18,361,490 of record NC_057724.1, read on the forward strand.
GGAAGTAAAGCCATTTGGCCAATCGAGTCCATTCCGCCATTTACTCATGGCTGATGGGCATTTCAACTCCGCTTACCCACACTCTGCCCGTAGCCCTTAATTCCTTGCGAGATCAAGAATTTATCAATCTCTGCCTTGAAGACATTTAACGTCCTGGCCTCCACTGTGCTCTGTGGCAATGAATTTCACAGGCCCACCAGTCTCTGGCTGAAGAAATGTCACCTCATTTCCGTTCTAAATTGGCCCCCCTAAGGCTGTGCCCACGGGTCCTAGTCTCCCTGCCTAACGGAAACAAATTCCCAGCATCCACCCCTTCTAAGCCATGCACTATCTTGTAAGTTTTTATTAGATCTCTCCTCAACCTTCTAAGCTCGAATGAATATAATTCCAGAATCCTCAGCCATTCATCACATGTTAGGCCTACCATTCCAGGGATCATCAGTGTGAATCTCCGCTGGATAGGCTCCAGTGCCAGTATGCCCTTCTTGAGCTGTGGGGCCCAAAATTGGACACAGTGTTCTAAATGATGCCTAACTAGAGCTTTATAAAGTCTCAGAAGCACATTGTTGCTTTTATATTCCAACCCTCTTAAGATAAATGACAACATTACATTTGCTTTCTTAATCATGGACTCAACCTGCAAGTTAACCTGGAAAGAATCCTGGACTAGCACACCCAGATCCCTTTGTACTTTGGCTTTATGAATTTTCTCACCATTTAGGAAATACACCCCAGGAAATAGTCCATGCCTGTATTCTTTTTTCCAAAGTGCAAGACCTCGCATTTGCTCATGTTGAATTTCCTGGAACACTCTCCTAAACTATTTAAATCTCTCTGCAGCCTCCCCTCCTCCTCAGTACTACCAGCCTGTCCGCCTAACTTCGTATCTTCAGCAAATTGAGTCCCTTCATCAGATCATTAATATATAAAGAGAACAGTTGCGGCCCCAACACTGAACCCTGCGGGACACCACTTGTCACTGGCTGTCATTCCAAAAAAGGACCTTTTATCCCAACTCTCTGCCTTCTGTCAGACAGCTAATCCTTAATCCACGCCAGTAGCTCACCTCGAACACCATGGGCCCTCACCTTACTCAACAGCCTCCCATGAGACACCTTATCAAAGGCCTTTTGGAAATCTAGATAGATAACATCCACTGGGTTTCCCTGGTCTGGTCTACTTGTTACCTCTTCAAAGAGTTGTAAGAGGTTTGTCAGGCATGACCTCCCCTTACTAAATCCATACTGACTTTGTCTAATCTGACCCCGCAGTTCCAAGAATTTAGAAATCTCATCCTTAGCGACGGATTCTAGAAATTTACCTACAACTGAGGTTAGGCTAATCGGGCTATAATTTTCCATCTTTTATCTCAATTCTTTCTTGAACAAAGGGGTTACAACAGTGATTTTCCAATCATCTGAGACTTTCCCTGACTCCAGCGATCTTTTAAAGATCACAACCAATGCCTCCACTATTTCCTCAGCCACCTCCCTCAGAACTCTAGGATGTAGCCCATCGGGGCCAAGAGATTTATCAATTTTTAGACCTTTTAGTTTTTCTAGCACTTTCTCTTTTGTAACGGCTACCATACTCAACTCTGCACCCGACTCTCCTTAATTGTTACTCATGCCTTCCACTGTGAAGACTGACACAAAATACTTATTAAGTTCTTCAGCTATTTCCTTATCTCCCAGCACTAGCCTTCCTGCATCAATTTGGAGCAGCCCAATTTCTACTTTTGCCTCTCATTTGTTTCTTATGTATCAAAAGGAACTTTTACTATCATTTCTAATATTACTGGTTAGCTTACCTTCATACTTGATCATCTCCTTCCTTATTTCTCTCTTTGTTATCCTCTGTTTGTTTTTGTTGTCTTCCCAATCTTCTGATTTTGCAGTGCTCTTGGCCACTTTATAGGCTCTCTCTTTTTCTTTGAGAGATTTCCTGACTTCCTTTATCAGCCATTGCTGTCTAATCTCCCCCCCAACTAATCTTTCTTTGAGATGAATCTCTGTACTGTGTCCTCAATTACACCCAGAAACCCCTGCCATTGTTGCTCTACTATCTTTCCCACTAGGTTCTGCTTCCAGTCAATTTTCGTCGGTTCCTCTCTCATGCCCCTATAATTACCTTTAGTTAACTGTAACACCATTACATCCAATTTTGCCTTCTCTTTTTCAAACAGCAGACTGAACTCTACCAAATTACGATCACTGCCTCCTAAATGTTCCCTTACTTTCAGATCTTTTATGAAATCTGGCTCATTACATAGCACTAAATCTAGAATAGCCTGCTCCCTTGTGGGCTCCATTACAAGTTAATCCAAAAAGCCATCCTGTAAGCATTACATGAATTCCCTTTCTTTGGGTCCACTGGCAACATTATTCACTTAGCCCATTTGCATATTGAAGTCCCCTATGATCACTGTGACCTCGCCTTTCTGATATGCTCTATCTATTTCGTGGCACATCTTGCGCCCCTGATCCTGCCCACTGCTGGGAGATCTGTATATAACTCCCATTATGGTTTTTTTGTCTTTGTGGTTCCTCAACTCCACCCACACAGACTCCACATCATCTGACCCTATGTCATTCAGTGCCATAGATTTAATTTCATTCTTAACTAACAAGGGTGTGACCGTCTCCTGAAACAAAGCGTCCAGGTGACTCTCCACCTTCCCGAATGTGCCGCAGTGTTTGACGTTCAGATTCCAGATCATCAATTCTGATCTGGAGTTCTTCCAGCGATCAGCACTTGCTGCAGATGTGGTCACTTCCATTCACAATGGGATCAGCCAGCTCCCACATCATACAGCTACAGCACATCACCTGTCCAGCCATAACTACTAATTTAATTAATTTAGACAAATTCATGAGTTAAATAATTTCTAGTACTTCTCTGTGGTTTTATTCAACTAACCAACTAATAGTAAACTTTTAATCAATCACACGATACACAAGAAATATCAGTTGAAATGCCTCACCTTAGCAACACACGAGAGTCCTTTTTTTTGGTTTGAGGAGGAAGGCGGGTGGGAGAAACTACATGTGTAATGTCTTGGGATTCAAGCCTCTGCCCAAATATATACCCAGCAGCCATCTGCGCCTCGTTGTGGCCTCTCCCTCTCTGCTGTTCCTTTAAAAACAGTTCTCACACTCTCCATTCCAAGCAGCCCTCGCTTCTCTCCACCCTCTCTCCTTGCCGCTCTGTAAAAATGGAGGCCCGACTCCCAAGGTAAGTCACTTTTTCCTAGCATCGAGAAACAAACAAAAGGATGAGTTGATCTCAGGAATGCATTGATATGTAAAAGGTGGAATTGATTGAAAAATCATTCAATTTTGCATGGTATCTTAAAAAAATTAAACACTTTGTAAAAATGTCTGTATGTATACCTTTGGGTAAGTTACAATCCCTTTAAATTATGTTTCTGTTTACTGCTTCTATGAAAACTTGTTACATTATTTCAAGTAAGGCAAAAGCAACTGTTCACTTTCTGCCCTGATGGCTGAGCCACTGTGGATTCTAACAAAGGACTCCATCACCAAGGCAAGACTCACATCAGGAGGAGAGGCAATCGTGTTAGCCTGCAGCTGATTGGGGACCAGAAGGCAATGGGTGAGAAATGGGAGCACTTTGATAGGAGTTCCCACATTAACAGCTCTTTTCACCATGTACTTCTCCCAGGTCAGTGCCATATCAGTCTCACCACACTGCTTAGTGAAGAGAGAAAGATGATAAGCATCTCCTCATTGTGCAGCCAGGATGATGTTCACCCAGGTGCTGCAATCTCAGCTGTATTTAAGGAGAAGATTGTTAAGGGCTGGATGTGGGATTTCATGATGAAGCCATGGAAGTACAGCTGTCTGAAATGACAGGCACTTGTTATATATTTTTCTTCAGCTATGAGATTATGGAAACAGTCCTCTTACCAAGAATGCAGTGGTTGATGGTAACTGAGCAGCAATTTTGTTGTGCTGATTAATTGACCTAATCATGTGAGAGATAAGTTAGCACATTTGCAGATTTAGCAACATCTTGCACTTTAACTCACCTCCTCCAAACCTTTCCATCATTCTACAACACTTCATAGCCCTCAATATTTTGTAGCAACCAGTCTTTGCCAGTGACTAGAAACTCAACTGGATTAGTATACTAGTGCTGTGGCTACAATTACATGGTTAGCGGCTAGAAGTACTGTAGCCCCATAACTCAGGGCCTGACTCCACATAGTCTGTTCAATGTCTACAGGGCACAAGTCATGAATGTGATGGAATATTCTAGAATGCACTTGCTTGGATGAATGTTACTCCAACAACACTTAAGAAGTTTTGACACCATCCAGCACATTGCAGCCCACTTGATTGTTTGTGGTGCCATTCAGTCCTCCAGCAGCAGAGTGCACCATCTACAAAATGCATTGGAGAAATTCACCCAGGATTCCTGAGACAGCACCTTTCATCCCCACAGCAGTGATTTAAGAAGGCAGCTCACCACACTTTAAGCACAACTAGCAATGAGCAATAAATGTTAGCCCGGCCAGTGAGTGAATAAAAGAAGAACCCACATGCTGTGAATGAAAGAAAACTGACCACAATCATTGTGTACTCGAATGTCTGTTTCAGAGTCACCCCGACTGAGTATGTTCTGTCAATTGGGTATGTAACTCACCTTTAAAGTGTAACTTTGCGTAACTCTTGCAAGTTTGTGTTTTCTGACTCAGGAAGAGAAAAAAAACAGAAAACACAGGGACGAAGTACCGAGCTGGACCATAGCAGTCTATCTCACAAATTCTCACCATGGAGTGGTACACCTGTACCTATCTCGGTCAGAGAAGTAGAAACAAGGAGCTCAAAGACAGCTGGTTACAGAATTACAAATGTCTCTGACACACTCATCCACTCACTCACTCTCTCTCTCTCTTTTCATTCAACCACTGATTAAAATTATTTGAAGACTGAATCTAATGTTTGTCAACCTTGTAACTGTGGGATGACTAAATTATATTTTCTTGTTTTTTTTTCCAGGTACAATCACACATGTAGTGAGTATCACAGGACATTCATTCCTTTAGGAGAATACACTATTCCATGATAATAGCATCATGGAGTAGCAAAGAAAACCCAGCACTTCAGCGTATCCACTCAGGGAGGTAGTCCAATTTTCCCCTGGTGATTTCACAGACTTCTGGACTGAGTATAAGGAAACATTGGTGAGAGAAAGAGCTGTAGAGAATGTGGGTCTGTAGCGGAGCCCTTTTTAAGCACTGGCCAGCTGGACAGTATTGTTGAACTTCAAGGTTTCCCATGGATAAGGAGAATACTCGAGGTGCATCAGCAACTCACCCAAGTACTAGGGAATATGCTACAACAATTTCTATCAACAGTAGAAAGGATGGAAAAATTCAACTTGATTGCTGTTTGACAGAGAATTGCTGAGAATTGCAACACTGAGATAGAGAGCACCTCTCAGGAGTTTCAAGGCATGGCTCTAGAATGAATTAATGTAGATGCTAAAGCAGCAGTTAAGCTGGCATCTGAACTAGATGACAAGTATTTTATTTCTGACTATTTATCCGCTCTCAGAGATACCATCACTGAAAAATGAAGAGATGCAAAATCCAGAAGCCAATATTTATGAAGTCAAGTGAGCAGGGAGAGTAGATTTCAATCTACATTGGCACTTCCAAGTTTCCTCCATGCAATTCCACTGAAACCACTTCCAGGTTAAAAATCAGTGAATCTATGGTTTGCTGATTGACTCTAATTTTAAAAATGGAAACATGTTCATAGAGCATGGAAATACGCTCTCAGTCCAACTCAATCATGCCGACCAGATGTTTTAAATCAATCTAGTCCCATTTGCTGGCATTTGGCCCATATTCCTCCAAACCCTTCCTATTCATATACCCATCAAGATGCCTTTCAAATGTTGTAATTGTACCCACCTCCATTATTTCCTCTGGCAGCTCAGTCCAGTAACCCACTATTCCCTGCGTGAAAAGGTTGCCCCTTAGGTCTCTTTTAAATCTTTCCTCTCTAACCCTAGTTCTGGATTCCCCCGCCCCAGGGAAAAGACCTTGCCTGTTTACACCTATCCATGTCCCTCATGATTTTATAAACCTTTATAAAGCCACCCCTCAGTCTCCGACACTCCAGGGAAAACAGCCCCAGCCCATTCAGTTTCTCCCTATAGCTCAAATCTTCCAAATCCTAACAACAACCTTGTAAATCTTTTCTGAAACCTTTCAAGTTTCACAATATCTTTCCGATAGTTAAAAACATGATTCTTTAAAAATCTTACCAATTCTGGTCCATTTGGGCTTTACAGCATTAAAGGTTTGGGAGTGGCCATTCAGCCACTTGAGACCATTCTGGCATTCTATTAGATCATATCCAAACTGTATCTCCATTGCGTCATTCGCCTTAGTTCCATACCCTTTATATTCTTCCCCAGCAGACAAATATCCTTCACCTCCTTGAAAAAAATTCATGCAAATGCAAATTATTTAGGTGCAGGCAGTCAAGTGTAGTGAATTCCTTTACCTTGAGTCAAAGGTCAATTTCTACACCAACATTCCTAAAGCCCATTTAAAGCTCGGGCCCATTCCGCCCATGCATCCACCAGAAAAAAATAATACCTTTCGATCCACACTACTGAATCTTTTCATCACTTTAAGTACCTTAAGTAGGTTGAACAGTGATCTAATCATGAAAGAATACAAGACAAGACAGTCCAACTTGTCTCCCAACAGTTAACTCTTCACACTCTCTGGTATCATTCTGTTCAATGTGCAATTTGGAGTTTTAAATTATTCCCACTTCAGCAATAAATTTTCCCACTTAAAATTGGCTCTTTGTCGGCACTTACATTTCATTAGAATCCCTCACTGTAGGTGGCCAGAATATTGTGCTCACTTATTTGGACCACTGGAGTTAGCATATTTTTCATATGTTCTTAATGCAGATTTTTCTGCTTGAGGGCTCCAAGTTGCCATGTATGCCTGTTCTCAATGACAAATTTAATTACTTAAATGAGAATTATGTTATAGAAGTGTCCTTTGCATATAAAAATGGGACCTGCTGCTCAATAATTTATCCATAATTCTTAACACGATAAATATCCCTTGAAGCATAATTCCATAAAAAGAGAGAGATCATGGACCTCAGAAATAAGATACAGTTAAGATCAATCAATGCAATTAATTGGACCAAGTGAGTGATGGAATAAAAAGGGATAGCGTCACCTACAGAGTTCAATTTCTCTTTAAAATGTAGAGTTGAGCAAGCCCATACACTTTACAGATCTGCTTGTTGCTCTGGAAAACTGTCATTTTACTCGGGGATGATATTTTTGCTTCGTTTTCCCCAATGTGCTGAACAGTAGTGGCTAACAAGGTTTTCATGTCATGTACAACTTGATGTTCTTCATCCAGCTTGCCATTTAAAGTTTGCAGCATGCTACTGAACATTTCCTTTCCATTGCACTCAGTTGTCTTTGTCTTGTTCCTCTGTTCCATCAGGTGAAGAATCCTTGTAGGCTAGGGACAGCTGGAGCCTGTGTGTTGAGCATTCAGTTTCTTCAGATTTTAACCCCTTACTTTCCTTCTCCAAAGTTAACCATTTTTGCTGAGATTTTGAGCAGAATCAGTGAAAATGGACACCTTCAATTCTAATAGCAGCTGCACGGTGATCAAGAACTTAGTTTGTTCTGTTTCATTTCCTCAATATTAAATGCTGCCTCATGAGACCTGATTTGCTGATTTTAAGATGAGTGACCAATTTCATCAGTGCTTTCTTGGAAGCATAAGTTGCAGGGATCCTGCTTGTAAATGCCAGGAATAAAAGTCATATTTAAAGGCCTGTAATGTTTAACTTTATACTAATAAGATCTGTGGGTTAGAACTTTTTTTAACTTATTTCTTTATTTTTCTATTTTTGTATTTAAGATTTTGTACCTAGGTACCTAAGATGGTGCCAGGAATGGTGACACTGTACACTTTTTACTGTACCCCTGTACTTGAGTACACATGACAATAAAATCTAAATCAAACCTAATTTGAAAAGAATAGGTTCCTGTGTAATAGATCTCTAAAGTTGAGCTAGTATTAACATCACCTTCTGCAGAGGTTCATATCTGACAGGCAGAGGCTATTTTTAGGTGAATCAGCTGGGATTATTTTGGCTGGAGGTTTCTGACCACAATCGTCTCAGAGCCATTAAGTAACAAGGACAGCAGTTAACACAAATTTGAATTATCTACATTGACCTCTTCTTCCGTCACCTTTGCCTCTGTGCCCATTTCTTTAAACAAGAGTCCTCTCCCTGCATTGCAGACTCCTTCGCCACCCTCCAACGTGCTCCCTTCACCTGGATCCCTCCTCTCTGGTCTTTTACCCGCACTCGACCTGTTCATTGAGAACTGTCGATATGACTTACATCACTTCAATTTCTCTGTCCCCTCACCCATTCTAACTTATCTCCCCATGAACTGACTGCACTTTGTACTCTTAGATCCAACACTGACTTTGTAACGAAACCTGCTGACAAGGGGAGTGCTGGCGGACCAACTGCTACATTATAGAGGCTGAGTGCAAGCTATCAAATACCTCTTCCTGTCTCCTCCAGACCATGACCCCATGATAAAACATCAGGCCATTGTGTCAATTACAGTCACCAACCTCATTTTGTCTGATGATCTCCCCCATCGCCCCCACTGCCTTAAAGCTGATAGCCTCCCAATCCCACAGAGCCCACTACTACCTCCCTCCAAAAATTCACAAATAGGACTGCCCAGTCAGGCCCATTGTTTCAGCCTGCTCCTGGCCCACAGAACTCTTCTCTTCCTACCAGTATTTGATTTCTTCTCCCCTTGTCCAGTGCCTTTCCACTTGCATCTGCGATTCCTCTGATGCTTTACATCAGTTTCAGAATTTCCAGTTTGTGTGCTCCAACTGCCTCCTTCTTACCGTCGACATGCAATTCCTTGACACATCATCCCCCACAAGGATGGTCTCAGGGCTCTCCACTTCTATCTAGAACAAAGGCCTGATCCATCCCCATTCACCACCACCCTCCTCCACCTAGCTGAGCTTGTCCTTACTCTGAACAATTTCTCTTTTAAATTCTCTCACTTTCTTCAGATCAGAGGTTTGGAAATGGGTAGCCACATAAGCCCCAGTCATGCCTGTCTCTTTGTGGGGTAACTGGAACATTCCTTGATTTCGTCCTATTCTGTCCCTACCCACAACTCTTTCTCTGGTATATCAATGATATCATTGGTGCTGCTTCCCTCTCTCTTTCAAAGCGCTTATCAACTTTGTTTCCAATTCTACCCCACTCTCAATTCACGTGGCCATCTGATCCTCCCTTCCTCGACATCTCAGTTTCCATTTCTGGGGATAGACTGACCGCCAGTATCCACTACAAACCAACCGACTCCCAAGTTACCTTCACTTTACATCCTCACACCCTGCTTTTTGTAAAGACTGAATTCCATTTTCCCAGTTCCTCTGGCCTAATGATGCCAACTTTGACAAGGAGCCCACCAAAATGACCACCTTCTTCCTCAACTGAGGATTCCCAACATTGCTGTTGACAGGGCCATCAGCTGGGTCTGACTTATCTCCCACACTTCAGCCCTCCCTCATCCCCTCTCTTCCATCACATAAGTAATATGGTCTCCCTTGTCCTCACCTACCACCCCCACCAGCATCCACAACCAGGGGATCATAAGCTGTCTTTCCCGCCACCTCCAGCGTGATGCCACCACCAGATACATATTCCTCTCCAATCATCCTTACACAAGGACTGTTCCCTCTGGGACACCCTGGTCCACTCCTCTTTCACTCCCAGTGCCCCCACACCTTGAGCTCTATGGCACCTTTCCCTGCAACCGTAGAAGATGGAAACACCTATCAATTTACTTCCTTCCTCCTCAGTATTCAAGAGCCTAAGCATACCTTCCAGGTGAAACAGCATTTTACCTGCACCTCACACAAGCTAGTCTAGTGCATTTGCTGCACACAATGTGATCTTGTCTATATTGGGAAACAAAGTGTGGTTTGGGTGGCCAATTCACAGAATACCTACATTCTGCAAAGGATGACTCTGAGTTACCAGTTGCCTGCTACTTCAACACACTACCCTGTACTTCAGATTAGATTAGATTACTTACAGTGTGGAAACAGGCCCTTCGGCCCAACAAGTCCACACCGCCCCGCCAAAGCGCAACCCACACATACCCCTAACCTAATACTACGGGCAATTTAGTATGGCCAATTCACCTGACCTGCACATCTTTGGACTGTGGGAGGAAACCGGAGCACCCGGAGGAAACCCACGCAGACACGGGGAGAATGTGCAAACTCCACACAGTCAGTCGCCTGAGTCGGGAATTGAACCCAGGTCTCTGGTGCTGTGAGGCAGCAGTGCTAACCACTGTGCCACCGTGCCGCCCAAATGTTGCCCGTACTCTGGCCAACATCTGTCTCAGGCTTGCTGCAGTGCTCCAGCGAAGCTCAGTGCAAGCTAGAACAACATCACCTCATTTTCTTCTTGCAAACTCTACAGCCTTCTGGATTTAATAACGAGTTTAACAATGTTAGGGCTTGAGGCACCTTCACCCATGCCCTTCCCCCAACCCTCAACACACCAGACCTTGTTATCACAGTCTGCGGTTACACACAACCTATTATTAGCTACTAACAGACCCATTAGTAGCTATTCATCCTCCTAGGCTAATAGTTATCCAATCCTTTGTCTGTCCAACTGTTTTTCTCCCTTTGTGGCCTCTATTTCAACCTATCATTTTCTCTCTTTACCCCCTCCCCTATATTCTTCATAAAAATCCTTTTCCTGGTTACCATCAGTTCTGAGGAAGGGTCACTGGACCTGAAACGTTAACTCTGATTTTGCTCCACAAATGCTGCCAGACTTGGTCAGTTTTTCCAGCAATTACTGTTTTGTAACTGAATGGTTGATTGGGTTGTTAGTGACAAAGGCCTTCTGCCTGCCAACAATGATGTGAATGGCTCCCAGGAACTGAACAGCTTCTGGGTATGCACAAGATATCCTGAAGCCATTGGATGTCCACAAATGGAGGTGATGCACTTTGCCCTGCAGTTAAAAAATGTCAGAACACTGAAGTATGCCAGTTTACATTCCCTCACCAGTGGCTGTAAGCTTTTGTTTTTAACCACAATGTCAGAGAATTTCAAAGTTGCAAGCTAGCCATTCTGTTCCTCCTGCAAATAATTGGAAATCCCTGGAGAAGAGAGATCGAGGAGAAACAAATCCTAGCAAATCAGAAAGATTATCTCAGCAAACTCTACAGACAGGGACCATTCAACGACCTTTCAAGTTTTTCCCTCCATCCATAGTATCAATTTTGTTTTGTCTGTGATAGGCGAAGGGAGGCAGCAGGGGTGTGATTTGGGCATTCAAAGAGCATAGAGTTTTTACCTGTGGAGTTATATTTTGATACTTCATAACTACTTACCTTCAGCTAAAAGCTATTTAGAGTCAGAGATGTACAGCATGTAAACAGACCCTTTGCTCCAACTCTTCACTGCTGACCAGATATCCAAAATTCATCTTGTCAAATTTGCCAGCATTTGGCCTATACTCTAGGGGTGGCATGGTCGCTCAATGGTTAACACTGCTGTCTCACAGCACCAGGGATCCTCGTTCAATTCCAGCCTTGGGTGACTGCCTGTATGGAGTTTGCACATTCTCCCCATGTCTGCGTGGGTTTCCTCCCACAATCCAAAGATGTGCAGGTTAGGTGAATTAGCCGTGCTAAATTGCCCATAGTGTTCAGGGATGATTAGGTGTATGAGTTAGGGGAATGGGTTTGGGTGGGATAATCTGAGGATTGATGTAGACTTGTTGGGCCGAAGGGCCTGTTTTCACACAGTAAGGATTCTAATTCTAATCCCTTCCTATTCATAGACCCACCTAGATGCCTTTTAAATGTTGTACAGGGCGACACCCGTATACGCGGAATTGTTTTCCATGGTTTCAATTACCTGTGGTTTACTGCAGCCTGAACATATTATAGGGACCTTCAAGAACCATGGACTAGAGGGCTGCCGGGAAGGTAAATTTCCCATTAAAATGAATGAGTTCGCTCTTATCCACTGTTTCAGGCTTCCGCTGTAAGTCTTGGAACGTATCCCTGGCAGGTTTGGGAGGTACTGTAATTGTACCAGTATCCATACACACATCATTTTTTGCATGTAAAAGTTGCACTTTAGGTCCTTTTTAAATCTTTCCCCTCTCACCTTAAACCTATCCCCTGTAGTTTTGTATTTCCCTATCCTAGGGAAAAGAGTTTAGCTATTCACCATTTATTAGGAATGCATAGGAATTCTTGTTAAGTACAGCAACTTAGCCTATAAAAAATAGTTAGATTGGAAATTTTGCAAACGTTGATAAAATCTTTCAAGTTTTGTGATGACTGTGCGAATAGCTGCAGCTTCATTCCCAATAAGGTCTGACTGTGCAGAATTTGAGCATAATGTGTACCCAGATTGTTGATTGTGTTCAACCCAAATTTGTGGCCTTTGTTTTTTAAATTGAGGCCTTGACCAAAAATCATGAAATTGCCATCTGGGCACACTGTTTTATTCCTAGCATTGACATCATGGTTTATTGCTGTCACAGCAATCGTCTGCATACAGTCCCATCCAAAGTTGTGGAATATTAGGGTTCTACATTGAACATAGAGTAGTATAGCAGAGGAACAGGCCCTTCGGCCCACCATGTATCTGCTGACTTTATTGCCATGCTAGACTAATCCCATCTGCCTGCACAAGGGACATATCCTTCTATTCCCTACCTGTTCATGTGTCCATCCAAATGCTTCTTGACTGATATCATATCTGCTTCTACCATTTTCCCTGTCTTTGCTTTCCAGGTACATACCATACTCTTTGTAAAAAGCTTGCAATGAACATCTTCAAAAAAATTCCCCTCTCACCTTAAACCAATGTCCCCTAGTATATGACATTTTCACCCTCTGACAAAGATTCCGACTATTCACTCTTGTGGATCCACTTCTCATGATTTTCTATCCTTCTATTGGGTTGCCCATCAGCCTCTGAGTCTCTTGTGAAAATAATCCCAGTTTATCCAGCTTCTCCTTATAGCTAACACAATCCAATTCAAGTAACATCCTGATAAACCTCTCTTGCACACTCTCCACTTCCTTCCTGCAGTAGCCAGAACTAAACTCAGTGTTCCAAATGTGGCCTAAAGTTTTATACAGCTGTAACACAATTTGCCAACTTTTATACTCAATGCCTTGACCAACATAGGCAAGTAGGCCATACATTGTCTTTACCATTTTATCCACTTTGTTGCCACTCTCAGGAGCTATGGATTTACACTGCAAGTTCCCTCTGCATATTAATGATCCCAAGTGCCCTGTCTTTTACTGCACTTTCCTCCTGCATTTGATCTCTTAAAATGCATCATTTCACACTTATCCACATTCCTGATGAAGAGCTCTTGCTTGAAATGTCGACTCTCCTGCTCTTCTGATGCTGCCTGACCAGCTGTGCCACCACACTTTTTGACTTGCCCAGATTAAAGCACATCTGCCATTTCTTTGCCCAACTTTCCAACTGTCGCCTTTGACAACCTTCACTGCTATCCATAACTCTGCCAATTTTCATGTCATCTGCATACTTCCTAATTAGGCCACCCACATTTTCATCCAAATAATTTGGTTGTTTAACATGACAAAGTGATTACAAAATGACTGGCCGCGCATTAGAAAGGGCAAGGTCTTATCGTAGCAGTGCCTCTGAGCAACATGTTTGCCTCTGAGCAAGAAGCTCAATATTCAAGTGCCACTCCAGGGCTTGATGGCCATAGAAGATGTACTCACAGTGTGGTCAGACAGCCTGGGTATCAAGTTGTAATCCCTTCCAGCAAACATCAACAGTGAGCAATAAAAGCAGGAGAGATTCTGGGTCAGTTATATGATGCAAAGAAAATTAGAAAAGGTCAATATGGCAGTGTATTGCATTTTTCTCACTCTCCCAAGATTCAAATTGTAACGTGAAGGCAACTTAATTGCCTTGTTAGGTCCTGCTGGGGGAGGCTGTGTCTGTGTTCTGCAATGGCTATTTTAGTACCTTGTATCCTAGCATTTTCCTGTAGTAAATGGGGCTAATTAACACCTCATTCCAGATATTGAAGCTTGAGCTTGTTCTGTCATTTTGAAATATTTGACTTACACACCAACCATTTGCTATCTGTAACACTGAAGTATTCAGTCTCACTGTGCTTTTTAAGCAATAACTTTTGAATGCAAATTATTTTTGGCTGTGCATTGACATGAGAGCAGCAGTTAGATGCAGAACTTTCATCTCAATCTAACTCAAGAGATGTGAGACTACCATTAATTCGATTGTATCACACCAACCAATAATGAAAATACATTTCATTGTGGGTCTTTTTAAGGTTACTAGGTTAGTTACTTAATTTTAAATTAGCTGTTTTACAATCCATCCACTTTTCCATGAATGCTTCTTAAAAATAGTCACTGCATCATTAATTACTGACTCATCAACACTAATTAAGTCCCTGTTGTTGGGACCAGGTGTTGATGCAAATAGAATATTGACTCAATGATTTTAAACCCCTCACCTTTTCCCAAGTCTCTTGCCCACATCGCCCTAGTTGGTTGATTATAAATAGGTATTCTCTCAACCTAATTCTCCTAAAAGTGAAAAACATTTTCTTGGGAGCCAAAATACTGAATTGTTATTCTGTAACCAGATTTCACTGAAATAGCAGTGCATTTTAACTTTATTGCTATTCACAGTAGTTAAACACTTTGATATTTATTTTTCTTTTATATTGTTGTTTAAAAGTTCTGAATCACGGGCAATTGCAATATTTACAATCAGAGAAAGCCCACTATGAGCTATACATGTGCACTTTTAACTGGTTACCATCGTAGCTAAGGATTTAGATAAGAGGAATGTGTGGTGAGCAAAATTGACTGCTGCACTTCAAGCAGATTATAGCCCCTATTCATCTTATAGGGTTTCTGAAATATTTTGAGACAAGCATTAACAGCTGCTAATGTCATTGCTTTAGTCACATGGCCGTTAACTGACCTCTTGTAAGATCACAAGAGAATAGATGCACCAAAACATGTTGGATATTTATTACCATGAAAAGTGATTGTCCTAGGGCAGTTCTCTTTGAACATATCTAGCAACAGTGTGTCTACTTTTGTGAGATAATTAGTGATGGTCCATCAAATGAGTGGACATAAAATTCCACATGCTACTTCTGTGTTTTATTTTTAATTCATTTGGAAGGTCACTTTCTTCTAGGACACATTACAAATGGTTGACAATTTCTGATTTATTTTTTTAAAAAGTACATTTTCCAATACACTATCCAGTAAAGGTAAAGATTAAGTCGCCATAGTCTTACCTTACTGTAGGGCTGCCCTCTCATTAGAAAGAAAGAAAGAGAGGTGACTGACCATGGTAGTTTAACTTGACCATCATCATGTTTCAGGTGAGGGGAGAGGTTGAGAAGGAGAGTCCATCATGGTAACCTCAGCTAGTTTGCATTGCAAACCAACCAACTGACCTGGTCACCCTTCTTCAAAAGTGGAGTCGAAACGTTGACTCTGCTTTCTCTCCACAGATGCTGCCAGACCTGCTGAATTTCTCCAGCTGTTGTTGTTTAAGACAGAGTCATGCAGCATAGAAACAAACTACACTAATCCCACTTATCTGTGCTTGGTCCATCGCCTGTGCCCTGGCATTTTAAGTGCTCATCCAAAAGCTTCTTAAATATTGGGAGAGTACATGCCTCCACCATCATCCCAGATAGCACGTTCCATGTTTCTACCACCCACTGGGTTAAAAAATATTTTCTCAGATTTCCTCTGAACCACTCCCTTAAATTCATGCCCACTGGTCTTCAGCATCCGCAGTACTTTGTTACATTTTAGTCTTTCCTTTGACTATTTCATTGGTCAAGAATCTAAACCTGCCTTAAAACATTCAAGAACCTTGCCTCTGTCACACTCTTTGTCTCAAATGAACTTAAACATTCTGTTGAGGCAAGGAAAATTAACTTTACTTAAAGGTACAGCTGACTATGATTTCACCTTGCCATTATCCTGCAATAGAACAAGATCATTTGACATTCTACTATCTCCTGTGATGATGTATATTGCGTCTCATGTTATAAGATGATCCCTGGGCAAGATTCCCCAATTAGTTATGGTTCCAAACGAATTGACTCAAACTGTTAAGTTTCTAGGTGAGGATGCTTCCCTTCTTTATTCCCTCAGTCTTTCAGATAGTTGCAACAAGGTTCATTTAAAAAAAAGATGTTGCCCCTTGGTAAGGCATTTCCTCAGACTTAAATGAACTTGAGCTTTAAAGGTAACCAATTTAACCAGGCTTTCAAGTCAACAAATAGTGAGTTTATTAATTATTAAGCGAGAGAAGAATTAGTAATGCAACACATTCACAATTTAGAAATGAGGTGAATCTAAAGATAACATCAAAACAAACAAGTTATGCAGATCAGTCTCTAAATTGGTTGCAAAAAGTAGTTGAATATTGCAGACATTACAGTGAGGTTAGTGATAGCCCTGATGTTTTAGTTCAACATACAAAGCATTTAGTACTACTCTTCCACTCCAGTAGAGAGAAAAAAAATGGCTTTTTAAACCCACCCTTGTATTTTCTTCAAAAATAAAGGGAAAAAAGAAAATGTGTGCAGTTGCGATTTTATCCGCAGAAGGCAGCTTTCTGTTGAGCAGGGAGTCAACAGTTCCTGACTTTCTTTACAGTCACAACAGATCACAGTCCAGTCTGTTTAGACTTGCCTCGTCCTTACATTAAAGGGATGTTGTTTAAAGTTCCCTTTGCATTTGTAGGTCTCTCTCTCTATTCAGCCACTAATTTACATCCACAGCATTATGGCTGTATCAGTCCGCTTCTTAAAAAATACATTTTGGAATTACAAGTTAAAAATTTCCACGGTTTCTTACCTGTATTCCTAATACTGATATACTGATTATCGTACTACAATCAGTTCTAATTCACATCTCTCAAATGTCTGATCTTACCCATTATACCACAGCCTCCACTGCACTCAGGAGAATTAACTACGACCCTCAAACATAATCTCCACCTCTATCTTAAATGAGACATCTCCACTTTTAAGTTGTGTACCCTAGTTCTAGTCTGTCAGGGGAAGAAAAATTGCAATTTCATCATCCAATCAATCAATCTCCTTCACAATACATTTCAGTAACATCTCTTAAATCTTCAAAATGCTAATAGATACAATCCTAACCCTGTCCTACTTTCTTCCATAACACATCACTTTCATGCCAGGAATAAATTGAGTCAATGTTCTCTGAACTGATTTTAAAGCAATTAGAAATTTTCTTAAATAAGTAGACAAAAAAACAGTATTTCACGATATCATCTCACCAATGCCCTGCACAGCTGTAGCAAAATATCATTATTTTTATATGCTGTTGCCCTTGTCAATCATTTGTATCTGTAAAAACTATTTTTGTAATTTATGTAACTAGATGCCCATATCCCTTTGCACTGCAGTGTCCTACAATCATTTTCTATTTACATAATATGTTGCTCTTTAGACCTTCCTGTCAATGTAGACAAGTTCATATTTTTTCCACATTATATATCTGCCAAATCTTTGCTCAGTCACTTGGTCTATCTTCTTTGTTAAGAAGGCGTGAGGAGTCTGCAGCTTACACTGTTTTATCACCACATTTAACCGTGTCAATAAGTGTATGATTTGGGCACAATTGTGGTTAGAGAGATTCTCCAATCTACCCTCTCTGCAATGCAGAGGCACCTGTATTCCCTCTCCTCATCCCTCCCCCAGCTCAAGGTCCTCCCTTTCCCAAACGTATGGTTGTCCTCTATTCTTCTACATCCAATGCAAAATCCACCAGCCTGAAGAAGGGTTACACCTGAAATGTCGACTTCTCTACCTCCTGAAGCTGCCTGGCTTGCTGTGTTCTTCCAGCCTTCTGCTTGTCTACCTTGGCCACAAAAGTGTCATTCTTAAGATTCTACTGGGGGTATTAAAGTTTAAAGAAATCTGAAAATCCGGCTATTAACAGACAAACATACCACAAGATTTCACATTTTAAAAAGTGCATTAAAATGCCTATCAAATGCAGTTAACACAGTAAACAATGCCAAGTTAATACTACAGCTAACGACAAAAGCGTATGCTATAAATTGCAATTCTACTTTCTACTCTCTAACCCCCCAAATCCCCAACACAAAAAGAGTCATATTTTGAAATCTTGAATGTTCCTTTAATTTTTGGGTGTCCACCCCAAGATCTACCATAGTCCTCTGGAATTCACTGTTGTTTTCCATACTATTTCAATTATTCCTGCAAAATAACAAGGGCATCATTCCATTAACTTTTTGCACAACGACCCTTCAACTTTCCTTTAAAACCTCACAACTGTGAATTCCACAGCTCAGACACAGGCGTACTGTGACTCCTACACTATTGCTTCAAAGATCAGAAAACATCCTTGGTTTCCATAGTCCAGTGATGGCATGAAGCTGGTTACTTCTCGAATTCCAAAGCAACAATTTAACTGCTTTTCACTTAGAGGATTACTGCAGCTTTCTTCCTTTAGCAAATCTTTCAGTTATTTCTCCCCATTCTAAACTTTGTCTTGTACTAAATACTGCTTCCAAATCACAAACCAGTCCCTGGACAATTGATCTAGCATTTTCTCTACATCGGGTGTAGGTCGGACTTTATCTTGTCTTCAAAACCGTATACAAAGCCAACAATTATTTACCTTTATTGAAGTCTTGCCTATTGTAAATTATTTTCCATCTTTTCCTTCGCTACATTGATGACTGTATCGGCGCTACCTCGTGCTCCCACGAGGAGGTTGAACAGTTCATCCACTACACTAACACCTTCCACCCCAACCTCAAATTCACCTGGACAGTCTCGGACTCCTCCCTCCCCTTCCTAGACCTTTCTGTTTCTATCTCAGGCGACCAAATCAACACGGACA
>NC_057724.1:18381367-18426757 GCF_004010195.1 Chiloscyllium plagiosum
TTCTTGCAGTCTTCTGCAGTCTTCTTCTTGACCTCTCCGCCTCCGTCCTACTCCGACCTATCACCCTCACCTTGACCTCTTTCCACCTATCACATTTCCAACTCCCCTCCTCCAAGTCCCTCCTCCCTACCTTTTATCTTCTCCTGCTGAACACTCTCTGCTCATTCCTGAAGAAGGGCCTGTGCCCGAAACGTCGAATCTCCTGTTCCCTGGATGCTGCCTGACCTGCTGTGCTGTTCCAGCAATAAAGTTTCAACTTTGATCTCCAGCATCTGCAGACCTCACTTTCTCCTATTGTAAATTAGTCTTGCCTACTGCTGATGCACAAACTGAATTCAGAGAGAGAGAGAGACAAACTCAACTTAAAAAGAATCTCACCAAGCTCCATCCATCTCCATGGAAATATGACATATTCCTGAGGACGAATGCAAATTAGCTAACTTTTAATTCCAAAGCTTTCCTTAAATTTGGGGAACATGAATAAAAATGTTTATTTTCTTTACTGGAGTAACTGTGGATGATTTGTCTTCAGTTAGGTCGCCCTATCCCTGGCACTTTATGACTTATTCTTTTCCTTTACCAACTTTAAGTTATCTTTTAAACTGTAATCATGTGTCTGGTTATCAGTTGAGTTTAAGTTTAAAGCCAGAGACTTCTTTTAAAATATCCCTCACTGAACTTTCATGCAAGTTTAAACACTAAAACTGTAAAAGACAGTTCTCAAAAACTGTGGAGTCTAATATTAGGCATAAGCAATAGTTTCCAATAGGAGGGAAAAAGGAGAAAATGCCTCTACTATATAACTAAGTGTTTACTTTTCCTTCATTTTAAAGGGGCTAGGGAGGCAGTGCATTTTAACCAAGGAATTAAAGTTTTACATTGCAATACACATCCCTTGAGATATGTTAGTTGTCAGCCTACAATCTCTAATATCCATCTGGTGAGAATGTTCTTAGGTCTGTTAGGAAAGAAACTTTGGTGTTTTGACCAACCAATGATAGAAGAATGGTGATAGATTTCCAAGTTGGGGTGGTGTGTGGCTCAGTTGAGAATTCAAAGCTCAGAGTATTACCATAATCCTGATGTCCTTGTCCTAAGCTGGTAGAGGTCACAGAGTTTGGAAGTGTTATCAATGAAACCTGGACAAATCAATGCATCTTGCAGATAACACACATTTAA
This sequence comes from Chiloscyllium plagiosum, assembly GCF_004010195.1. Taxonomy (NCBI): domain Eukaryota; kingdom Metazoa; phylum Chordata; class Chondrichthyes; order Orectolobiformes; family Hemiscylliidae; genus Chiloscyllium; species Chiloscyllium plagiosum. The sequence continues at coordinate 18,382,547 of NC_057724.1, forward strand.
CATTTCACCACCTTCCTGTTTATTGATTAACCATTGCTGCTTACCCTATTCTCGATGCAACATGATCCATTCAACACATAGTCCCACTCATCAAATGCACTTATCCATCAGGTGAATACCTTAACTTCAGACACTCTCAGGGCTCAATTTTCACTTCTTGTAAGAGGAAGCCAGACAGAATGCAGGGGAAAGGAAAAGCCCTGGAGGTGAGCTATCTCAGATTGTTCAGGTCATACATACCCTGGAAATAAGTAAGACATCTACATTCCTCTCAGAAGAAAGTCCGAAGGTAATTGCAAACTGAATTACAGATATTTCAAACACATTTGCTGACCTTATTTCAATGACTGAACAAATGAGAAAATGGAGTATGGAGATTGTCAAGTGTTGACTTTTCCATGACTAAATGTTATCCCATTCCTTTGATGAATATTGAGTGGGTGTGAGGAGAGATGTGATGGAGAATACTTAGCATTGCAGAGTGAAAGTGGGGTGGAAGAAACCACAAGATGTAGATGAATCTGCACTTGGGCTTACTTTCCCCAACCAATTAGGACATTCAGTCCCATGTGACAGTGCAACTGTGACTGGGCACTAATCTGTGCTTGTCACTACCTCAGTTTACATCCACCATTGCTTTTTGAAGACAATGGCAAATTTCTTCCTTCCTTCACTAGGGGAAAGAAAAAGAAAATGTCCCTTGTACATCTGACTGTAGCCAGCAATAATACCAGTGGTTGCAGCATTAGTACATTCCCTTGCTCTGTGTCCATCATCCACTCTGAACATCTTTAGTTAGTTTGTGCATCATCTTTGTTAAATGCAGTTTAAATTGCATCAGGTAGCTGTCGACCACAACCACTATGTGGCTCAGAGAAGCAAAATCAATCAGTTCAACTGAAGCAAGATCAGAGATTCAAACTTAGGGTCTCTAGATTTCTGGATTCTTGCCCACACTTCCCTCCCCTCTCAACCTGAACCTCCAACTCCTCAGCTCAAAAGGAGTTTTCTACTAATAAAGTATCAAGGCCAACAAGTCACATCAATGATCAAAAGAAATCCTCTTTTCTTTTAACATCTGAGTTCAGGCATGATTCTATTTTAAATTTTAATATTGTTTCAGGGCTTTTTTTTCATTGTAAGCATTGCCACTAAAATGTCACACTTAGGTAGCATGTTAGCAGTGATTGACCCACATCTTGCTTGTCAAACCTGTCGCTGAGACTCTGTCACAAAGCAGAGTTTTGACTTTTGTCTTATTTTTTATGCACGCTCATGAGATCCCCTGGGCCATTTGGATTTGCTCTGCGGCAGCCTGCAGTATCTCCAGCTTCCTCTGTCTCAGGCATACCTGTCTGTGCAGTGCCTCAGCACAGTATGCATGACTGATGGTCCCTATGGCTCTGTCCCACATGGCTTCATCCAGCTGTGCAATTACCTATGTCTTGACTGCATGAAAATCAGCTACATGGCTCCCGTAAATATCTTTATTAGAAGAGACAGTGTTCCTTTCTGCAGGATGTAATGAAATTTACAGAAGTCCAAGCCTTTAAAAAAAACCCTGCTGGCAGTGTTTGAAAAGCACATTAATGATCAATTAATTTCTTCCCAAGAACGTAAGGTCTGTATGTTCACCTCTAGCATTGCACCTTTTGAAAACTGATTCAAAAATAACTTTTACTTGCTGCATTGCTTTGGCACTAATTTCAGAGAGCAGGTATCAGGAATTCTACCACACCAACGATTTGATTTGGAATGAAGCCAAGCTAAGAGTTGCAAGAATTACTGCCTTGGTTTTTAAAAAAACTGAACCTCAATTTCTGCACATTAACAATCATCGGTCTTCATGCACATCCAATGTTTTCACCAAATCTCAATCATGAAATCATATTACAGGCGTCAAGTACCGTCTCAGTTATGAAAACACTTTTAAAGATGGGGGGGGGAGGGCACAGTCATTTTAAGTTGGCTCCTTCTGAGGGTTGAAATATATCAACAGTTTCACCTGCCCTCTAACTGGCCTCTGGAATTTTTTTAATTACTTCAACAAGGCTATTTCAATTATTTGCTGAAAATGTGTTGCTGGAGAAGCGCAGCAGGTCAGGCAGCATCCAGGGAACAGGAGAATCGATGTTTCGGGCATAAGCCCTTCTTCAGGCTTATGCCCGAAACGTCGATTCTCCTGTTCCCTGGATGCTGCCTGACCTGCTGCGCTTCTCCAGCAACACATTTTCAGCTCTGATCTCCAGCATCTGCAGACCTCACTTTCTCCTCAAATATTTCAATTATTTACTGCACTACAACTTAAAAAAAAGGGAAGAGTGAAAGAAATGAACTCTAACTACATTTCTCCCATTTTCAGACTAAGCCTCAGGGTTGGGGGGGGGGGAGTAAGATGATGAGAGAGGAAAGAGCAGGGACATGTTAGATGTCAGCAAACCTCACTGCAACAACTGAGAAAGCTCACTGAATCTGAAAGACTGACAGCTGAAGCTTACCTTTCAGCATAGACATTTTTAGCCAACTTGTACAGATATACTATGACATACCTCTGGAGCAAGGGGGATTTGATCCCAAACCTTTTGGGCCAAAGGTAGAGACACTACCATTGCACCAGAAGTGTTCTGCTGCCCCCAGCCCACCACTTTTTGGTCCATCCATATGAATAGTGGTTTTCTTTTACTTTTTAATGGGTGGGTCTGCAAGGAGAAAGGACAGGATGTGGTTTTCAGAGGCCACCTTCTTCCCCCCACACCCCCTCCCAATCCATGCCTCAGATTTGGGAAAATGGAGCACCCTCCCCCAAATCAGGCAGGTGCCCCTGGTTACGCAGTTGAGAAACCAGCCACTACTCTTACCCAGGAAGGCAGGTAAAGGTGAGTGACGGTCCTTACATGGTTGTAAATTGACACTTAAGGATTATAATTGCTCATGAGTCAAGAAAGTCCCCAGTGGATCTTCTTATGCTACTCTCAACTGGTGAAGTGACTAGAAGGAAGAGTATTTCTTAGGGCCAATTTTCCCATTTATTTCCCTCTCTGTCCACTTCCAGGAAGATAAAATTGTGCCCTGTTTATAAAAGTCTTTTATGACCTCAGGATGTCATAGAATCCCTACAATGCAGAAAGGGGCCATTTGGCTCATCAGATCTGCACTGACTATCTAAAGTACATCCCAGCCACACTCAACCCTATCTTCCCTCCCACACCCCTTTCCCCCCTCCCCCAACCATAGACCTGTAACCCCACATTTTATCAAGGCCAATCCACTTAACCTGACATCTTTAGGGGAGGAAACCAGAGCACCCAGTGGGAACCTATGCAGACAGGGGGGAGTCTGTGCAGACTCCACAAAAACAAACAGTCATCCAAGGCTGGAATTGAACCTTGGCCCCTGGTGCTTTGAGGCAGCAATGCTTACCACCAAAAACATTTTATATCCAATTCATTTCTTTAAATGTAGTCACTGATGTAATGTGATTGTGAAATACAGCAGCCAACATACACAGCTCACTCCCACAAGCAACTATGAAATGACTGACCAGATAATGTCTTCCAGGCATTGGTTAATATCCAATGTGACTGAGACATATATAAATGAGCCCTCCTCAAATTGTCCGCATTTGAGATGATTGAGCATCAAAACCAACTCTGACATCTCCACCATTGCCCGGTTAGATGGGACAGCATTCCCTTGGTTTGATGTATATCAAATTGGTCATAGGCAGAGAATCACCTAAAATGTTTCTCTGATCCTTCCTGTACCATAACTTCTGGTGCTGCCCAAGGACTGATCCCTGCTCCTCTTAAATTTTTTTCACCCACATGCTAATCTTAAGTGGCTTCGTCCAAAAATTGTGGTATTGGATTCATTCTCAATATCTAGCTAAAAATCTCCTCCAGCTCCCTGATCTCTTGATCTCTCTTGAGTTTCCAAATTGATGGCTTATCCAAACACTGGTGAGTGAAAGAAATATACTGTCCAATTAAAGTGGAAATTCAGAAGCCATTGTTTTCTGTTTCCTGTCACAAATATTAACGCCATTCCTTAGATAACTCTCTCCTGCTGCCAAGCACCTGACATTAAGCCAGGCTGTTTATAACCTTGATGCTATATCTGGTCCCAAGATGAGCTCCGCACACCACATTTGTTGAAATATTTGCCTGTTATCTAAAATATGACAAATGAGGAACAAAAATGTCATTTACAGTACTCAAAAGATCAATGTTTGGCTTATTTTCATCTAAACTGCCAGACACAGCCTGTCAAGTGCTACAGTACAAAGAACCCATGGCCAGGTGACAACACCTACTTGGCTCATTCATATGTTGAGCTCGAGAAGTACATCACTCCAAAAGAATGTGATAAGAGCTAGAGCTTCACCAAGACTGCCAATGGCCATTTCTGACCTACTGTTTTGTTTCAACCTCAACTTATTTGCTACTAAAACCCTCAATCATGTCTTTGCTACTTTTAGACTTGATTATTCCAATGCACTCCTAGCCAGTCCTTTGAACTCTATCCTATGCAAATTTGAAATCATTTGGGCTTATTCACTCCCAAGTTCCATTCAACCATCTTCCCTGAACTGCTGACCTAGATGGATTCTAATACTACCTTGAAAATTCTCATCTTTATCAAATTGCTTCATTCCTTCCCCCCCTATCTGGTGCATGACCAGAGGTTGCTTGATATTCTGTTGGTAGCAGGCTCTTACGACCTTCTAGACAACTAGATGTAAAAGATCTCATGGCCTCATGTTAGTGTAGAATTCTTAATCCTTAACCTAAATAAACTGAGAAATTACTGGCCACGAGGTCCAATTTCTACTCAGCCTGTTTATGTAGACCACCTATAACCTTCCTTTAGAATTAATTATTCATATTTTGTTTCTGCAATGTTTGGCACTCCGTCTCCCCATCTCCAGTGGAGCGAGGTGTCAGAAGAGTTGTGTGTTTCATAGATGATACCAATCCATTCAAGGCTGGCTTTGCTTTCACAAAGCCTCTCCATGACATTTCCCTTCTTGCTCATAAAAGGAAACCTGGCTTTTGTTAAGCTCTGCAATGTGGGCTGATTTTTGACATCTTGTTGGAGATGTAAACCAGCCCTTCCCCTTCAATCCACCCTCACAAATCTTGACCACCATCCCAAATCCTCAAGTCTCAATGAGACAGAATATAGGAAAGAGACAGAATGCTTGATGTTGCGGTGTAAAGATACCAATCGCTTCCTCAATGTCAGCAAAATGAAAGAGCTGGCCATTGACTTCAGGAAGTAAAATGGAGGGCACGCCCATTCGCATCATTGGAGCTGAGGTGGAGATAGTTGAGACTGTCAAGTCCCTAGGAGTGACGATCACCAACAATCTGTTCAGCATTTCTCTGGTGCAATGGAGAAAGGAATAAGAAATGCCATGGACTAAGTATTTGCTTAAATGTACATCCGGGTGAGAACTTTGGAGCAGGCCAATCATATTATTAGTTGTGTTGAGGCAGGCTGTATGTAGTCCTGCTAATCAAAACAACTTCAATTTTCTAACCCTTGGATGCTGTCAAGTACACTATTGACTGTAGGTAAGTGGAATGCATAATGGAGAGAACACAGATATGCGAGGGGGTAATTGACAGACTCACCAGATGGCCTTTGAACATTGGCAAGGAGCATGTTGGATTTTGACTTAAATTGAGCATAGGGCAGTACCCAGAGCTTGAAACCCACTCTTTCCACTGTAGAAATGGTCACACTTCCAGACTCAAATCGTAATACACCATCTGATGGTCAATATCTATGCTCCAATTGTAACACAGGCATAGCAACCCAAGAATGTTTAAATGAAGGCTAACACTGAGATTATATAGTAGCAGCCCTATCTAAAAAAAAGCTAGGAGCCTAGATCAAAGGGTATCTGAACAGTTCAATTGGAAAATTTCTAGAAGGTCTATGCATACTGTTATGGAAATCCATCTTGGTCCAGATCCAGATGGTCACCATTTAATAAAGCAAGCCCCAGCCTACAGTGATTCAAGCAACATATGGTGTTTCAGAGATCTGTACCATTAGCATCTGCAGCATGGCAAAGTGAGGTTTCCCAGCTCACAATAGTAACCTAATCCATCCAAGGCCCTACATTAGTCTAGCTGTGCAATGCGGGCTGATTTTGGACATCTTGTTGGAGATATAGCCCAGTCCCTCCCCTTCAATTCACCCTCACAAATCTTGACCACCATTCCAAATCCTCAAGTCTCAATGAGACAGAATACTAGAAAGAGACAGAATGCTTGGTGGTGTTTGTGTAAAGATACCAATTGCTTCCTCAATGTCAGCAAAATGAAAGAGCTGGTCATTGACTTCAGGAAGCAAAATGGAGGGTACATCTGTTCACATCAATGGAGCTGAGGTGGAGATAGTCAAGACCGTCAAGTCCTGAGGAGTGATGATCACCAGCAATCTGCCCTGGTCCACGCAAGTTGATGCAACAGTCAAGAAAGCACACCAATGCCTCTACTTCCTCAAGAAGCTAAGGGAATTTGGTATGTGTATAAAGGCTCTTATCAATTTCTACTGATGCACCATAGAAAGCATTCTATCCGGATTCATCACAACTTGGTATGGCAACTGGTCTGCCCAAGACTGTAAGAAACTACAGAGAGTTGTGAACACAGCCCAGTCTTCCATCCATTGACTCCAGCTATTCTTCCTGCTGCCTCAGAAAGGCAAGCAAAATAATCAAATACCCATCTCACCTCTCCTCCAACCTCTTATAATCTTAAACCTAAAATGTCCTCCAACCTCTGTTTTCAGTCAGAAGATACCAAAGCGTATACACACATACTAGTAGATTTGAGTAAAACCTCTTCCCTGCTGTTTTTAGACTTCTGAATGGATGCCACTAATTTTAAATTTAATGTTGATCTCACGCTTTGCGCAACTTCTCTACAGCCATAACATTGTGTTCCTCGCTCAGTTTCATTGCCCTTATCCACTTTGTATGGTATGATCTACCCATACTGCATACAGAACAAAACTTTTCACTGTACCTAAGTACATGTGACAATAATAAATCAAATCAAAAACACACAGCGGAAGTGGAGTTTTGGCTGGTCTGTGTAATAATTTACTAGAACTTGGGTCAAAGCAGGAGATTTGTGTCTGCATGTAACATCATATAAATGGGTTTCTTACAGGGACTGATAACCTGGGGTAAGCTAGGAATTTTTGCTTAAATAGCAGCTAATTGTGAAGTCTGTCAGCCTCCTCAAATAATGGTACTATAATAAACTCCTGCAAAATGAAGCTATAGTGGGCATTTCTAATTATCACAATTACTTGTGCAACTTTGATTCAGATTGAAATTAACAGTCAAAGCTTTCTCAGTTTGTAGTATCCACAGCATTAGTACCTACACTTGTCTTTAGTGCAGTCCTGTACTTTTGAGAAAACCACCACTTGATCAAAAATTATGCATCTCCCTTGAGGCTGCCTCCTTTTTGTGGGGAGCACATTGAAGGTAATTCCTCACCAAGATATGTCCCTGTGATATATTTTGTCACAGTTTAACATCAGAAGGGCAGCAAAAAACAGAAAATCACCAGTGCAAGTTTGAAAGGAATGGATAGCATAAGCAATTAGTCCTGTGGTCATTTGTAGAGATAAAACTATCTCTTTAAGGATTTAGAGGGACATGGACGAAATGTTGACAAACAAGGTGAGGTCAGATTAGGATGTCTGGTCAGCGCAGACGAGTTGTACCAAAGGGTCTGTTTCCATGAATGTGACTCTATGACTGAGTATTCAAAACAAACTAAGTGACAAACTGTTTAATGAAGCATAGTGATGAGATCCAGTTATTCAGATATATAGCTTCTGGGATATTGGACAACGGGAGCCAATGTCTCAGATCCAAAAGCACATTCCTTTTCGTCCTCCTCAGGAAATATTCTTCCTCTGCTTACTCTGGAATTATCAGGGCAATGCTAAAGCAAAACAGCTGTCAGCAAGACTATTGTGGGGAGAGGATCAAGGAAAAAGTAGTTTTGCAATTGCTATGATCTCGGTAAAGACTGGGTCATTTTCCATTACAAAATCTCAATCACTAAATGAAGCCACTAGAATCCATGGTTTTAAAACTATACAAGATTCAAAGTAAATACTATTCTATCTTTTCAACGTCCAGCTTTTAACACCAGTCATACATGAATTAACAGGCAAATTGTGATGGATTATAAACTAAAAATAGTGCATTAAAAGGCAGATACTACCACGATCAATTTTATGATCTGGCTCATCAATCCACTGAGGTTTTTGAATAAAAGTCTTTCAAACAGTCCTCATGAGGAATTTCAGCTCCCCTCCTTCCTAGAGCTAGCCTGATCCCTAGCAGCATACAATTAACCCAAGATGTGCATCATGAATACTGATAGTTAAACTTTGCAGAACATGCTCAACTTATCCTGATGAAGGTAGACCCATCAACTTTATATGTTGCAACAACTTATTTCCAGCTTTAGGATCTGGGCCCTGCCTTGTTCAGTTTGCTCCTGCACCAAAGGATTCTCTACGTGCTCTTGCCCAATTTGGTCCAATCTGTTTCCTTTATATTATTCAAGCAGCTTCTGTTTGCTGTAAAACAGTAATCTGGTTTCCAAACCTCAGTTTGCTTTTATTTCCTTAGAAACATTGAAGGTTCATTTCCTTTTTAAGTTTACCAATTTTGTAATCTCTTTTCAATTCACTTTTAGATAGAGTCTGCCTCAAAAGCTACAAGCAAAATTTGAATTTGGATACCCTGACACAATGCAACAAAAGCAGCAGAAAAATAAATATAAACTGTGCTAATACAACTATGCAATGAAAAAAAACAAAAGCATATAGTAGTTGGGATGTCATGTTGAGATTGTACAAGGCATTGGTTAGGCACCATTAGAATACTGCATTTAATTCTGGTCTGCCTGCTAATTGGAAACATGTTGTGAAACTTGAAAGGGTTCAGAAAAAATTTACAAGGATGTTGCCGAGTTTGGAAGGTTTGAGCTATGGGAAGAGGCCGAATAGACTGAGACCATTTTCCCTGGAGCATTGGAGGCTGAGGGGGTGACCTTACTGGGGTTTATAAAATCACAAGGGGCATAGATAGGGTGAATAGCCACCGTATTTTTTCCTAGGGTAGGGGAATCCAACACTAGAGGGATAGTGAGGGGGAAAGATTTAAAAGGGACATAAGAGACAACGTTTTCATGCAGTGGGTGGTGCATGTATGAAATAAGCTACCAGAACAAGTGGAGGAGCCTGATACAATTACAACATTTAAAAGTCATCTGGATGGTTACATGAATAGAAAGGCTAAGAGGAATATGGGCCAAATGCTGGCAAATGGACCTAGATTGAATTGGCATATCTAATCAGCAGTTGGTCCATAGGATCTGTTTCCATGCTGTACATCTCTATCACAGGTTTGCTGAAAACATAGATTCTGTATTCAAACAATATATTTTAAGAGAAGGAGCTCCACAGTATATGAACAACATATTCCACTACTCAACAATATTTGTATTAATGGAATAAGCTATCTTCATTTTGTTCGCTCATGAGATGCAAGCATTTATTGCTCATACCCAATTCATCCAAGAGTGGTTAAGATTCACATGTTAGCCAGACCAGGTAAGGGTGGCAGATTTCCTTCCCTCGAAAGGAATTTAGTGAACCACATCAGTTTCTGATGAGAGTTAATGATTGCTACTGTTACTGAGACTAGTTTAAATTCCTGACTTTATTAATTTAATTGAAATTTCACCATCTGATAGAGCAGGACTTGAACCAATGTTCCCAAGGCCTTCGCCTGGACATTGGAATTTCCTTTCCAGTGATATTACTATTTCACAATCATCAATCCATTACAAAAGAATTATTTCTGGTGGTGACCAATTTATATAGTTGAGGAAATTCAAAGGTCGACTGAGACTTCCAACTTTGGTTTCAAATCTCTACATGCTCTTTTTCCTCTTAGTCACCTCCACCGCAAGTCCCTCAAGATGTTTGCACTTCTCTACTTTTGGCCTCTGGCATATCCTAATCATTCTATCACAGATACCTGTGACTTGTTCTTAGGCTTTTGAAATAACTTTATAAATATCACCTTCTCTTTCCTTTAAGATACTACTTGGGTTTTGCTGTTAACAACAGCAGATCTATCTGTCCCCATTCGCTTCTGAAAATGGCTCAACAAAGTTGTTTCATAATGCTTCTACGAAGCTGCTTGGGGCATTTAGTTACTTTAAAGGCACATTACAGGTGCAAGTTTTATTGCACAGTGAGGCTTCCAAAAGATTGCTGAAGGCAGAGACAGATTTCAAAAAAATACATTTCCTCAACGCGAGAGTTGCTGAACTTGTTCAACCACACCACAAACTCTTTTTTATATTAATTAAGAATCCCACAAAATGGTATTTTCTTACAATCAGTCATCAATAGCTACAGGCTGAATGGTCTCCCTCAGTGCTATCAGGTCTGTTTGGCCTCTCAAACTCTAATTTGGCTTGTCCAATTTAGCAATTCCCAATCATGTCCCCAGTAGCCCTATAATCTTTTCCTCCTTTAGTTGCTTACATTGTTTTTTTTTAATCTAAAATTGAACTGATCTCAGTCTAGCATTTTAATGGGGTAACTTACTCACAGTGAACAAATAGGTTAATGTCTCTTAAGACAGCAGACATAGCAGTGTCATAACAGCATGTAATGTTCACCTGCTAATAGAGACAACAGCTATTTTTCACTTTATATTTCCTCTCTGTTGCTGTGCAGATAACTGAATCAATGTGAAGATCTAATCTTTCAAACTGTATATAGTATATATATTCAGTGGGAAAATCTGACACATTTTCTACATCAGAGCCCATGTAGTAAATGAGGTCTCAGAGGTTCCTGGTTTTGTGAACATCTTCAGGGCAACCTGTTAGGATTACTGTAGAAACTATTTTTATATAAATGCACCATTACAATTACCTAGTGTGTGCAGTCAGAAAAATGAATGAGTTTTATCAGAGTCTTGATGTACTAAAAGTTCCCTAAGCCATTCACCTTCCACAAGGTCAAGATTGCATATGCAAAGTTATTCAATTCCCAGCATTATCCCCAGTGTATTACTTCACAATATGCTTACAAATTGTAACATCACCCACCTCCATGATCATAAAACAAAGAGAAATAGCACAGTTCTCATCTGACAACAGCCCAGTTGTTAAGGTTTGCAGGGATAAGTTCATAATTTCCCAGCACAGTTATGACCTTTTGAAATTATTTTAAGTTGTTTTGGTGTTCTAAAAAACTTAACTGAACCCCCAAATTGTAACTGATTTTTCACATGCTTGTTACTGGAAACAAGCAAATTAAAGCTAGTGATTATCATTGATAATGTTAGCAGGCAAACATGTAAACACATTTGCACTGCATTGACACACAACATTCAGTGAACACTTATTAAAGAAGCTACAGGGCTCTTTATTAGCAAGTTCTTATCCAAATATCCTCTTGCAACAATAACCTGCTGCTTGGAAGTGAATGCAATGTTGACATGGATTTCAAGAACTTCTTAAAATGCTACTCACCATTTCATGGTGATTGGAGCTGGCACATGGAAAAATAGCTCAAAACACATCATGGGGCTGGGATTGTCATGGTCAAGATTTCACCAACACTCAAAGCACATTTATTCTGCAAATCCTGAGAAAATCATATAAACAATGTAAATGCTGTGTAACTATATTGAAGACTTTTTGGAGGCAAAAGGAGAACAGGAGTGCTTGGGTATAGCTTTCCTGCCAGGGGGTTTCCCCGTTGCTCTGGATGAGTAATGGGGGGTAGTCATATAGTTAGATAGAACAGAACTCATGCTGCAGGAAGGGAAAGACAGAGACAAACATGTCCCCTACTGTTACGAGATCTCAACCTCACCTTCAGGACTTTATCCAAAGACCCATGGGTCTTCCCTCTTGATTGTATACCCACGTTAAACTGTACCAAAGAAATCCATACAGAAGATAGAATGTTACAGTGCAGTACAGGTTCTTTGGCCCTCGATGTTGTGCCGACTTGTGAAATTAATCTGATGCCCATCTAACCTGCACCGTTCTATTATTATTCATATGTATATCCAATGCCCATTTAAATGCCCTTAATATCTTACATGAAAGTGGGTAGGAGGAGCCTTCATACAGATATTTTCTTATCGGTTTATTCTAAGACGTCATCATACAAATCTCGAGTAATGGGATCTGACCTTGCTCCATAAGTACGGACACTACCAAACCAGAACAACCACTTAGAAGCCGACACAGGACATTTTCCTAATCAATCTATTCAGAGGTATTATACATCACTGGAGCAGGTGGGACTTGAACTCAGGCCTCCTGGCTCAGGCTGGGATACTACCACTGCACCACCAAGAGCCCCCAAAAGCTTGCATTTGTTTCTATATTTAGCCTATTTTTCTAATCAACCTGTTCAGAGACATTATCACATGCCTCTGTGGCAGGTGAGAAAAGCCTACATTTATTGCTCCACAATAATAGTGTTTCAGAAGATTTGAATGCTAAACCTACATGCAGTTTAGTTAGTACCACAGGCAAATTCAAATTAGGGTAATCAACAATTGGGACTAAAATTGTGTGCTAAATCTAGACATTAAACATGTTGTTTTATTAGCACTACAAGTAATTTAGCACTTGCTTTCAACATTGGCCAAACGAACTTCGAGGCAACATGCAAAATAATCATTTTGAAAATCCAGGAGAATTTCTGGAATAACTGTTATTAAGGTGTTGATGAAATTTGAAATGGTCTCTCAAAGTCTCCTATTGCATTCCAGTGCCCCACTTCTACAATCCAGCAACAATGGACATACAAATATTGAGTTTCTCTTTAAGTTGCGTTTGAAATTGACACCAGAGCCATTTCTACTCCCATACAACTGGGCTCTGTTACTGGAGAGTGTTAGTTGAATAATTAGCATCAAAGTGCAGTGTAACTTTCTTACTCAGTTAGAACAGGTATTTTAATTGGCAATACATAGTTGAAGGGGCTTCAGCAGCTGTTGCCAGCACTGGCCTTTGCTCTGTTTGCCTTTGGCCAAACTACATTAAGATACCATTTTGGCCACCTCAGAGACCATTGAGCTGTTTCATTGTATTGACTGTTATATTCAGTATAGATCAAGCCTAACAGTGCATAAATAACAGAAGGAGGTGGGAGGTAAGACAAATTGAAATGGAAATATGAAAACTAGTAAAGTGGAGCAGCAGGTAGCAGCTTGGGGCAAGAGTCTAATTAAGGTAATATGTCTCACCTTCAGATATTCTGAATCGCCTTCCCCTCAAGAGTCATGGTTTCATTTTTAAGCAATTGTCCATGTTTTCCTTCTGCACACAATGGGCTAAGTAAATGTCCATGCCATCAGTCACATCCAAGGTCAGGAAAGCCAGCACCATTTCAGCATAACTGTTCCCATGTATGTTGAAGGGATTAATCCTAATCAGGCAGTCACTTATCTGCTCCTAGGGTCCTTCAGGACAAGGTGCCTGCTCCCAGTAGTTGCTGGCCAATCAGAGGCTTGGCTACGCTTCAGCTCCAGTACTGCTATGAGAGTGTGGCAGGAGGCTGGAAGAACACAGCAAGCTAAGCAGCATCAGGAAGTGGAGAAGTCAACATTTTGGGTGTAACCCTTTTTCTGGACTGGGAGTGGGTGTGGGGGGGAGCTGCAGATAAAGGGGGTGGCAGGGGTAGGGGCAGGGTGGTGAATTGGGCACAGGTGAAGACAAGTAGAGGGTATGACTTGGTTGGTCAATGGCGGAATGAATCTGGTAGTTGGCAGGGATAAGTGGAAGGGAGGAGGACAGGAAGAGGCTGAGAAGGGAATCGGGAAATGGTAAGGGAGGTTATTTGAAGTTGGAAAGCTCAATATTGAATCCTCTGGGCTGTAGGCTGTCCAGGCAGAAGATGAGGTGTTGTTCCTCCAATTTGCGGTGTGGTTCATGGTGGCAATGGAGGAGGCCAAGGATGGTCATGTCAGAAAAGGAATGGGAAGGGAATTAAAATGTGTAGTGACTGGGAGGTCCAGTCAACCCCTGTGGGCCTGGTTGCAATGTTTGTGAACTGTTCCCTAAGTTTACATTTACTCTCCCAGATGTCATAGAGTTGTACAGCACGGAAACAGACCCTTCGGTCCAACGCGTCCACACCGACCAGCTATCTCAACCTAATCTCGTCCCACTTGCCAGCACCTAGCCCATATCCCTCCAAACCCTTCCTATTCATATACCCATCCAGATGCCTTTTATATGTTGAAATTGTACCAGACTCCATCACTTCCTCTGGCAGCTTATTCCAAACATGAAACACTCTCTGCTTGAAAAAGTTGCCCCTTGGGTCTCTTTTATATCTTTCCCCTTTAGTTCTGAACTTCCCCACCCCAGGCAAAATTGTCTATTTATCCTATCCGTGCCTGTCATGATTTTATAAGCCTCGATAAGGTCACCCCTCAGCCTCCAAAGCTTCAGAGAAAATTGACCCAGCCTCTCTCTATAGCTCAAATCCTCCAACCACGGCAACATCCTTAAATCTTTTCTGAACCCTTTCAAGTTTCACAACATCCTTCCAATAGGAAGGAGACCAGAATTGCACGCAATATTCCAAATGTAGCCTAAACTATGTCCTGTACAGCTGCAACATGACCTCCTAACTACTGTACTCAATACTCTGACCAACAAAGGAAAGCATACCAAACACCTCTGTACTGTCCTATCTATCTGCAACTCCACTTTCAAGGAGCTATGAACCTGCACCCCAAAGTCTCTTTGTTCAGCAACACTCCCTAGGACCTTACCATTAAGTGTACAAGTCCTGCTAAGATTTGCTTTCCCAAAATGCAGCACCTCACATTTGTCTAAATTAAACTCCATCTGCCACTTCTCAGCCCATTGGCCCATCTGGTCAAGATCCCATTGTAATCTGAGGTAACCTTCTTCACTGTCCGTCTAACATTCAATTTTGGTGTCATCTACAAACTTACTAACTATATCTCTTATGCTCACATCCAAATTATTTATATTAATGATGAAAAGTAGTGGATCCTTGTGTCACTCCACTGGTCACAGGCCTCCAATCTGAAAAACAACCCTCCACCGCCACCCTCTGTCTTCTACCTTCAAGCCAGTTCTGTATCCAAATAGCTAGTTCTCCCTGTATTCCATGAGATCTAACCTTACTAACCTGTCTCTTATGGAGAACCTTGTCGAACAACCTATTGAAGTCCATATAGATCACATCCACTGCTCTGCCCTCATTAATCCTCTTTGTTACTTCAAAAAACCCAATCAAGTTCATGAGTCATGTTGACTACCCTTAATCAGTCTTTGTCTTTCCAAATACATACATCCTGTCCCTCAGGATTCCCTCCAACAACCTGCCCACCACTGACATCAGGTCCATAGTTCCTGGCTTGTCCTTACCACCTTTCTTAAATAGTGGCACCACGTTAGACACCCTCCAGTCTTCTGGCACCTCACCTGTGACTGTTGATGATACAAATATCTCAGCAAGGCACTCAGCAATCACTTCCCTAGCTTCCCATAGAGTTCTAGGATGCACCTGATCAGGTCCTGAGGATTTATCCACTTTTATATATTTCAAGACAACCAGCACTTCCTCCTCTGTAATATGGACATTTTTCAAGACATCACCATCTATCTGCCTACATTCTACATCTTCCTTGTAAACACTGATGCAAAATACTTGTTTAGTATCTTTCCCCATCTCCTCCTCCTTGCTGATCTTTGAGAGGTCCTATTGTCTTCCTAGTTACCCTTCTGTCCTTAATGTATTTGTAAAAACCCTTTGGATTCTCCATAATCCTATTTGCCAAAGCTATCTCATGTCCCCTTTTTGCCCTCCTGATTTCCCTCTTAAGTATACTCCTATTGCCTTTATACTCTTCTAAAGATTCATTTGATGTCTACACCTGACACATGCTTCCTTCTTTTTCTTAAGCAAACCCCCAATCTCTAGTCATCCAGCATTCCCTGCACCTACCAGTGTTTCCTTTCACCCTAACAAGAATATACTGTCTCTGGACTCTTGTTATCTAATTTCTGATGGCTTCCCATTTTCCACTTGTCCCTTTACCTGTGAGTATCTGCCCCCATTCAGCTTTTGAAAGTTTTTGCCTAATACCATCAAAATTAGCCTTCCTCCAATTTAGAACTTAAATTGTTAGATCTACTCTATCATTTTAAGATCACATTGGGAGCGCCTGATGCAGTAAACTAGGTTGGAAGAGAGCAGGTGAACCTCTTTCTCACCTGGAAAGACTGTTTGGGGCCTTGGATGGAGGTGAGGGGGTGGTGTACTGACAGGTTTGGTATTTTTTCCAGTTGCAGGGCAAGGTGGTGTTGCAAACCAACGACTGTCAAAGGGAATGGTCCTTGTGGAAGGCAGAGAGGGATGGGGAGAGGAAGATATTCTTGGTGGTGGGGTCTAATTGGAGTTGGCGGAAGTATTTAAGGATGATTTGTTATATTGGGAGACTGGTGGGGTAGTTGGTGAGGACAAGAGTGACTCTGTCTTTATTGCGTGGGGGGGGTGCAGTTTAGAGCAGTGGAATGGGAAATGGAAGTGGTGCAGTGGAAGGCTGTCTGGATGACAGAGGAAGGAAAAACATTTTGTTCAAAATACCGCCACCAAGCATAGTGGTCACTGCTGGGATTGCAGGATGCCCAGGAGCAATCACGGAGGTTCCAGAGATCAGCCAAGTGAGGCAACCTCACTGGGGCTAGTCAGGGAAGGGCAAAGGAGAGGAAACCAATGTGGAGGGCCTTTGGCAGGGCATCTAGGAAGATCAGGTTTCCATCATATGACTGGACATTAATAGATTAATTGAACATGATCATGTACAAAGAAAGGTAAGAAAGCATATCTTCTGGAACTCTATGTTCAGGCCACACGTGATCTGATGTCAGCTCCTTTTGCACATGGTCAGTAGCTTTTCTTGGAGCAAAGATGTGGTTAACTTTTATGGAACGGGATTAACTTGTAGAAACTTCTACTGTTGCTGGTACAATACCAGTGCATGGCCCTTATGAAGTTAGTAGTAAGTTGGTAAAGCAACGGACTCTGCATATAATTGTATCCCACTTGATTAAAGAACATATCATCCTTTTCCTACGAAGGTGATTGAGGGGTTTATGTTCTGCCCAATGATCATGGATTGCAATTGTCCAAAGGTTTCCTGGGCCTAAAACAGCCTCTCAAAATGTAACCAGGCTGGAAGGTTTTCAATGGGGACTTTCCTGTTCTGGGAACCCAGCCTACAACTGAATCACACTTTCCCAGTGGATAATAGAGGAAGTACATACAGCCCAGATGTGCTTATGGTGAAACACTTCAATGCACCAAGCTGCATTTTGTCCAGAACAAATCAAAGCTGTGTGTAAACAAGGTTAGGGGAAAGTGACAAGGAATTCACAATTGAAATTACCCATAACTTTTCAGAGTGCTTGTTTCAACCTTTTAAATAAATGTTGACCTGAAGTTGCTTTATTTAGGTGGGTGTAAATGATCCTTGACACTATTCTAAAGAAGAACAGGAAAGTTCTCCCTGAATAATATTCACCGAGGATTCAACATCAAGAAAACAGATTGGTTGATCACTTATTTTGTCGCTGGTATGCAAAGATTTGCCTTGAAGTTTTGCTTGTTACAATATCCATTACATTAGGCTTTAGGAAATTTTCTGGTAATGAAAGGTGCTATATAAATTCAAGTCTTAATAAAATTGTAATCATGCTGGTGGAATGCTCCAACAGCACTGGCAGCTTTCCAGTAACTCACATTCTATAAGCCCAGCTAATCAATGTTTATGGACTATTCCACTGTGGAAACATATCAGATAAGTTCAATACTATCCTCAGCCAATGAATACATACATGTTCCTACCACTTGCAACTATTTCTCTCCCTGGTGAAAGGAAAGTGTGCAATTAAGAACATAAGAAAACAGCAAGGTCAAGAAAACTCTACAGCCTATTCAGCTCATCTCTTATTTCAATTCATTCAGCTTGGCTTCCAACTGCTCCTTGAGCTCCCTTAGCATTTGATTCCAATACATCATTCCAAAATTTAATCATGTTCTAAATTTTGACATTTTTCTCTTAGGTTTATTAAAAATTTACTATTTCCTAATTTGAAATTTAGCCCCTTGTTGGGGACCAATTAGCTCAGTTGGCTACAGTGTAGTTCAGATTATGCCAACAGCTGGATTCAATTCTGTTCTGGCTGAGTAGACAAAGAATGTGCCTCCTCACTCTGCCCCCGTGAGTGCAAATCCACCACTGATGAAAGTGATTGAGGTTGAAGCATCAGCAGATAAGGAGTCAAGGTTCTGCTGTCAGGTAGAGTACACAATATTGAATGAATCTACTTATTTACAGCCTCACTGTCAAGCTTAACCTTTCATCTCTTGGAATGGTCTGGAGCATCATCAATTCTATGTTGTGGTGGAACTGGGTCAATGACCAGAGTGTTTACCTAGCTGGCATTAACTTGAAATAATCAAGAGCCAACCCCTCACTTCCCCTGCAAATGATTCTTCAAACAGCCTAACTAGAAGTGCTCAGCAAGACTCATATGACATAATTTTCTTTTCATTCGTTCATGAGATGTGGACATCACTCACTGGATCAACCTTTAATGTCCATCCCTACTTGTCCTACACAAGGTATTGGTGTGCTGTTGCCTTGAGCCACTGCAGTCCTTAGATGTAGGGGGACCCATAGTGCTGTTAGGAAGGAAGTTCCAGAATTTTGCCCTAGTGACAGTGAATCAACAGTAATATAATTGAAGTTAGATGGTGTAGGACCTGAAGGAGACCTTAACATTCCCATCCATCTTCTGCACTTATTTTTCTAGGTTGTCGAGGTTGTGTGTTTAGAAGGTACTGTTCGAGGTACCCTGATGAGTTAGTGCAGTGCATCTTGTAGATAGTAAATACTGCTGTCACAGTGTTGATAGTGGAGGGAGTGAACATTGAAGGTTTTGGGTGGGCTGTCAGTTAAGCAGGCTGCTTTTTTCTGGATGATGTGAAGCTGTTTGAGTATTATCAGAACTACACTCAACCACGTAAGTGAAGAGTATCCCATCACACTCCCTGACTTATAGATAGTGGATAGGCTTTGGGGAGGTAGAAGGTGAATTATTCACAACTAAATTCCTAGACTCTGACCTGGTCTTGTAACCACAATATTTATGTAGATGATACAGATCGATTTTTGATCAATCAATCAAGTACTTTGATGTTGGGGGATTCAGCAATATAACGCCATTGAACATCAAGGACAATTCTTAGACTTTCTCGTTAGGAATGGTCGATGTGCAATGTGAATTTTTCTTTGCACTTATCACCCTAAATCTGGATAAATTTCACATCTTTCTGTCTATGCACATGGACCACTTGAGTATCTGAGATGTTGAAAATGATGCTGGACATTGTGTAACCATCAGCGGACATCCCATTTCTGGCCTTTATAATAGAGGGAAAGACATTGAAGAAGCATCTGAAGGTGGTCGGGCCTTGAACACTACCCTGAAAAACTCTTGCAGAGATGTTATGATGCTGAAATGATTCACTTCCAATAAATACAACCATCTTCCCATGTGTCAGTGATTATTGCGGTCAGTGGAGACTTTCCCATTGAGTCCAGTTTTATTAGGGCTCCTTGGTGATCCCATGTTGTCAAATGTGGCCTATGTCAAGGGCAGTCACTTTCCACTCACCTCTCGGATTCGGCTTACTTTTCCCTTTTTGAATCAAGATTACAATGTGGCCAAGAGCTGAATAGTTCTGATAGAACAGAAACTGAGGGTCTGTGAGCAGGTTATTCCTTCACAAGAGACACTTACTAGCACGGTAAACGTCAAGGGTCACTGGACCCAAATATAAACTGTACTGTGTCTCCACAGATGCTGCCAGACTTGTTGAATTTCTTCAACAATTTTAGTTTTGGTAATCCTTTCCAACGTTGAAACTTTATTGCTGGAACAGCACAGCAGGTCAGGCAGCATCCAGGGAACAGGAGATTCGACGTTTCGGGCACAGGCCCTCCTGTTCCCTGGATGCTGCCTGACCTGCTGTGCTGTTCCAGCAATAAAGTTTCAACTTTGATCTCCAGCATCTGCAGACCTCACTTTCTCCTCGAAGATTTAATCCTTTCCAACACCTTACTGACAGAGCATATAGGGTGATAGTTGGCCAGGTTGAATTTATGCACAGGACATACCTGGACAATTTTCCACACTGCTGGGTAAAGGCCAGCATTGTAGCTGGAACATCTTGGCTAGTGAAGTGGCAGGTTCTGGAGTACAAATCTTCAGTACCATTGCTGGAATTTT
This sequence comes from Chiloscyllium plagiosum, assembly GCF_004010195.1. Taxonomy (NCBI): domain Eukaryota; kingdom Metazoa; phylum Chordata; class Chondrichthyes; order Orectolobiformes; family Hemiscylliidae; genus Chiloscyllium; species Chiloscyllium plagiosum. The sequence continues at coordinate 18,402,979 of NC_057724.1, forward strand.
GTCAGATCTCATAGCTTTTACAGTATCCAGTGCCTTCAACCTTTTTTCTTTTCATATCCTGTATTATGAATCAAACCAGCTGAAGACTGACATTTGTGATGCTGAGGACTTCAGGAGGTGGCTGGGATGGATCATCTAATCAACATTTGTGGATAAATATTGTTGCAAATACATCAGCCTTAACTTTTGTACTGATGTGATGGGAACCCCATCATTAAGGATGGGGTCGCTTGTGAAGCTTGAGCTCCAGTCTGTTTATTAATTGTCCACCACCATTCACCACTGGAGATGACAAGACCACAAAGTCTAGATCTGATCTGTAGGTTGTGGAATCAGTTACTCTATCATTTGCTATTAAATTCTGTTTTGTAGCTAGACAATGTTGGCCTCTCATTTTTAGATATGCTTGATTGATGGTAGAGTGGGAGATATGCCACACCATGTGGTTACAGATGGTGGTTGAATACAATTCTGTGGCTGATGGCCCACAGTGCCTGATAGGTGCCCAGTCCTGAGTTGCTAGATTTGTTCCAAGTTTGATCCATTTAGCATTGTGGTGGTGCTACAAAACACCGCATCCTCAGTGTGACGATACAACTTTATTTCCACAAGATGTATAGTGGTCTCTCCTCATAGTTGTCTTTTCCTATACCTATTATCTGTTATCACAAGCACGTGGTGAACATTAAAATGCAGACTTATCTACTGCCTTTTTTTTAACCTGCTCCTCAGTAAGCTGACGAAAATTGACTGTCTCATTTCAGAGCACGTCATTATTCAATATCTCCCCCTCTATTGCTTTGGATGAATAATCTGGAGTAAAGTAGAAAGGTCAAGTAGCCTAGAAGTGGCATAATTCATGAAATGAGCCAGTCAGGAGGCACCCAACCCTCACCTGAAGAGTCTCCAGACCAGAAAGCAACTTGGTTTTTACAAAAACTGCAAGTCTGCCAGTTCTACAGTCATCTGCCAGAGCAGAAACATAGAGAACAAGTAGGAGGGTGACTTGAAAGGGCACACAATTGCAGGCTAGATGGTTTGAAACATTAGTAACACAAACAAATTTTCTGTAGATCAATAAGGTGTCAACACTGACATTATATGTGTGGATTGATTTTTGGCAAGTTGGAGTAATGTTGTTGGGAATGCAGAAAAAGAGTCATAGTAATTATGGATGTGAGCCACGTGTCAGTATAGTTTTGCTTCAATTATTGCAGGAAAATGGGAGACTGATGACAAGATAGTTCAACAAAGATGCCAATTATTAATGTCTGTGGAGATGTTGTGCACTTGGCATAAAGCTTTCTTGTACGTTAACTTCATCAAGCAGTGCCTCAGATATCTGATTTCACCTGCTGGCTTTATGCTCTTTCCTCTTGTTCCGCCAAGTCATCACAACCAGTTCTTTGTGAGTCACCATTTTCTCGCATAGCTTCAGCAAACAATGATGATTTGAGATATTCTGGCTGAACTTTATTGCAAAAGCTCAAAATTCGATCAAAATTCTATAAAGCATATATTCAGAGTATCAGCAACCTGCTGTCTGGTTGCACCACGAATCTCTATGTATCCACGAAGCAGTAAAAGTCTTGAAGATTTTTGGCAGAATCATTCTCACTGTTACAGGATTATCCCTGATCTCCAAGCAGCCAACAAAGATCCTGCTTATTTCATAAACAGGGAGTCTCACAAGTAGACAAAGCCTGCAGTAATTCTGATGACATATTAAAAGTGCATTAGAAGTGAAACTGTTAATTTATTGAGTTGGTTCATTGCGCATGTTAAGATTTAGATTTATATTCTCTACAGTGTGAAAACAGGCCCTTCGGCTCAACAAGTCCATTGCAGTATTCCTGCACAGTTGACTGCACATGGCAACTCCTATTACTCAACATTTCCCTCTGAGTGATGCACGAGGTCGATACAAAGCTTATGAACTGAAGTGACTAATATTTCATTCACGTGTTTGATTAGCTGAAGATACCCTTGTGCAACCTGAAAGGAAACAGTGACATATAAATTAAAAGCCACCATGGGTTTCATTATTATTGGCAGCGTGGTACTGCTGCCAGGTAAAGTTGAACACAAATGCAGGACCAGGGGGACAGCGTAAATTAAATGGAGAGGATAGTCCTAAACATTGCTTTTGGCTGTGGTTCAAATAGCTGCTTTTGTCTATAAATGTGGAGGCATGGGAATGAATGAGTGTCAGTTACCTTCTAAGGAGGCTACTTAATCTGAAATCTATTCAAAAGTAGGTAGCCAATGTAAGTGAAATTTAGCTTACAATATACAGCAGTTGTAACATTTTGAGTAGATGTTTCTGGTTTCACTTTTTAATGTTTTTTACTTTGCTGTTCCCCAGGGATTGTTTAACTTGTCTTGAGTATTATTGCATGCTATTCATTTGTCTGCCCACCTAATACCATCATCCACTGATTATACTCTGCACTGTAACATGTTTTTTAAAAAAACACTTAGAGTGCTGACTGTACAATGACACTAGGTTCAACTTAATTTTGTGAAACGTTACCTATTAAAAATGAAAAATTATGGTGTTGAGTCTGAGATTAATTTGATGAAATGATGCAATTTCAGATCTTGTAATGATTTTGCAAGTTAGCCCTATTTCAGTTTGAGAGTGACACTTTATGCTATTAGAATCAATATGATTGTTGATGTGTTAATTTGAAATTCCTTTAATAGATGTATGCACTTTCTCTTTTTTCAAAGTAAAACACCTCTGTGATAACTGAAAACTTTTCTATGTGACTGTATTGCAGAGCATATGTTAACAATCTCACATTTGCAATTTCAGGGTCTGTGTTCAAATTTGAATTTAGCCAAGAAAATCTTTGGCCAATTTCTGATTTATTTTCCAAGAAACCCTGCATTAAGTTGGACAGTAATACTTTTGTCATCAACAATACTTTTGTGGTTCACAGAAGTTAAATTCTTAGAACTTAGCGTCTTGCTTTGACTTCCAAGATTAAGCATTAGGAAGCAATCTGTCAAAAGTTGATAATCCCCTGACACTGGGTAAATTGGGAGATGTGTGGATTAGTAATTCAACATGCTAATGAAAGAGACTGCAAAACTTCCGTAAAGTGCTGTCACATTGCCAGGGGAACGAGAAATATAGGTCACTAATGAGCTTGTTTAAAGGTCAACCAGTAAGGCTGAAGTATCCTTTGCATAACTGTGGGTATGAAGAAGTATATTCGGAAGACTTAATTTTTAGTCCGTTTCAAAGTTCTGTTACATTCATTTCTTCACAACAGTGTGCCCATAGGAAGGCACCTAGTAATGATCCATTATCAATAGTTTGGTTCAAAGAGTAGGAGTAATAATATGTATAATGCTTAAAGTCAAAGTAAAAGAATGAATCTCCAGTCACAATACAACGCCTCCTCCACAGCAAATACATGCATGTTGCAGCAAACAGGCAGATGCTCTCATCTTGTAAAGGAAAGAATTTGCTGTGCAAAGAACCAAATTATGTATTCAAAGTGCCAGTCATAGGGAGATGCAAATATGTTTTACACTGTAGAACTAAATGCTCATTTATATGTTGAGGTATAAATTGTGTGCTGGCATTTTGAAGATTAAAGAACTTGTCTTTATATAACCTATTTTATGACTTCATGAGATCCCAAAGCGGTTCACAGCCAATGGAGGAATTTTGACATCTACTCATTATTGCAATGTAGAGCATGCGGCATAGTTTACATGCAGCATTTCCCACAAATAACAATGAGAAAAAATATTAAATGATTTCTGGGGGCAGAATATTGATCCACTATCACTTCAAGCCCACTGACTCCCACATTTACCTTGACAACATTAATTTTCAAGCTTCTTGCACAAGGTCTATTCCATCCTTCACCAGATTCTGACAAGGCCTCTTATCCTAAGTGCTTTCAATGGTCTTTCTTTCTCCCAGCTGAGGATTCCAGTTCATTATGGTAGGCATGGCCCTCAACTACATGTGTCTTACATTCAACACTTCTGCATTTACCATTTCTAACTCCCTCCCAGAACCACACTGGATTCCCTCTCTTTGTACCTTCCATTTCAGCCTTCACAATCAACAGATCAGCAGCTGTCATTTCAGCAACTCCAGTAGATACCTCTGGAAAAAAAAGTATTTTCCCTTTTTCCTCTTTCAGCATTTCTGAAAACCGTTCCTCGATGACAGCCCCATCCACCATTCTATCATGCCTGAAAGGTTCTCCCATTCTCATGGCACCATTCCATTGGCGAGGTGACATGCCTGGCCTTTTAACTCTGCCCTTCCAGTTACCCTGAGCCCTAAACACAAACTTTGTGGGTGAAAGTGATTTATTCTCAATTTTTCTTTTGATTCTCTGTATTTGCTGCTCACAATACATTCCCTTTTACATTATGGAGCCCAAACACAGATTGGATGTCCATTCAGTGCACAGACTTAACTCCCAGCAGCCTGTCAATTTAATCCTGCCTCCAACTCCTATTCTAACCTCTTTGTCTTCATCCTGCTATACTGTTCCAATGAAATTTAATATAAGAATATTGACACATCTTTCAGTTAGGCACATTACAGCTTTTCTGATTCAACATTCAGTTTAACAATTCCAGATCATAACCATTGGTATTGATTCTGCTACTCACATTTACATCTCCTTTATACCCATCTTTCACTTCTTTGCTTGTCCCACTAAACACTTTGTCTCGCACCATTTATCCATTTTGAGCTAACAATTCCTGTATTCTACATAATTGCAAACCTTTGCTTCTATCACTCCTTTCTCTGCATTCTCTGGACGTTTTCTGAGTCCTGGTGTAAGGTCATTGGCGTGAAATATTAACTCTTTTTCTGTTTCCACTGCTGCCTGATCTGAGTAATTGCAACATCTGCAGCCGTTTGTTTTGTAATGCCAAACAGCTTAGTTCAGTGACTTTCATTAAGGTCAACACACCATGAAAATTCCCCAGCACACCTCCAAACATTGTCACGGGATCTTCTACTTTAACTAGCTTAGACAAAAGGGAACCTCATTTTTACATTTTCCTCAGAATGAAGATATCCCTGAACATAGAACATTCTTTCTTTTAATTACTGCATTGCACCTCCATATTAAATTTTATATTCTTAAGTTTTGGAAATACAGCTTGAACCTCCATTCTCTGGTTCAGCTGATGTCATTACCACTAAGCAAGCTGGAAAAGTTTAAATAATTAAATGAAATCTAAGTTGATTATTGGAGTGTGTGTGCATTAATGTACAGAATTTCCTTCCATCCCTCCCCATCTCCCTATCTCTCCCTCACCTTTGATTTTCTGCATTGCCCTTAATGGGCTTTGCGCATAAATTAATCAGTTGGAGAACATGAATGATTATTGGTGATGCTTAATTGGGGGAGGAACAAAGAACCATAGGTGATTTGGTGATTGGTTGAGGAAGTGGAATTCAGTAGTGTGTAAGAACTTTACCGAATATTAAAAAATATTCTTCCACTCGTTCCCGCCTCCCCACCCCACCTCGGTGTGCCATGGCTATATGGAGAGTAAGGAGTCATACTTGAAGCAACACTAATGAAAATACAACAGAGTTAGTATTCCTTATGACAACAGTGTATTTCTATTTCCTAACCAACATCTTTATGTAAAAATAACAACACAGCACAGGAACAGGCCCCTCAGCCCTCCAAGTCTGCGCTGACACATTTTGTCCTTCTGTACTAAAACTATCTTCACTTATAGGATCTGTATCCCTCTATTCCCTTCCTATTCATGCACTTGTTCAGGTGATTCTTGAATGCTGATATTGTGTCTGTTTCCATCACCTCCTCTGGCAGTATATTCCAGGCACTCACCACCCTTTGTGTGAAAATCTTACCTGGCACATCTCATTTAAAGTCTGCCCCCATGCCCTGCACATTGTATCTATGTCCCCTCGTAATTGACCCATCCACCCTGTGGGAAAAGCCTTATACATTCCAGTCTATCCATGCCATTTGCAATCTTAAAAACTTCTATCAGGTTGTTCCTTAACCTCCTGCATTCCAGTGAAAACAAACCCAATCTATCCAACCTTTCTTCATAGCTAAAATCCCCCATACCAGGCAACATCCGGGTAAACCTTTTCTGTACTGTCTCCTTAATTCTATTTGCTAAGAACTTTCATGACCTCTTTTAACCCTGTAATTCCTACTTTCCTTATATACTTCAAGGGCTTCATCAGTTCCCATACTCCGAGACCTTACATATGCTTTCTTTTCCTTTTTGACCAAGGTCATAACATCCCTCGTCATCCAAGGATCATGTAACTTGCCATACCTATCCTTCACTCTCAAGGGAATGTGAATCCTGAAAATGTCTCTTTTGTCCCAACTCTGTCTTCTATTACTTAGACAAACCCCTATTCATGTTGCTGCCAACACTATGGACTCTTATCTTAAATAGCTTAGTTTGTGATAGGTTATCAAACGCATTTTGAAAATATAAATCCATTACATCAACTGCTCATTATCTCGTCAAATAGGTCTTGTAAATTTATCAGATATAATTTCCTCTTCATGTAGCCATGTTGTGTTAGAAACGCTGATCAAATAGGAGCCAGGCGCTCAGAAAGCTTGCACTTGCATCTTAATGCCTGCATATGTTGAGATGTTGTCAATACAGAGTGTTGAACTTCCCCTTGTCTTTCATACTGTGGCATCAAATCAAAAGCATTATCTAAAGGTTAAGTGTAGGAATTTTTACTCTTCCCATTTCCTATTATAAATGGTTTTACAATAACATTATCCTATGCACGAGTAAAATAATTTATTTACGAATAAATATACAGTTTTTTATGAGAACCTACTTCTAACATTCATCATTTAAATATTTTAGGGTTAATTATAGGCATTTCCGATAGGACAGGCTCCACCTGAATCATGTTGGGACCAGAGATCTGGTGAATCACACAACTAGGGCTGTGGACAAGGCTTTAACTAAATAGTGTTCAGAATGAGTTCAGTTGCATGGAAGTTTATGGAAAAAGGTAAGTGGGTGGGTGAGGTTTAGCAGACATTATTAAAGTTTCCAGAACAATTAAAGGATAGACAGTACGGAAAGGCTCAGGAATCTAATTTCAAGCACAGCAGATAAGGAGGCAACTAGGAAAGGGGACAGTCACACAGGAGTGAGGGTGTTGTAACTAAATGCATGCAGTATACAAAACATGAGCTTGGAGCACAAATTGAAATTGGTGGGTATGATGTTGTGGCTATCACAGAGACATGGCTGCAAGCGGATCAGGACTGGGAACTAAATATTCAAAAATACGTGTCCTATCGAAAGGTGGAGTTGTTATGTTAGTGAGAAATGAAATTAAATCAATAGCAAGAATTGATAGAGTTGGAACATATAGAAACCATGTGGGTGGAGTTGAGGAACTGGAAAATCAAAAAAAATCCTGATGGAAGTTGTGTACAGGCTTTCTAGCAGTAATCAGGATGTGGGACAGAAAATGAATCAAATAGGAAAGGCACTATTACAATAATTATGAGGGACTTTAAAATGCAGGTGGTCATTGGAAGATAGGGCTGGTTGAGATCCCAAAAAAAGGAACTTGTGGAATAGTCTGAGGTGTTTTTTCTAAATCGAGGAGCTTGTTGTAGAGCCCACTAGGGGACAGGCAGTTTTGGATTTGGTGACTTGTAATAAGGAGCTGAAGATGAAGGAGCAGTGAACATAATATGATAGAATTCACCCTGCAGTTCGAGGGAGAAGCTGGAATCGGATGTAACAGTGTTACAATTAAGTAAAATGTAATTACAAATACATAGGAATGAGCTAGCCAGAGTAGGGTGGAAGGGGAGGCTCAAAAGGAAGAAGGTGAAGCAGCAACAGCAGGGGTTTTCGGGAGGTACAGCAGAAATTCATCCCAATAAAAAAAGAACCTATTAAGGAGAGGATGAGGCAACCATGAACTGACAAGGGAAGTTAGCAACAGCCTAAAGAAACATATACAATGTGGTGAAGATTAGGAAGAAGCCAGACGATTGGGAAACTTGTAAAACCCAGCAGAGGACAACCAAAAAATAAACAGTGGGGTGGGGAGTTGAAGAAGAAGAAGAAATATGATTGTAAGCTAAGCTAGCTTGTAATATAAAAGAAAATTGCAAGAAAGAGGGTAAGCGAGAGGGAAGAGTGAACATTAGACTCCTGAAAAATTATGCTAGAGAAGTAGTAGTAGGGAACAAAGAAATGGAGAAACTTAATTCACACTTTGTATCAGTTTTCACAATGGAACACACCAGTAGCATACAAGAACTTCAAGAGAATCAGGAGAGAGGTGAATATAGTGGTCATCAGTAAGGAGAAGGTGCTGAGGAAGCTGAAAGATCTGAAGGTGGATAAATCACTGAGACCAGATGGACTATACCACAGAGTTCCCAAGGAGATAGCTAAGGAGATTGTAGAGGCATTGGTGGTAATCTTTCAGGAATCACTGGAGTCAGGAAGGGTTCTAGAGCACTGGAAAATGGCTAAAGTAACACCTCTATTTTAAGAAGGGTGGAAAGCAGGCGATGGGAAATTTTATGGGCCTGTTAGTCTGATCCCATTAATTGGTAATATTTTAGAAACCATTATTAAGGATGAGATTGAAGAGTTCTTGGAAATGCAGGGTGAAATTGGGTTGAGTCTGCATGGCTTCTTCAAGGGTAGTTCTTTGAGGAGCTAATGAGGAAGTTAGACAAAGGAGAGCCTGTGGAAGTGATCTGTTTGGATTTCCAGAAGATCTTCAAAAATGTACTGCACAGGAGGCTGTTCAATAAGATTAGAGCCCATGGTGTTAGGTGCAAGATAGTGGCATAGAGCATTGGCTGACTGGCAGAATACAGAGAGGAAAGATAAATGAGTCTTTTTCAGATGGTCATTGGTGACTAGTGGAATTTCTCAGGGTTGGTGTTGGGACCAGAGCTCTTCACGTTATACATTAACAATCTGGATGAAGGAACTGAAGGTATTATTGCTAAGTTTGCAAATGAGTCAAAGATAGAAGGACTGTTCTTGCTGAAGAAGCTGTAAGGTTATAGGAGAACTTTGATAAGGCTAGGAGAGAGGGTAAAGAAGTGACAGATAGAATACAATGGGAGAAAATGTGAGGTTATACACCTTGGTAAATAGATTAATTTCTAAATGGGGAAAAGCTTCAGAAATCTGAAGCACAAAAGGACTTGGGAGTCCTAGTTCAGGATTCGCTTAAGATTTACATGCAAGTTCAGCTGGCAGTTATGAAGGCAAATGCAGTGTTAATAGTCATTTCACAATGGCTAAAATACAAGAGCAGAGAGGTACTGCTGAGGCTGCCTAAAGCTCTGGACAGACTACATTTGGAATATTGTGAACAGTTTTGGGCCCCATATTTAAGGAAAGATGTGCTGGCCTTGGAGGGGGTCCAGAGGAGGTTTACAAGAATGATCATGGAGATGAAGGGCTTATTGTGTGAAGAGTGGTTGAGGATTCTGTCTGTACGCAATGGAATTTAGAAGGGTGGGGGTGCACTTTCATTGAAACTTACAGAATATTGATTTGGAGAAGGAGCGTCGCTCCGAAAGCTGGTGTGCTTCCAATTAAATCTGTTGGACTATAACCTGGTGTTGTGTGATTTTTAACTTTACAGAATATTGAGAAGCCTGAATAGAATGGACATTAAGAAGATATCTCCACTAGTCAGAGAGACTAAGGCCTGAGCACACAGCCTCACTTTTAGAACTGATATGAGAAGGAATTTCTTCACCCAGGGGGTGGTGAATCTGGGAACTCATTGCTGCAGAATGCTGTGGAGGCCAAGCCACTGAGTGTATTTAAGGCAGAGATAGTAAGTTCTTAATTAGTCAGGGGATCAAAGGTTACGGCAAGAAAGAAGGATTCGGCAAAGGTTACGGCAAGAAAGATAGGGTTGAGAAAAGTATCAGTCATAATTGAATGCTGGAGCAGATGTGATGTGTTGAATGCTCGAATTCTGCTCCTAATCTTATGGTTGCACTACTGAAAATGTAGTTGCCCAAAGCTATTATGAATGCTAACACACAAACTCAATTTCTAAAGATGCTATAAATTGGAAATAAAAACATAAAGCATATTGGACATATTCAGTGAGGGGAATTCCTAATCTGCTGAATATCTTAATCATTTTCAGCTTTTAGTTCCTTTTTAAAAACTGTTTCCTCTTTGTTCACCCTACTCCACTCCATTTCTGTTTCTTTTGCAATTATAAATGCTGTTCCTAATTTACGGTTGTGCTCAACTTATTCTGTGTCAGAATGCTTGGAAATGCACAACCATGACTGCCTCATGCTATCATTTTCCTTCCATTTCTTTGGGCAACTGCTTTCCTCATAGGAGTTAAGATGAGATCAGAAACTCCACTCAACTGTGTGTGCAATTAGAAGAACTGACATTGTCTCATTTCTTTGACACCGTGCCTTCGTACACCAGTGTGTTGCCTCATTACAACCAACCCCCTTCAACAGCTTGTGTTCAACGGTTGAATTCTAACAGCAACTGCATTATCATTATTTGACTAATTCAAATGTTGTCACCTCATTGAAGTGTAACACTTGAAATGTATGACTGATGTGAGATGCAAGAAAAGAGAGAATTTGCAATTATGCATTTTCATTCGCATGCTCCGATCATTTCAAAATCCTTCACAGATGATGAATTACTTTACAAGTGCAGACACTGCTGTTTTGTATGCAAACACAGCAGCCAATTTGCACACAGCAAGGTCCCACAAACAGCAGTGAGCCGAAACATATAATCAACTATTTGTTTTGTAAAGTACAACGACAAATCAAAGTTTAAGTGATGCTCGGTGAGGAAAGTGTCGAGATTGGAAAATGGTTTCAGATTTTATATGGTTTAAAAATTTGAAAGCGATTGTACAATCTATGTATGGCTTTAATTCTTCTTTAACTACAATTATTTGCATCTTCTAAGGAAATTTGACTTCAGGTCTGTGATAAGCAAATGTACTTACTGCTTGTGAGGCTTAAGTAGTGTTCTGATTAGCACTGTAAACTCAATAGGTATGCTACTTCAAGCGAGACTAAATTTGTAGCACACAAAACTTGTCAGGGTGCATTCAAATAATATTGAATGTGGGTAAGGGTTGTTGGTGTGGTTGCATATATTTATATGAGAGACAGGGCATCAGATATGATAAGCAACTCTTTCACAAGGAGGAGGATACTCAGGAGTAGGATAATTGACCATCAGTTACTATTCCATCCACTCCCATCATACTCAATCCCTCTCTTTGTCTCACTGCAGGAAAAATCAGCACCACCCCACTTCCCAAGACTGATATCTCCACAGCATCTTGACTGACCTACCAATAACATCTTGATTAGTTGCATTAGACCTTCAGAACTGACTTTCACCCAAACGCTGGACTGTGAAGACTCTGTCCAAAGTGGTAAGGGGATGAAGTGTTGTCTGTGTTGGTCTGACAGCAGGCACAATGATGAGGTGAATAAGCACTATGTGAAAGATAAGATTAAACAATCCCACAACCAATGGGTTGATCTCAATTTATGAATGATAGTGGGCAATTAAACAATTGACTGGAAAAAGAGTTTTCACAAATATCCCCTTTGTTAATGATGGGCAAGTTTGACACATCAGTGTAAAAGATAAGGCTGAAGCATTTGCAAGCATCTCCAGCCACCAGCTCCGGGTGGTTGATCCATCTCCTCCACCTCCAAAGCCCCTAGCCTCATAGATGTTGGCCTTCAGACAAATTGACCATATGATATCAAGAAGTGGCTGAAGTTACTGCTCTGGGTCCTGACAAACATTTTCTCGCAATAATACTGAGGTTTTGTGCACTAAAACTAGCCGTGCCACTAATCAAGCTGTTCCAGTAAGTTTCAATCTGGTATCTACCCAGCAACATGGGACATACCGATACATTCTGTCCACAAAAAAACAGACAGATCCAACCCAGCCAACTTCCGCCCCATTGTCAACAAATCAATGGAAAGTGTTGTTAACAGTGCTATCATGAGGAATGTTCCCAACAAAAAGCTGCTCACTGATGCACAGTTTCGATTCCACCAAGTTAACTTGGCTTGTGATCTCCATAAAGCACAGGAGAAAAGTAAGCTATGTGGCCCTTCATGTCTGCTTCACTGTTCACTGAGATCATGGGCAATTTGATAATTCTCACCTGCACTTTGCTGTCTTTTCCCCATCCTGTAAAAGTGAAAGGCAAGGCTGGTAGCTGTAGGGAATGCTGGATGACTAGAGAAATTAAGGTCTGTTCAAGAAAAAGAAGGAAGCATTTATCAGGTAAAGACTGCAGAGATCGAGTGAATCCTTAAAAGAGTATAAAGGCAGTAGGATAAAAGGGAAATCAGGAGGGCAAAAAAGGGACATGAGATAGCGTTGGCAAATAGGGTTAAGGAGAATCCAAAGGGATTTTATAAATAAAATTAAGGCCAAAAGGGTAAGTAGAAAGAGAATAAGGCTCCTCAAAGATCAGCAAGGCAGACTATGTGTGGAACTGCAGGAGATGGGGGAGATACTAAACAAGTATTTTGCATCAGTGTTTATTGTGGTAAAGGACATGGAAGATACAGAATGTGGGGAAATAGATGGTGACATCTTGAAAAATGTCTATACAGAGGAGGAGGTGCTGGATGTCTTAAAATGCATAAAGACTGATAAAAACCCAGAACCTGATAAGGTGCAGCCTAGAACTCTGTGGGAACCTAGGGAAGTAGTTGCTGGGCCTCCTACTGAGATATTTGTATCATAAATCATCACAGGTGACGTGCTGGAAGACTGGAGGTTGCCTAACGTGGTGCCACTATTTAAGAAAGGTGGTAAGGAAAAGTCAGGAAACTATAGACCAGGGAACCTGATGTCGATGATGGGCAAGTTGTTGGAGGGAATCCTGAAGGACAGGATTTACATGCATTTGAAAAGGCAATGACTGATTATGGATAGTTAACATGGCTTTGTGTGTGGGAATTCATGTCTTACTAATTTGATTGGGTTTTTCTGAAGAAGTAACAAAGAGGATTGATGAAGGCAGAGCGGAGGATGTCATCTGTATGGACTTCAGTAAAGTGTTTGCCAAGCTTCTTCATAGTAGACTGGTTAGCAAGGTTAGATCTCATGGAATACAGGGAGAACTAACCATTTTGATACAGAACTGGCTTGAGGATGGAAGATGGAGGGTGGTGGTGGAGAGTTGTTTTTCAGACTGAAGGCCTGTGGCCAGTGGAGTGCCACAAAGATCAGTGCTGGGTCCACTTCTTTTCATCATTTATATAAATGATTTTGATGTGAACATAGGAGGTATAGTTAGTAAGTTTGCAGATGACACCAAAATTCGAGGTGTTGTGGAAAACGAAGAAGGTTACCTCAGAATACAACTGGAACTTAATCAGATGGGCCAATTGGCCGAGGAGTGGCTGATGGAGATTAATTTAGATAAATGTGACGTGTTGCATTTTGGAAAGGCAATACAGGGCAGGACTTGTACACTTAATGGTAAGGTCCTGTGTTGTTCTGCTGAACAAAGAGACCTTGGAGTGCAAGTTCATAGTTACTCGAAAGTGGATTCACAGGTAGATAGGAGAGTGAAGAAGGCATTTGGTATGCTTTCCTATATGGGTTAGAGCATTGAATACAGGAGTTGTGAGGTCATGCTGCAACTGTACAGGACATTGGTTAGGCCATTTTTGGAACATTGTGTTCAATTCTGGTCTCCTTCCTATCGGAGAGATGTTGTGAAACTTGGAAGGGTTCAGAAAATATTTACAAGAATATTGCCAGGGCTGGGGTGTTTGAGCTATAGAGAGAGCCAAAATAGGATGGGGCTGTTTTCCCTGAAGCATTGGAGGCTGAGGGGTGACTTTATGGAGATTATAAAATCATGAGGGGCACAGATAGGGTAAATAGACAAGGTTTTTTTCCTTGGGCTAGGGGAATCCAGAAACAGATAGCATAGGTTTAAGGTGAGAGGGGAAAGATGTTGAAAGGATCTAAGGGGCAACGTTTTTACTCAGAGGGTGGTGTGTGTATGGAATGAGCTGCCAGAGGAAATGGTGGAGCCTGTACAATTACAACATTCAAAAGGCATCTGAATGGGTATATGAAAAGGAGGGGTTTAGAGGGATATGAGCCAATGACTGGCAATTGAACCAGATTAATTTAGGATATCTGGTCGACATGGACAAATTGGACCAAAGCGTTTCCGTACTGTACATTTCTAAGACTTTATACCCCTTGATCCTTTCTGATTAAAGATTGATCTATCTCAGCCATAAATATTCTTAATCATCCAGTCTCAACATCTTTCTCTGGGATAAATAATTGCACAATCTGAGAAAGGAAATTCTTCCTCATCGCCTCATTACAAAATTGGTCCAAACGTGAACAAAGACCTAAATCCGAGAGTTGAAGCGTGGGTGACTGCCCTTGACATCAAAATTAGCATTTGGGCAAGTGTGGCATCAAAGAGTTCTGAAAACAGTGGAATCAATGGGAAGCAGGGTATGAGGAAACTTCCCATTGTTTGGAGTCATAAGCACTTTCCTTTGTGTTGGGTGTGATTGTTAGAGGTCAATTGTCTCGGCCCTTGGACATCACTGCAGGAATTCCTCAGGGTGGTGTCTCTAGGACCAGTCACCTTTTCAGTTGCTTCATGATGAAATCAGAAGTAGGGATGTTTGATGCTAATTTGTACAAATGTGAGATTCCTCTAGTACTGAAGCAGTCCATACTCATGTGCAACAAGACCTGGATAACATCCAGGCTTGAGCTGATAAGTGGCAAATCACACTGGCCAGCATTTCTGTGGTGAGAACAGCCATCTCCAAAATTGGAGAATCTAACTATTGGCTCTTGATATTCGATGGTATTTCCATCACTGAATCCTCCACTATTAATATCCTGGGGGTTACCATTGATTAGAAATTGATCCAATCCAGCTATATAAATGTTTGGCCATTAAAATAGATTTGCAGTGAGTAACTCATCACCTAACTCTTCAAACTCTGCCCACCGTCTATAAGGCACAATCAGAACTGTGTAATTCTCTCTACTTGCCTGGAGAATGCAGCTCCAATAATGCTCTAAAAGCTCAACGCTGTCCAACAGAAAGCAGTAATAGGTACAAAGTGCACAAATGTTCACACCCATTATCACTGATGCACAGTGTCAGCAGCGTGTGCTATCTACAAGATACACTGCAGTAACCTACTAAGGCTTCTCTGACATCACCTTCCAAACACCTAGCCTCTATTAGCTAGAAAGACAATGGCAGCAGATATATGGGAGCAACTCCACTCATACATTCCCCTCTTTGCTGTGCCCTATTCTGATCTGAAACTATATCACTGTACCTTCAATGTCCCTTCACTGTCACTGGCTCAGAATCCTGGAATGCCCACTCTAACAGCAGAGTGGGTGTACCCACTCCACATGGACGGCAATGGTTCAAGAAAGAAAGTGGTTCATGATAAACGTCTCCAGGCCAATTAGGAATGAGAAAAAATGTTGACCTATTCAGTGACTCCTACATTCTGTGAATGATTTGTTTTTACAAAATACAATAGTGCCAAAACTAATGTATCTGGATTTCCTGTGGTAGTGAATCCCATATCCTAATTATCTCTGATAAAGAACTTCCCCTTGAAATTCTTATTGAACTATTAGTGATGATCTTTTGGATAGATGATTCTTCATTTAGGTTTCCAAGCACATTTTCCATCATTTGCAAACATAACTTTATCATTTTAAATTTGTAGCATCTCTTTGCCTTTCTAATTTTTAAAAATTCATTCCTAATCTCCTCACATTCACTTTGCCTGTCCTCTCCACTGGTGTATTTATATTTAGTTAGAGTATTTTTCTTTAGTTTTAAATTTATCCTTATTTCTCTATTAATCAATGATACATTAATGCCAGCTAAGTTGTTTTTGCATTTATTTAATTTATATAGTTTATTTCTCATTAACTCTAACCATTACGGTTTTAGTTATCTGTCATTGTTGTTTTATTTCTGTACCAGTATTCTTTTCACATTAATTTCACTCTGTTCCATTTCCATCCTCTTAAAATCTGATTCCAATTTATTACTTTAGTCTTTGTCTTACTTGTATTGTTATAGTTCTTTATCTGAAAGCTTGTCAACTTGTGATCACTTTTGCTTGAAAATTACTTGATGCTTATTTTTCTTAACTGATCAATTTGGTACTGATGAATCTATGCTAAACATAGAATTTTGAAGGATATCATGAACAGATACAAGCTGGTCTTCTGAGGTACTTTTTAATGTGCCACAGATTAAGTTTTTGGAAGAAAGTATGAGGACTACACTTCGTCAATGAACAAATTCGGAAGAAAACAATTTTTTTTAAAAACTAACCTGAGGCAAAGATCTGGTCATTCCAAATTAGAACCTTGATCAATGGTTATTATTTATTGCATGAAATAATTAAGTCATCAATCTACACTGTGGAAATATCCATCTACATCCAAAGATTTGCTTAGTTTAGACATAAATCAATTCTTTCCTATTTGGTCTTTTTTTTAATTTTTACCAATCACAATTGATATGATCTCATTTGAGACCTGTAACTCTTTTTAAAAAAAAATCCAGTTATTTACTAAAAGAATGAAGTTGCAAGTTGCCGTGATTTAAAAAGGAAAGAATTTTCATTATATTAAAGTCACAAATCCAAGTCTAAATACTGTCATGGGTAATCACCTGTACTTTTAAAACTCAGAGCAAACATAAATTTAAAAAAATATGAAAATCAGTCATTTTTAAACTATAAATTATACACTCAGTGGCAGATATAAATAAGGCAAATCTTCTGAGACAAAAATAGAAATTGCTGGAAAAGCTCAACAGGTCTAGCAACACCTGTGGAGAGAACTCAGAGTTAACATTTCGGGTTGAGTGTCCCTTCATCAGAATTGAAATGTTCTGAATTGTCTTAGCAGTTCACTCAGCATATGTGTCATCAATCTCAGTTATGAAGTTCATCAAAATTCTGTAATCCTCACAAGAGACTTTTAGCTCATTTTCCATATCCAATTTAGCCTAATTCCCCCTGACAGCAGCATGCAACCAACCTGGCTTCCACAGATAATATTTCACCAAAAATGACAAACGTCTATAGAACCACCTCCAATCTAGCAGTCAGCATAGATCAACTGATCCCATTTTCAAGAAACAGAACTATCTGCAGCAATTGTATATTTGCCTATTCTTAGCTTCTAGATCCAATCTTATCTCCATCAGTCTGCCAGAATTGCAGCATTGGAGTCATTGACACCTCTGGATCTGTGTTTCTTTTATGTTTTCAGATAGTTTCAGTTTCCACTGAAGTTTTGATTTCTAATTTTAGTTTCCTTTACGAATGGGAAGAGTCAGTTTCCTTTCTCAAGTATCCTTTGCAGTTTTCCTTTTCATATAGGGTTTGTTTTAAAAAATATATGAACTTTAAAACCATAGACTCCCTCAGACAACCTGAAACCTAATTTATTTCAAACAGCTTTATCAGTACTTTGTAAGTGAAAGAGCAACATCTATGGGTACAGCACATAGTGTGAACCAGACAGGAGACAACTAAATACTTTCAGAAAAAGCCACAAACACGTACAATTGCCGTGTTATTATCATTGTAAATCTATGACAAAAGCTATTTCTTGCCAGTTGCAATAGCAACAAAAGAAACTCAGTGACAGTGACTTTCTGCAAAAGATAACATGTAAAAGGAAATTTTGGAATTTGTGAGTAAAACATCCCTTTGTCAACTATATCATGCCCAGAACAATTCCCTATCATTTGACTGTCAGTCTTTAAAAAGTAATTACTTACAGAGCAGTTAAAATTGATTAAACTCTTCTTGCTAATTTTATTTGAGTTATGTGCCAAATGCCAAACTGTCTTTTATGTTACATTCAGAAAACAATAGAATACAAAATATTTTAGAATAAAATGAGTGTTCAGAGAAATCTTCAATAATCCTGGGATAAAGATAATGCAATAATGATCTGCAGTGTAAAACGGACTGACAATGTCACTGATGGGATGATTCAGATCATTCCTTAAAGTATACTTCTTTAACCAGTTATTGCTTACTTGTGCTAAAATATTTTTAAATAGCTGACTGTCAAGTTTAACACCATCTCGGTGCATTGACTTGAAACATTAGCTGTGTTGTTACAAACGAACATTGTAGTTTTTGTTTGACATGTCTGTCCACATAGAGCTGCTGTAAGTGGTAGGAAAACCAACAGTAAGATAGGAGCACTTGCTTGACCTAAACTTCATCACTTTACCTGTTGAAGATGCACCCATGTATAGCATAAAGTCCTTGTGGTAGTGAAATCCCATATTCACAATGAACACATTTTCCATCATGCTGTGAGGCATTATCACTTAAATAAATGAGAAAGATTCAGAACTGATATAAAAGGTCAAATCTATTCAAACATGAAGAGGTGTTTGCTGGATCTAGCATGCCAGTTCACTATGTTGTTTGAGCTACTGCTCATGCTGAACTTTTGTTGCCACTATCCCTTTCAAAAGTTCAAAAGGACAGGGACTTGATAAGGTGTTTGAGTAAATCCTGATCTAAATAGAACAGTCTACTTTAGTTAATAGGATATAATTCATTACATGCTAGTAGCTAGTTATATGTTACATTAAAATGAGAGTTATTGTAATAAAGAATTTGAAGAGAAACAAATGTTAGGTTTGTGAAGAGGTGCGACCAAAGCTGTTCTGCCCACAATTCCACATGACATTCATCATAGTGGAAAAATATTATGATATTTCTCTTTATTATCAGTTTTCTGAATCATAATGCTTGTCTATGACTACATTTATCATTATTCTATTTCCAAGTCTCTTCCAAATATCTACTCTTCAAAAATGGAAGACTGGTCGTTTTCCAGTTGGAAGATTGTTGACTCTGATTTTTTTCCTCATAGTGTGATGTCTATGAATCCCTTGTCAAGTTTCCCTGTTAAGTCAATCTCAATCAATCAGTGGTGCACTATTAACCTATGATGGGACAAAGATCTTGCAGTTCCTTTATCTGAACCCTTTGGCAGAATGAACTGTATAAATATGTACTGGTCTGCAGTTCTTGGATGACTGGATCTTCTATATTTAGAGTTTTTGATGCATTCTTGTTGCCCCTGACAAATATCTGACATGGTCATTCCTGTCATTGTGCATAACAAGCTTTTACGATGGTCAGAATGAGCAGATTATAGTGCACTGAGCCATCTGTTGATGTCAAAAAATGTTTGCTTTCCTGACAAGTATTCTCTTCATGCAAGATCCAATGCTCTTCTTGCTTTTCATTAGGGAGTGGTGCAGGGGATCTATAGTAGTTGACAAACATAGCAAACATTGCACATAATGGGCATGAATCCCTAAGAATCTTTGCAAATCCCAGACTGACTTTGGAATGGAGAACCCAATAATGGCTTCAGTATTTTGATGATCCTCCATTCAATTGTTGATGATGTGTCCCAAGAACTGAATAGATTCTTTGAAGAATTCACATGTATTATTCGGGGTGAGCTCCTCCATTTGTAAATGCTTCAAGACTGCTTGCACTTTGTGATTATACTCTTCAAGTATTTTCCCCATGCATCATCCATCTGCATATGACTCCCGTAAGATCTTGTAAAATACCGGTCACGGATTGAGGCAATCTGTTGAAACAAATTGTCTTAAATGGAGTTATGATCATAGAAAGCAATCTTATTTTCTTGGTCAATGGCACTTGCCAGAATCCTGGATAAACATTGAATTAAAATTCTATATTTGGATAGTTTAGTTACACTTTTGTCAGGTATAAACATAGGGTAGATTCCTCTGACCACCACCTCACTTGAGTTATTTAAAGCCCATGTAAATTCATCTTGTACTGTTAAGCTTGGATACACTAACTATTACAAAGGTACACCCAACTTGCAAAACTTTCCACATTCTTGTCATTTCTGCATATTATTTCTCAACTTGCTTTAGTATGGATACATAGACAGAAGGGCTAGCATTTTTCTTCAACCTAATGAATCATAGATCTTTCCTTGAATCATTGAATCCCTACAGTGTAGAAGCAGGCCATTTAACTCATTGAGTCCACACTGACCCTCCGAATGCACCCCGTACCCTATCCCTATAACCTTGCATTTCTCACGGCTAATCCATGTAGCCTGCACATCCCTGGACACTATGGGCACATTTTTGGACTGTGGGAGGAAACCAAATCACCCAGAGAAAACCCACACAGACACAGGAAGAACATGCAAACTCCATACAGACAGTGCCAGAGGGTGGAATTGCACTTGGGTCCCTGGTGCTGTGAGGCAGCAGTACTAACCATTGAGCCACTGTGCAGCCCCTGGTGCTATATTCAATATCTAACGTCCTTAACACTTTATATAACTTAAGGTATTCTTTTTGAAGGGAACCCTCCTTAGGTTCTACTATTTAACTTCTATCTCTTGAGCAGAAGTGAAATCAATGCATTCAAGTGAGAATTTTTGTGAAGTACATAACTTTTCTTCTTGTTGATGTCTCCTATTTTGGAGCGCTTTTTTGTTACCATAACTTTTTAAATCTTAAGTGGTATGTCTCTTGGGCCATTTAGTTGCACTATTGTCAGGTGTAGACAGTATTTTCTTAACCATGGCTTACTATCACTCAATCAACTATCTAACAGCATCTAATTCATAAGATGACCACTAGCATAAATATCAGCTTACCAAAATGTAAGTTCTGGATCAACTATTTTCCCAAAGGAATAATTTCAATTTTTCTTCTGTTGTAAACTATTCTACCTCATTAGCCTCTTTGTGTGGATAGAAATTTGATTTTTCTTTTCGGAAGTTGTGTCTCACTTCTGCATATTTTCTAAAAATTGCTTATTTTAAAATTGGGCACAGTCTGTGTCATTGGACTAAATTTCTTAAAATGTTTACTGTAAAAAAATGTTACGGTAAAGACTTGTTTTGTATGCAACTCATACTTTAAACAACAGAGATGAACATTACCTTGTATTTTATACACGTCTCATACCTATGGAATTATAGACCCTGTAGTAAACAGTCTATCGTTTCTGAATAAAAACTGAAAGAAGTCTGGATGTTGGAAATCTGAAGCAAAAACAGAAATTGTTGGAAAAGCTCATCAGGTCTGGCAGCATTTGTGAAGAGAAGTCAGAGATAACCTTTCGGGTCCAGTGACTGTTCCTCAGAGCCTCCTCTATAGTTGCTCTCCGTATCCTGTACCCCAGTTTCACTGAGTAATGGTATTCGCATGGTTCTTTCCTCAGTTTTCAGAGAGATTCTTCAATCGACCATCTGCATTAAACCTATACCAGTGATGATTCCTCCTCCTGGCCATGCCAGAATAAATTTCCTGGAATCTTTAGAAAGCCAAAGGATATGTCTCTTCATTCCCTCCCAAAGCCCTCAAAGTGATAACTTTCAAAGTGATACAGCTTTTCTCTCTGCTAGCTTCATAGAATTGCTGTATATCTGCAATGTACATGAATTTGTAAAGAAGCCTGATGTCAAGAATGGCTTCCTCTGCTCTCTTGTCCATGGTTATATGAAACACATTCACCTGAATATCTAAATAAAAATACTAACTACCTATTCTTGACCCCAATCCCCTTCCATCTTAGGAGTAATTGGACAATTTACAACACAACTTTTCGGAGTCTGATCCCCAAAACTCCTTTCAGAAATTTCAGAGATTCAAGTTCACAATAAAGGCAGACCATTGCTTTTGCCACCAAGCAAAACTATCTTGCATGTTCTTATCAGTAAAATTAATCTAAGTCATAGAATCCCTACTGTGTGGAAGCAGGCTATTCAGCCCATCGAGTCACCACTGACCCTCCAAAGAGCATCACATCCAGACCCAACCCCCTTATCTCTGTAAGTCTGCATTTCCTATGGCTATTCCACCTAACCTGCACATCTTTAGTGTGGGAGGAAACAGGAGCAAATTCACACAGACACAAGGAGAATTTGTGAAGTTTGCATGGACAGTCACCTAAAGTTGGAATCGAACCTGGATCCCTGATATCGTGAGGGAGCAGTGCTAATCACGTGCCACCCTATTCATTTGTCTTCCTTTCATTTGTAATACCAAATTGTCAAGCTTACTGTCAGACAGGTTTCAGGCTAGATCAAATGATCTCCTTCAATTAACCTAAATTAAACATATAGTTCCAAAGTAAACCTTTGTAAACCTCAAAATTGTAACAATGTTAAATGGCAGAAGAGGCATGTGATTTGCAAAGCAAAATGTTTCTGCAATCAGCAGATCAGACCAAAGCTCTGTAGCCCTGTCACATCCAATCGTTATTGATCAAAATTTAATCAGATGAGGAAGCTCCATAAACATTGAAGATGTCAATGAAGGGAGAGCCGGGTAATATCAGTACAAAATACAGGGCTGTAACACAATAAATCAGTTTCATCCTGAAGGTAGAAGTTCCATCTTGGCCTCCATTTGACGTCCTCAGCATCACAGAACCCTGCTTTTAGCCAACACCATTCAATTTACAGTGGGAAGATAGAGAAGTGATGGTTGGGCCTCTTGCTGAGATATTTGGATCATCGATAGTCACAGGTAAGGTGCCGGAAGACTGGAGGTTGGCAAACGTGGTGCCACTGTTTAAAAAGGACGGTAAAGACAAGCCAGGGAACTATAGACCGATGAGCCTGACCTCAGTGATGGGCAAGTTGTTGGAGGGAATCCTGAGGGACAGGATGTACATGTATTTGGAAAAGCAAGGACTGATTAGGGATAGTCAACATGGCTTTCTGCTTGGGAAATTATGTCTCACAAACTTGATTGAGTTTTTTGAAGAAGTAACAAAGAAGATTGGTGAGGGCAGAGCAGTAGATGTGATCTATATGGACTTCAGTAAGGCGTTTGACAAGGTTCCCCGTGGGACGCTGATTAGCAAAGTTAGATCTCATGGAATACAGGGATAACTAGCCATTTGGATACAGAACTGGCTCAGAGGTAGAAGATAGAGGGTGGAGGGTTGTTTTTCAGACTGGAGGCCTGTGACCAGTGGAGTGCCACAATGATCGGTGCTGGGTCCTCTACTTTTTGTTCTTTACATAATTGATTTGGATGCGAGCATAAGAGGTATAGTTAGTAAGTTTGCAGATTACACCAAAATTGGAGGTGTACTGGGCAGCAAAGAGGGTTACCTCAGATTACAACAGGATCTGGACCAGATGGGTCAATGGGCTGAGGAGTGGCAGATGGAGTTTAATTCAGATAAATGTGAGGTGCTGCATTTTGGGAAAGCAAATCCTAGCAGGACTTATACACTTAATGGTAAGGTCCTCGGGAGTGTTGCTGAGCAAAGAGACCTTGGAGTGCAGGTTCATAGCTCCTTGAAAGTGGAGTCGCAGGTAGATAGGATAGTGAAGAAAGCGTTTGATATGTTTTCCTTTATTGATCAGAATATTGAGTACAGGAGTTGGGATGTCATGTTGTGCAATAGGCCACTGTTGGAACATTGCATGCAATTCTGGTCTCCTTCCTATCAGAAAGATGTTGTGAAACTTGAAAGGGTTCAGAAAAGATTTACAAGGATGTTGCCAGGGTTAGAGGATTTGAGCTATAGGGAGAGGCTGAACAGGCTGGGGTTGTTTTCCCTGGAGTGTCGGAGGCTGAGGGGTGACCGTATAGAGGTTTACAAAATTATGAGGGACATGGATA
>NC_057724.1:18426781-18432582 GCF_004010195.1 Chiloscyllium plagiosum
CATTTGGATGGGTATATGAATAGGAAGGGTTTGGAGGGATATGGGCAGGGTGCTGGCAGGTGGGGGACTAGATTGGGTTGGGATATTTGGTCGGTGTGGGCAGGTTTCCATGCTGTACATTTCTATGACTCTATGAAAACATTAAATACATTGGTTATAACAGATTTTGTTCACTGACAACATTCCAGCTGTAGTAGTGAAGAATTGTGGTACAGAGCAAGCCAAGCCCTTAGCTAAGCTGTCCTAGTAGAATTTATAATTGTGACATTTAGCTGACAATTGTCTAGGTATAACTTATCTGCAAAAATCAGGACAAACTCACTCCAACCAATTGCCTTCTATCAGTCTACTTTTGGTCATAAGGAAAATGATGGAAGGTGCCATTGACAATGTTATGAACTAATTCTTTCTGCTCACTGATACTCAGGCTGTTCATTTTCAGATTTCATCACAGCCTTGGTTCAAATATGACCAAAATAACTGAAATGTAGAGTTGCTATGCAGATGATTGCCCTTGGTTTCAAGATAGCACTTGACAGTGTGGCATCAATGAGTCCTAGCAAATTTGAAGTCAATGTAAGCCAAGTAAAAGCTTTCCAATGTTTAGTTGTATACATATGATACAGAAAGATGGATATATGATTGTTGGAGGCCAATCAACTTAGGCTCAAGTGGGCGGCACGGTGGTAACAGTGGCTAGCACTGCTGCCTCACAGCGCCAGAGACCCGAGTTCAATTCCTGATTCAGGCGACTGACTGTGTGGAGTTTGCACATTCTCCCCATGTCTGCGTGGGTTTCCTCCGGGTGCTCCGGTTTCCTCCCACAGTCCAAAGATGTGCAGGTCAGGTGAATTGGCCATTCTAAATTGCCCGTAGTGTTAGGTAAAGGGGTAAATGTAGGGGAATGGGTGGGTTGCACTTGGGCGGGTCGGTGTGGACTTGCTGGGCCGAAGGGCCTGCTTCCACACTGTAAGTAATCTAATATCAATTTCTTAAGGGTAGAGTCCTAGGCCCAGTCATCTTTAGTTACTTCAGCAATAATATTGTCAGCATCATGAGGTGAGGAATGGAATGATCACTGATGATTGCACAGCATTTAGTTTGATTTGTAACTCCTAGAATATTGAAGCAATTCAAAGTTTGTGTAAAGATTTGTAGCTTGGGTGCCAGTTGTCGTGGTTTTGGGTATGTCTCAGTGATATCTTCAGTGCTTTGGAGCCTCCTATGAAGCGCTGTTGTACTTCTGGAATTTATTTGGGTTCCATTTCTGCTGCCTCTGGTTGCCGGTTCCAGTTGTTTGTTGTAGTGGCCAGTATATTGGGTCTAGGTCAATGTACTTATTGAAGCAGTCCATGTCTATGAAAAGTGAAATGTTTTCAGGCTTGTGGCAAGTTGGAAAAAAACTCTTGCACCGACTGCAGTTATCATTTCCAATGAGGGGGAATCTTCCTTGACATTCAGCTACATTACTGAAATCTCCAACATCACAATTTTGGGGATTGTTAGTGATCAGAAACTGAACTGGAACAGCCATATATCTACAAGGCACATGTCAGGAGAATTCTGGAATATTCGCTACTTGCCTCGATGAGTACAGCATTAACAATACTTGGAAGTTCGACACCTCTCTGAAAAAAAAGCTCACTTGATCAGCACCCCATCCATCACCTTTTAAACATTCAACATAACATTAACATAATGTTGAATGTTTAATGGTTCAAACTCCTCAAATTCCAAACTTAATCGCACGCTGTGGATTTACAGACACTACATGGACTCCTTGTACAAGATGGCTCACCACCACCACTTTGCAATTGTAAATTAGTGATTGGTAATAGTTACTGGATTTGTCAGCGATGTTCACATCCCATGAATCAATAAGAAAGGATAAGAAAACTTTGAGCAGTAAGCTGTACACTATCATGGTCATACAGAAGCATGCTCCAGGCTAGATGAATAAATGGTTCAATGGAATGTAAATACTCCCAAAAAGAGAGAGCACTATTTAAAGAAAAACATTAACTTCATAACAAATGGGCAAAATATAAAATAGCAAAATGCAAATTCAAGATTGTTGTTTGGAAGAGCTTCTAAATACAGAGTGATTGATATCTGGAATAATCTTCACAATAGGATATGAGAAGCAAAGACCCTGAAATCATGCTATGAATGAAGGATAACCATTGGTTTTTATGCCAGAATGCAGTTTTTAGGCCAAATATTGTTCTTCACCTATCATTATTTATATTGACTTTATGAGTGAACAAATAAACAATGCAGAAACATTTGTTTCACTTATATCACGCATGCTCTGTGCTATGATAAAAACAGTCTGACTTAATTAAGTGAAGGAGATAAATAATCAAGCGTAACCCTGGAGATGAAAAAGATCAAGTCTTCAGAATGTCTCTCAGTGAAATTTCTTCTTGACTGCCTAATGTAATCAAACAGCAATCCAAGCTGGTGCAATAATGCAAGAAATATTATACATTCCAATTAATTCAAACTTCAGAGATGACATTCCTATGGTCGCAGCAGAGTGGAATATTCAAGATTTTTTCTACACGTTAGTCATCAGAACCTTTAACAGAAACAACTTTAAGTGACTATTGTATATTTTCTCCAAGCCGACTGTGATAATTGCTGCTTGCCTTTTGTTCATTTGTTTCAAAATGAAGCCCCTTCCCCATAGTATTATAAATCTTTTACAGCATATGAACAAGGTTCATAACCCAACAGGTCATTTACTGATGTTTATGCACCACATCAAATTGATTCCCTCAACATATTTTTATTCCTTTTTCCCTCATGTGTTTAACTAGCTTTACATTGAATTCATCTATGGTATTGACCTGAACTACACCTTGTGGCATTTACTTCAAATTCCCCCCAAATGTTGCTCCTGAAATGCCTAGTGGGTTTATCAGCAGCAATACAGTGGCAGTGGGCAGCACAGTGGCACAGTGGTTAGCACTGCTGCCTCACAGCGCCAGAGACTTGGATTCAATTCTTGCCTCAGGCGACTGACTGTGTGGAGTTTGCACATTCTCCCCATGTCTGCATGGGTTTCCTCCTGTGGGAGATTAGAAATGCTGTTTTTTGTAGTGGGGGGAAGGGAAGGGGAACATTATACAAACAGTCATGGAATTCTTGTAGCATGTAGCACGTAGCATACTTAAGACTAAGACTTTAATGAATATAGAGAGTCTTTTAAAGAAAATAGTTTTAAGTTAGGAAATAACTATGAAGGGTTGCAGCTGACCACAAAAAGAAGCAGCAGGAGCATTTCACAATAAAGCTTATAGTAAGATAAGAGAAACTGGAAAAAAGAACAAGCTGTAACAAACAAGGAACAAAGAATGCAGACAAGGACAGCAGGATGGCCAGATAAGAAAATAACTAGAGAGAAAAAAACAAGTGAGGTAATCGGCTTATGATGGGATGGGAAAAGGGAGGCGTGATTCCGCAATTTGTAAACTGAATAAGAAAGCTAACAGGCTCTGTTTTGGCACGCATTTCTGTTTGATTACAGAAGCATCCGGTGCTTGCAAGCCTGTAATAAATTGTTCTTGTTTCCAAGGCTTTGTCTCAGGCTGATTGATTTGTGAGTGAGTTCTGTTTCTCACAATTGGGGGGTCGTCCGGGATCCAAAACGCCGACCGCTCGATACTCTTGGGACGACGGGGGAGGTGCACCTCGCCGATTTCGGTGATCTCCGACTCCCTTGCTTGTCATTCACGGTTTGGACGAGTACGATGCGGACTGGGAGACCCTGGAAACAAGGCCGGCAGACGGGGCGGGTTCGGTCGGGCAACTCTTGTGCACAAGACCCGGGTAGGAAAAGGTCTTAAAGAATATATCCGGGCGACCAGGAGACAGCGGTATTTGCTGCAGGAATTGCCGCGGGACGGGGGCACACTGAAATGACCAGGTAACTCTGTGCACAGACCAAGGTAAGAAAAGAGACCTTTAAGTATTGCCTTGGTGGTCGGGCATACGAAAGTACGGGGAATTGGCGATATATAAAATTAAGCATATGTCAATGGAAAACAGCCCGTGTCAGAAGGGCTGGTAGCTGAAGGGCTACTGAGGGTGCACTTCGTTACCATCTTATGGCCAGATGTCCAGAAAAATATTCAAAAGCTAGAGGAGTCGTTGTGGGAAGCTCAAAGTGTCTGTGAGACAGGGGTCTGTGTGTGAGAGAGAGAGAGAGAGAGAAAGATCTGTCCAGCAAGTAAAAAGTTTAACCCTTTGTGATTCGGTTTGAATGCACACTTGTTTGTTGGTGATTGAGTGTTTGTGCTTTGTTCCCTGGAGCTTGAGATACGGGACTGTTTTAAATCTGATTTCTACTATGGAAAGTTTAACACGATTTCTTTTCAGGTTAAGGATTTTACAGATTATGAAATAAAATGTTAACCTTTTAAAGGTCATCACTGCCTTACTATCAGTTTCTAACTAATCTCTTTTATCCTTACATAAAAGTGATTTATGGGGAGAAGTTGAAGTCTCAAAAAAAAGCATATAATTGGTCAGATTAATCAGACGAGTAAGGTGTCTAGTCAGGACCCTGAAGGGGGTGTGGAGGAAGGTGACACTAGACCTCATTAAGATTAATTAAACTTGCAATAATGGGAGGCACAGGGAGTTGCCTGTGTAACAATCGATCTGTAAATAACATTAAAGGGGGATATATCCTGCCCGACAGTTCTTTGGGGAGAATGTTGGGTAATTGGGAACACAACTCCCAGACACGGGAGAAAGATAAGGCTACAATGATAAACTATTGTTGTTTCGTTTGGACTAGAGAAAGTATTAAGGTGCCTGGTTTTTTATTTGGCCAAATATGGGTCTGATGAAGATTGGCTGTGCCAAATCTAAATATATACGTCAATCGGAAAGAAACATACAGTCAAGAAGAGTCAGAATATGCGGCTTGTTGGATAGGGAGCGTGGGAGTAAAATGATGTCCATGAATACGGAGGAGTCAGGGAAAGAACAGAAAAAGAATGAACAAGGGAAGCCACAATTGGATCCCTTAATGTGTTTGCCGCCCCATACACTACTCCCCGGAACAAGCCTACAGCTCCCGAAGTAGAACCGAGTCCAGACATAGAAAGGGGAACAGACTCTGAACTAAAAGATACAGAACCTGGGGGTGGGGGGGCACCCAGAGTCACTCAAGCCACCACACATAAAGGAGGGGCAGAGATAATGGAAAATGTAAAATTATGTCCCTTACGAGAGGTTCCGATTGGGGAAGGTACAATCGGATATGTAAACACTCCCTTAACTAGCAGTGAAGTTAGGGTCTTTAAAAAGGAAATGAAAAGTTTAATAGAGGATCCGGTTGGACTGGCCGAATAATGAGAGCAATTCCTAGGGCCTAATTTATATACCTGGGGAGAACTGATGGCAATTTTAGGAATGTTATTTTCAGGGGAAGAATGAGGTATGATTAGAATTTACAGGAATGGGAAAAGAAGCACCCAGTTGGGGAAGAAGGGGCCCCAGCAGAACAGAAATTCCCAAATGTTGACCCTCATTGGAAGAATAATGACAGAAAAGATAGGGAGTCAATGAGGGATCTACGAGAAATGGTAATATTAGGAATTAAAGAGGTGGCACCTAGATCACAAAACTTTGTTAAGGCCTTTGAAGTACGACAAGAGAAGGATGAAATCCCTTCTGCATTTCTTAAAAGGCTCAAGGAGGCCACAAGGAAATATTCGGGAATGGATTCCGATAATCCGATAGCACAGGGACTCTTAAAGATCCAGTTTGTAACTAAATCATGGCTG
>NC_057724.1:18432668-18466442 GCF_004010195.1 Chiloscyllium plagiosum
AAGATTAGGGGAGTCAGGGGTTACTTCCTCCTGAGACCCACCGGGAACCCTTGATAAATTTAAAAGTGGGACCTGAAGGAGAGGAGGCAGTATTTTTAGTGGACATGGGAGCGGCACGATCATCCCTCAGGTGTTAAATTGACTAACAAGAATCTCAGGGTTTCCGGAGTAAAAGGTGAGGAATTCTTGGTGTCTATTTTTGAGCCAACCCTAATTAGAGGAAATGATGAGGAAGTGACAGGACAATTACCAACTGTAGAGTTCAATGATAAGTTTTTAAAGAACTATATTGTGGCGCTTCTTTGTCTGTCCTTAGGAAGAAGGGTCTGTTAACCCAGACACCTCCACTTGAGTTCGCAGTACATCGGATACGACCAGGTGATTGGGTCCTGATAAAGACCTGGAAAGATACCAAACTGCACCCAAGCTGGGAGGCACCATTCCTAACCCTCCTGACTACTGAAACATTTGTCCGAACTGCTGAAAAAGGGTGGAGTCATCACAGTTATGTTAAGGGCCTGGTGGATGCTCCTTCCCCTCCGGCAGAGTGGCAAGCACATCCTACAGACAACCCTCTGAAAATCAAGCTGAGCAAAAAGAATGGACTGCGATAAGAGACTATTAAGTATTGGTTAAAAAAACTGATTCCCAAAACAATTGTAAGTGTTGCATGGACTCACTCCTCCCTGGCATACAAAGGGTTAGGGAATAGACAGATAGGGTTGTGAGCTGAAATGAGTGGTCGGCTTTATATTGTCACAATAATATTGGCGCTAGCTGCCAAGGGGGGAGGAAATCATTTTACCACGTTATGTCAGAATTATGCTAAACTAAAGGGGCATACCGACTGTTGTGTATGTGCGGAGATCCCACACCATGGGGAATCCGGAATTCCTCTCACGGTAATATCACTTACCAAAGAAGAAGTGGACGATGTACAACAATTTGACTCGGACTCAAATGATACAACTTGGAGATTTGAAAGGGGTAATTATAACTTTGTGGGATGGTTCCCTCGACCAGCCCCCGAAAACCCTGGGTGCTATCGATGGCCTTAGAGTTTCCCCACCAAAAGGAGCAGTAAATACCACTTGTCTCTGTAATCAGAATGATACCGCACCCTTCCGATTAGGAAAATCATCTTGTGTCTACACCAGCCAAGCCACTGCCGCGACCATTCCCCGAATATTGAATGGGACATATTGGGTGTGTGGCTTAAAGGCCTACCCATTTATCCCCGGCGAGAAGTACGTTTGGAGTGGCAGATGTAACGGGAATGGGTGCTGGGACTATCCAGTTCAGACACTACCTCAAAACCAGAAAGGCTGGAGTGGCTGCTGCTACCTCGCCTATATAATTCCCCACTTGAGGCTGTTAAAGAGAGCCCCAAAGATACCCGGGAATAAACAGGGAGGAAGGCGAGTAACCCAGAAGGTAACCGAAGGAGATCGCCTCCTCTGGACTTTGATACCTATGTATGGGACCGCTCGAGCAGGAGTAGAAATACAGAAGTTGGCGGCTTCCCTGGAAGAGTTGGCCAACAATACTGCTGATGCGTTGGCCGAAACCCAATCCCAAGTAGCAGCCATAACGACCGAAATGATTGCCACTAGGCTAACGCCCCTTCAGAACAGGATGGCTCTAGATTATATTCTGGGAGAGAAAGGTGGTACCTGTGCACTAATTGGGGAAGGTGGTTAGTCAATCTAGCTATCTATGGATTATTGATATTAGTGGGTCTGGTGGTAGGGTTCAATGTCCTGAAATGGGTAATGAGCCGACTGATGACATCCCTTGGGGAAGGAACCCAAATACATCATCAGATGCTTTTACAATCAGCAGGTGATATGCAACAAAGAGAAAGTCAAAGAATACTTCTAGAATTCGAGGGATGAACAACACAAATGTAAAATGTAAGATTGTGAACCTCATCGCCAAAAGGCGCAAGAGGGCAGAACATAAGAAAATGAATTAAAGGAGACTTAATAAGTGCAAAAACAACAGTTAGAGAAAAAGAAAAAGGGGGAATTGTGGTAGATTAGAAATGTTGTTTTTGCAGATGGGGAAGGGGGGTGTAGTCGCGGGAAGGGAAGGGGAACATTATACAAACAGTCGTGGAATTCTTGTAGCATGTAGCATGCAGCATACTTAAGGCTAAGATTTTAATGAATATAGAGGGTCTTTTAAAGAAAATAGTTTAAGTTAGGAAATAACTATGAAGGCTTGTAGCTGACCACAAAAAGAAGCAGCAGGAGCATTTCACAATAAAGCTTATAGTAAGATAAGAGAAACTGGATAAAAGAACAAGCTGTAACAAACAAGGAACAAAGAATGCAGACAAGGACAGCAGGATGGCCAGATAAGAAAATAACTAGAGAGAAAAACAAGTGAGGTAATCGGCTTATGATAGGATGGGAAAAGGGAGGCATGATTCCGCAACTTGTAAACTGAATAAGAAAGCTAACAGGTTCTGTTTTGGCGCGCATTTCTGTTTGATTACAGAAACGTCCGGTGCTTGCAAGCCTGTAATAAATTGTTCTTGTTTCCAAGGCTTTGTCTTGGGCTGATTTATTTGTGAGTGAGCTCTGTTTCTCACACTCCTACAGTCCAAAAATATGCAGGTTAGGTAAATTGGCCATCCTAAATTGTCCATAGTATTAGGAGAAGGGGTTAATGTAGGGGAATGGGTCTGGGTGGGTTGCGCTTCAGCGGGTCGGTGTGGACCTGTTGGGCCGATGGGCCTGTTTCCACACTGTAAGTAATCTAATTCTAATTCTATTATAATTCAGATGCACATGGGCTCTCTCATCATCCATTCAGTTAAATCATTCTTGATTAGTACAACTCAAATGATGTTCGACAATATGCAGCAGAACATAAGATGTCTTTGCACTTTGACTCATTTGTGCTATAATCCTTTCAATAGTTTAGGCATATGATTAATTCACTGTACACTGTAATTTGAATTCTGTCATGGGTGATAGTCATATGATAGTTATTTTCTGTTTACAGGCAGAAGCTACTGAAGCCAATACAAGTAGCATGGCTTCGGAAGTGTGCAGTCGAAATGGTGTGGATTTTGAGTTTTGTAAGGGAGCTAGCTACTATAAGAAATATCCAAATAATTAAAAACTTCAGTCTGCAACTCTTTACTGTTTGGTGAGTCTGTGAATTTCTTGTCCCTTTTTCTACTAACATGAAAGGCAATGTTAGGCACAATTGGAACTTCTTCCAGTCGTAACGGCAAAATTGCAAGAGAATCACAAAGCATAATATAAGACCTGAATTAAGAAGAGTAACAATTTTGATAATGGTATAGTGTAAACAGTGTTAAAAGCTGTACTGCAACTACATCTCATTTGAGAACCAAAAGAGACAACTGGAGAAATTTTGAAGATCCATTTTGAACCCTTTATTAAAGTTTCTTTTATAAAAGGTATGTGCTCAGTATCAGGTCAAGGTGAGAGGAGAAATTTTGATTAACAATTGTACTGAGGTATCTTACCAAATCTGGAGAGTTTGGCCAACTGAAAGGTAATGTCATTAGCAATATAATTTTTTTTCAGAATAAGAGATCCTGCAGTGTGAGCATTTCTTGTGAAAGGAGAAATTTGCTTTCAAAAAAGTTAGCAACTTTTGCAAAAGCACTGAATCATCAGCTTCAATGTATTAATGGAAGAAATGTCAAGATGTTGCATTATGTTGAGAGACAGTTTAAGCAAAACATGAACAACATAAAGTAAAAAGGAGAGGAATATTTCCAGGTGGTCCTGCAGAAAGGATAGTGAGTAAGATGTAAATATTATGGAGGCCACCATGAGAAAGAAAAGGAAATGTGTCTGACATGGAAAAAGCAATGGTCTAACTGTAAGAAGCCATTTGGCTGCAATGAAACAGAGCAAATCTCTCAAGATGGCTACAGGAGAGATGCTGATTTTGATGAATCACTCTACATTATAGAGCAGTGTTAAAAATCATACAACACCAGATTATAGTCCAACAGGTTTAATTGGAAGCACAGTAGCTTTTGGAGCAATGCTCCTTCATCAGGTGATCATGCCTGATGAAGGAGCATTGCTCCAAAAGCTGGTGTGTTTCCAATTAAACCTGTTGGACTATAACCTGGTGTTGTGTGATTTTTAACTTTGTACACCCCAGTCCAACACCGGCATCTCCAAATTATAGAGCAGTGGCATCATGCAGGCCTAAGGTAATAAACAGTTTGTGACTGTTAGAATACTGATCTGCAGACAGAGAGAAGCAAGTGAAGATGTAGTGTCAGATAGACAGAAGTGCTACATGTAACTTAGAGCTTAGCAAATGTATGTGAAAGGGATTCATGGTGATGCCCAAAAAGTGAGGTTATCAAATGTAAAGCTGAGGCCATTTAATACACTGATACTCACCACAAAAGGACAAACAACATTCAGAACATGAAGCAATGGGAAAAGATATATGCAGTTCCAGATATAAACATTAAACAAAATCGACTCATCTAGCTGAAACAAATTTAAAGCTTGAACTGATAGCTCTACGCACATCAGAAAATGTTTGGACTATTGCTGAATAGATTCTAAAAAAATTTACAAAGATGTTTTCATGGGTCTTGGATATATTCCTAAAGAATATCATCTTGAAGTGAATACACGTATAAAACCAACTCCACATCTTCTCAGAAGAGCTCTAGCTGCCCTTAAATCCAACCTGAAGGACAAGATAGAAGAACTTGTAAAGAAGGGACTTATCAACAAAGTAACAACTTTGACAGACTGGATTAGCAGTATGGTAGCAATGATAAAACCTGAAAGCTTGACAGTGTGCATAGACTCGAAGGATCTCAGCAAAGCTTTCAAGAGAACTCTCAACCCTATCCAACAGTTGAAGGAATTTTGCCACAACTTGTGGCATGGCATGGTGGGAAAACCAGCTGTATTTGTATCCAGGCCATTAAAACAGACTGAAAGACATTTCCCAGTGAAGAGACACCACAGCAGGAATGAGCAGAGCAAACTTTTGTACATACAGCTAAAAGGCCAGAACATTTTGAAGGTATGTTAATGCAATTTGTGTTCAGGGACAAATTTAATATGGGACAGAATGGAGTGTATCAAGATATTTTTTCATGAGTGATAATTGTCTTTATAGGCATATTAATTGGGTAGCTTGTGTCTGCAATTGATTGTGCATGCAATATTTTTTAAGAAAGGGATATTTAGAGAAATCCATTTGTACACTGTAATTTGTGTATTTTGGCTATGGTTATACGACTGCTTAAGTAGTTGCTTTCTGTACTGGAACAGAAGCCCTTAATGGCAGCACATGCAACAAATGATTGATTAAAAGCACCCATTGCTTTCTCAGTAACACTATATACTGCGCTGTGTGCCTAGAAGTTGTCTTTCTTCAGTTCTTCTGGTTTATGTTAATTGGACAGAAGGCCTGGCCTTAAGCTAGGAGCTGAATCTCCAAGCAGTCAGCCATGACATCAGTTATTACATTCAAATATTGCAACGAGAAATGAAGCATTGATATGATGATTCTGGGTATGAGGCATTCATGCACAAAATCCTTCATTTTGCATTGCAAACCACCAATGAATTAATTGAATGGAAGGTTTTGACAGTTTTAATGATAACTGTAGAGTTAAAAGTAACCATTTATTTGAAATAATATACCCTTCAGGTACATTTTAACACTGATAACAGAAAAAATACTTTAGCAAATGAACCTTGCCCAAATATTTGTCATCTTCGACAATGGACACTTAGCATATAGGAGAGATGTATATTGCAACGTGGAGCACCATATAATTTCAAACACTTATTTCTAATCACCACTTTTTTTGGGTTACTAATTTAATTCACCTCGTTGCCTTTGAATTTTACCAATCATTTATTGATACTTGACTACATGACAGTGTAATGAGCAAGCGTCATAAAAATACTTATAAGTTACATTTTATACAACAACTTGGCATATGGAATATGATCTCAAATATCGGGATACATGAGTAGGAACAAAATAAAATCACTATTACAGTGCATAAGGAGGCCATTCAGCTTATCATGCTGTGTTGCCTAGTGCCAATCTCCTGTCTTTTCCCCATATCCTGCAAAATATTACTATCAAATCCCCTCTTAAATGCTTCAATTTGAACGCATCTCCACCATATTTCCAGGCAATGCATCCCATGTCCTAACAGCTTGTGTGTGGAAAAAATTTTCTCATGTCACCTTTGCTCATCACTTTTTAAATCTATGCCCTCTTTTTGTTTTTGTTTCTTTTACAAGCTGAGACTGCTTCACCCATCCACTCTGTCCAGCCCACTCATGAGCTTGAAAACCTTAATCAGATCTCCTCTCAACCTTTTCTCCAGACAAAACACTCCCAATTTCTTCAATCTAACCTCACAGATGGAGATTCTCATACCTGGCATCATTCGAGTAAATTGCTTCTGCACTTATTCCAATGCATCCGCATCTTTCCGATAATGTAACGCCCACAACTGTATACAAAACCTCAGGTGAAGTTTAACAACTTCAACGTGACCTCATTGCTCTTGTACACTGCCACCCTTAAAACAGTGGTTGCTTTATTTACTGCTCTCTCCACCTGTCTTGCCACGTTCAATGATCTGTGTACATAAAAACTCAGGTTCCTCTGCTCCTGCATCCCTTTTCAAATTATATCCCCTATTCTATGCTGTCTTTTATTGAGGTTCCAATCAAAGTGCATCACCGCATAATTCTCTGCATTGAATTGTGTCTACCTACTCTACAACTTGTCAAAGTCTTTTTGTAATCCCACACTATCTTGCTCACAATGCTTCCAAATTTAGTGTCAACTGCAAACTTTGAAATTATCCTCTACACACCAAAACCCAGATCACTAATATATATCAGAAATACCAATCCCCAAGGAATGCAACCTGCAAACCTTTCTGCAATCTGAAAAATATCCATTGACCATTACTTTCTGTTTTCTACCACTCAGCTAATTTTGTATTCACATTGCCTGTTCCTCACCAGTCTATTGTGAGGCACTGCATCAAATGCCTTCTGCAAATTCATGTGTACTATGTCAAATGTTTTATCTCATCAACTCTTTCTTCTACCTCTTCAAAATAACCCTTTTAGAAATCCATGCTGACTCTTCCTAATTACACCAGCTTTTTCCATGTGACTGCCGATATTATCTGAATAATTGTTTGTAAAGGTTTCCACACTTCTGATGTTAAACTAACTGGTCTATAACAGCCAAGATTAGTCTTATGACCATGTTCAACAATACCACATTGTTGGCACTTCTCCAGTATTCTGGACCTCCCCAGAGTCTTGCCTTGGACAGTAAAAAAGACAGCATCATTTCTAGTTAAGGGACCTTGTAGAGAGACATACTCAGCTTCTCCACTCGACTAAGTAAGATGACAGCAGTAATGTCTAAAACAATGTTGTGCAAAATATTAGGGACAGTTTCCTCAGTAGGTGCCCTGGGCTGGTTCAGTGGAGTAGAGTTAGAATGGATGAAAGGAAAAGAATACAATATTGTGTGGTGTTCCTTCAGTTCCATTCAGTGCACTGCATTACCTTGACTGACATGATCAGATCCTATTGTTTGGTGTAGGCATGTAGTTTGGACTGTGGCATTCCCTGTGAATTACATGTTCCTACTAACGAATGAAATGTATGTGAACCTGTGATTGAAGAAGCCCATGCCCTTTCAGTTAGAGGCTACACTTATGTAAACTTGCGTCTTGAGGAAGCAACTAGGCCAGTCATAACTAGTAGCTTCCAACAACTGTCTAGAAGTGTAAGAGAGGAGCAGGTCAAATATTATTCAATCTCTCTTGGCAATTTAGAGCAGAGAGGATTGAGGCTTGGGCAGTTGCATGCTCCTCTTGCAGGATGTGGGAGGTAAAGGTCACCACGTGTGTCCCTGTTGACTACGCCTGCGAGAAGTGCACCCAACTCCAGCTCCTCACAGACCTAGTTAGGCAATTGGAGCTGGAGCTGGATGAATTTCAGATCATTTGGAAGACTGAGGGGGTGATAGAGAGGAGTTATAGGGAGGTAGTCACAACTAAGTTACAGGATAAATGTAGCTGGGTGACCATCAGGAAAGGGAAAGGGAAAGGGAATAGGCAGGCAGTCCAGGGACCCCCTGTGGCCGTTCCCCTCAGTAATAAGCATATAATTTTGGATGACTTACCGGGGAAAGCCACAATGGCCAGATCTCTGGCAATGAGCCTGGCTTTATGACTCAGAGGGAAGGGGGGGAATAGAAGAGTGATAATGATAGGTGATTCAATGGTGATTGGAGCAGACAGGAGATTCTGTGATCATGAATAAGACTACCACATGATATATTCCGTCCCGGGAGCCAGGATCAGGGATGTCTCGGATCGAGTCTACAGGATTCTTAAGGGGGAAGGAGAGCAGCCAGAATTCATGGTACAGGTAGGGAAAGGGATGAGGAGCTGAAAAGAGAATATAGAGAGTTAGGTTGAAAGCTAGAAGGCAGGATGAGTAGCATTCCATTCAGATTAGTAATTTCCATTCAGATTAGTAATGCCATGAGCTAGTGAGGCTAGAAACAGAGACTGAGTGCAAATGAATACGTGGTTGCAAGGCTGGTATAAGAGGGATGGCTTCAGATATGTGGAGCATCGGGATACCTTCTGGGTAAGGTGGGACCTGTACAAGAAGGACAGGTTGCACCTGAAATGGAGGGGCACTAATATCCTTGGCGGGAAGTATGCTAGAGCTCTTTGGGAGGATTTAAACTAGATTAGCAGGGTGGGTGGGAACTGGAACTCCGGATCAGATGATGGAGTAGGTAGTGAACTGCAAGATACAGTGCGCAGAGAGTTGGTGAGGAGGGATAGGGCAAAGGTGCAGTCAGAGTGATGGGTTGAAGTGTTTCTATTTTAATGCAAGAAGTATCAAGAATAAGGGTGACAAACTAAGAGTATGGATCAGTACTTCGAACTATGATGTTGTGGCCTCTACGGAGACTTGAATATCACAGGGGCAGGAATGGTTGTTGAATGTTCCAGGGTTTAGATGCTTCAAAAGGAATGGGGAGGGGGGGGTGTAAAAGAGGTGGAAGAGTGGCATTGCTAATCAGGGATAGTGTCACAGCTGCAGAAAGGGAGGTCGTTGAGGAGGGTTAGGCTACAGAGTCAGTATTGGTGGAATTTAGAAACAGGAAAGGAGCAGTCACTTTATTGGAAGTTTTCAACAATTGCCCAATAGCAACAGAGACACGGAGCAGCAGATTGGGAGGCAGATTTTGAAAAGGTGCAGAAGAAACAGGGTTGTTGTCATGGGTGACTTTAACTTCCCTTATATTAGATTACTTATAGTGTGGAAACAGGCACTTCGGCCCAACAAGTCCACAGTGACCCTCTGAAGTGCAACCCACCGAGACCAATTCCCCTACATTTACCCCTTCACCTAACACTACGGGCAATTTAGCATGGCCAATTCACTTAACCTGTGGGAGGAAACTGGAGCACCTGGAGGAAACAGGGAGAATGTACAAACTCCACACAGACAGTTGCCTGAGCCAGGAATTGAACCCAGGTCTCTAGCACTGTGAGGCAGCAGTGCTAACCACTGTGCCACCACTTTTTTCTTTTTTTTAAAAGACAATGCAGAGCTACCTCTACACCACCATGATAGCACAGCCTACTCCCCTCCACTTTATACCCGGGGACAGGGACAATACAGAGCTCCCTCTAC
The DNA here is from genome assembly GCF_004010195.1 of Chiloscyllium plagiosum. Classification (NCBI taxonomy): domain Eukaryota; kingdom Metazoa; phylum Chordata; class Chondrichthyes; order Orectolobiformes; family Hemiscylliidae; genus Chiloscyllium; species Chiloscyllium plagiosum. The sequence goes on from NC_057724.1 coordinate 18,442,412, forward strand.
ACCATGAAAGCCTAGCCTTCTCCCCCCACCCCCCACATTATACCCATCCAGCGATCCCCAGAGACAATAGAGAGCTCCCTCCACACCACCATGATATTGATTGGAACCTCGTTAGTTCAAATAGTTTGGATGGAGAAATTTTCATCAGGTGTGTCCAGAAAGGGTTCCTGACTCAATATGTTGTTAGGCTGACTTGAGGGGAGGACATATTGGATTTGGTACTTAGCAGTGAACCAGGCCAGGTGACCGAACTCTTGGTGAGAGAGCATTTTGATGATAATGATCACAACTCCTGGACCTTTATTATACCCATGGAGAGAGATAGGAGCAGACAGTATGGGAATGTAGAGAATTTGCCAGGTCTGAATGGGATTCATCCAAGATCACTAAGAGAGGTGTGGGAGCAAATCACTGGATTAATCCCAGGGAAGTTGAGGATTGCAAATGTGACAACCATTGTTTAAGAAAGGAGCAAAGGATAATTCAGGAAATTACAGACTTGTCAGCTTCACTTCAATAGTGGGAAACCTGAGGGAGGCCATTATCCAGGATCAGATAAATATGCACTTAGAGAGAAATAAGCTAAAACATAACAATCTACATTACTTTGTAAAGGGCAGGTCATGTCTGACAAATTTGAGGTAACAAAGACAGTGGATGAGAGAGTTGTTCTGGATGTTGTATATTGGACTTTCAGAATGCATTTGATACAATGCCATGTGGCAGGTTAGTTAGCAAGCAAATTTAGAAATGATTGGGATTGATGGGTCCTTTGAAGCATGAATTAGAAGTCTGACTAAAAGTAGGAATAGATGGGCATTTCTCAGATTGGAGATGTGTTGAAAATGGTGTTCTAGAGCTGTATACATGTACAGAACGGAAACAGACACTTTGGTCCAACTCGTCCATGCCGACCAGATATTCCAATCCAATCTAGTCACACCTGCCAGCATCTAGCCCATATCCCCACAAACCCTTCCTATTCATATACCCATCAAAATGCCTCTTAAATGTTGCAATTTTCCCAGCCTCCACCGCTTCCTCTGGCAGCTCATTCCATACACGTACTGCCCTCAGAGTGAAAAAGTTGCCCCTTAGGTCTCTTTTATATCTTTCCCCTCTCACCCTAAACCTATGCCCAACTCCTTTACTCAATACTCTGACCAATAAAGGAAAGCATACCAAATGCCTTCTGCACTATCCTATCTACCTGCGACTCCACTTTCAAGGAACTATGAACCTGCACTCCAAGGTCTCTTTGTTCAGCAACACTCCTGAGGACCTTTCCATTAGTCCTGCTAAGATGTGCTTTCCCAAAATGGAGCACCTCACATTTCTCTAAATTAGACTCCATTTGCCACTCCTCAGCCCACTGGTCCATCTGATCAAGATCCCATTGTAATCTGAGGTAACCTTCTTCGCTGTCAACTCCACTTCCAATTTTGGTGTCATTGCAAACATACTAACTGTACCTCTTATGCTCACATCCAAATTATTTACATAAATGATGAAAGGTAGTGGACCTAGCACCAATCCTTGTGGCAATCCACATAAAGGTGGATAAAGGTCACTGGTCACAGGCCTCCAGTCTGAAAAACCACCCTCTACTACCACCCTCTGTCTGCTACGTTTGAGCCAGTTCTGTGTCCAAGTGGCTCGTTCTCTCTGTATTCCATGAGATCTAATCTTGCTAACCAGTCTCCCATGGGGCACTTGGTCCAACGCCTTCCTGAAGTCCACATAGATCACATCTAACGCTCTGCCCTCATCAATCCTCTTTGTTACTTCTTCAAAAAAACTCAGTCAAGCTTGTGAGACATGATTTCCCAAGCATAAAGCCATGTTGACTATTCCTAATCAGTCCTTGCCTTTCCAAAGACATGTACATCCTGTCCTTCCTGATTCCCTCCAACAACTTGCCCACCGCCGCAGTCAGGCTCACGGGTCTATAGCTCCTTGGCTTTTCCTTACCACCTTTCTTAAACAGTGGCACCACGTTAGCCAACTTCCAGTCTTCCGGCACCTCACCTGTGACTATAGATGATACAAATATTTCAGTAAGAGGCCCAGCAATCATGTCTCTAGCTTCCCACAGAGTTCTAGGGTACACCTGATCAATTCCTGGGAATTTATCCACCTTTATGTGTTTCAAGACATCCAGAACTTCCTCCTCTGTAATATGGACATTTTTCAAGATGTCACCATCTATTTCCCTACATTCGATATCTTCCATGTCCATTTTCCACAGTAAATACTGATACAAAATACTCGTTTAGTATTTCCCCCATTTTCTACAGCTCCACACAAAGGCCGCCTTGCTGATCTTTGAGGGGCCCTATTCTCTCCCTAGTCACCCTTTTGTCCTAAATGTATTTGTAAAAACCCTTTGGATTCTCCTTAACTCTCTTAAGTATACACCTACTGCCTTTATAGTCTTCTAAGGATTCATTCGATCTATCCTGTCTATACCTGACATATGCTTTCTTCTTTTTCTTAACCAAACCCTCAATTTCTTTAGTCATCCAGCATTCCCTATACCTACCAGCCTTTCCTTTTACCCTAACAGGAATATACTTTCTCTGGGCCCTCGTTATCTCATTTCTGAAGGCTTCCCATTTTCCTGCTGTCCCTCTGCTTGTGAACATCTGCACCCAATCAGCTTTTGAAAGTTCTTGCTTCATACTGTCAAAATTGGCCTTCCTCCAATTTAGGACTTCAACGTTTATATCTCATCTATCTTTTTCCATCACTATTTTAAAACTAGTTGAATTATGGTCGCTGTCCCCAAAGTGCTCCCCCACTGACACTTCAGTCATCTGCCCTGTCTTATTTCCCAACAGTAGGTCAAGTTTTGTATCTTCTCTCGTAGGTACATCCACATACTGAATCAGAAAAGTTTCTTGTACACACTTAACAAATTCCTCTCCATCTAAACCCTTAACACTATGGCAGTCCCAGTCTACGTTTGGAAAGTTAAAATCCCCTACCATAACCACCCTATTATTCTTACAGATAACTGAGATCTCCTTACAAATTTGTTTCTCAATTTTCCTCTGACTATTAGGGGGTCTATAATACAATCCCAATACGGTGATCATCCCTTTCTTATTTCTCAGTTCCACCAAATAACTTCCCTGGATGTATTTCTGGAAATATCCTCCCTAAGTACAGCTGTAAAGTTATCTCTTATCAAAAATGCCACTCCCCCTCCTTTCTTGCCTCCCTTTCTGTCTTTTCTGTAGCATTTGTATCTTGGAGCATTAAGCTGCCAGTCCTATCCATCCCTGAGCCACGTTTCTGTAACTGCTATGATATCCCTAACCATATCCTGAGTTAATCTGTCTTCCCTGTTAGGCCTCTTGCACTGAAATAAATGCAGTTTAATTTATCAGTCCTACCTTGTTCTCTGCTTTGTCCCTGCCTGCCCTGACTGTTTGACTCGCCCTTGTTCTCAACTGTACCAGTCTCAGATTGAAATCTTCCCTCACTAACTCCCTGGGTCCCGCCACCTTACTAGTTTAAGTCCTCCCCAGCAGGTCTAGCAAATCTCCCTGCCAGTACATTAGTCCCCTTTCAATTTAGGTGCAATCCATCCTTCTTGTACAGGTCACTTCTACCACAAAATAGTTTCCATTGATACAAAAATATGAATCCTTCTCCCGTACACCAGCTCCTCAGCCAAGCATTCACCTGCTATATCCTCCTATTCCTGCCCTCACTAGCTCATAGCGCTGGGAATAATCCAAATATTACTACTCTCGAGGACCTCCTTTTTTAAATTCCTGCCGAACTCTCTGTCATCTCCCTTCAGAATCTCAACCTTTTCCCTTCCTTTGTTATTGGTTCCAATGTGTTCAATGACCTCCTGCTGGTCCCTCTCCCCCTTGAGAACCTTCTGCACTCTCTCTGAGACATCCTTGATCCTGGCACCAGAGAAGCAACACACCATTCTGATTTTTCGCTGCTGGCCACAGAAACGTTTGTCTGTACCTAGGACTAGAGAATCCCCTAACATAATCGATCGCTTGGAACCCAATGTACCTCTCATTACATTAGAGCCAAGCTCAATACCAGAAACTTAGCTGTTCGTGCTACATACTCCTGGGTGTCCATCACCTCCTACATTTTCCAAAAAAGCATACTTGTTTGAAATGAGGATAGACACAGAAGACTCCTGTACTACCTGCCTACCTCTCTTACCTTTCCTGGAGTTAACCCATTTTTGTGACTGTATCTGCAACTTTACCCCCTTCCTATAACTGCCATCCATCACATCCCCTTGCTCTTGTAAATTCCTCACTGCCTCTAAGTGCCTCTCCAACCGATCCATTCGAACTGTTAGGATTCGCAACCAACAGCATTCATTGTAGATATAATTCTCAGTAACCCGTAAACTCTCCCTAAACTCCCACATCTGACAAGAAGAGCATATCACTCTACAAAGGACCGTTTTTGCTTCTTTCAAAGTACAGACCCAGCAAATAGCATTGTCATATTCCTCTACAAAACACTGCTCCAGGTTAAATTAATACTTATGGCTTATATTTTTAAGTTTAATCAAGAGACATAGCTCAATAAAACATATAATCGAGAAAGAACCCACTCTACTCATTGTTTTTGGACCTTTGCTTTTTCAGATTTTATGTAACTGACTTGAAGATGGGTGTTAAGGGCAACAACTCTAAATTTGCAGAATAGTGAATTGTGAGGACAACACTGAGCGATTTCAGAGAGATGTTGACAGGTTAGCCAAATGGGCAGGCTTTAATCAAGAGACATAGCTCAATAAAACATATAATCGAGAAAGAACCCACTCTACTCATTGTTTTTGGACCTTTGCTTTTTCAGATTTCATGTAACTGACTTGAAGAAGGGCAACATCTCTAAATTTGCAGAATAGTGAATTGTGAGGACAACACTGAGCGATTTCAGAAAGATGTTGACAGGTTAGCCAAATGGGCAGGCACCTGGAAGATGAATTTCAATATAGAGAAATATGAAGTAATACATTTTGGTTAAAGAAGTATGGGTAGACAATACAGGTTCAAAGTTATAACTTTGAGAGGAGTACCAGAGCAGAAGAATCTCGGAGATCACTTGCATAATTGTCTGAAGGTAGCCAGGCAAATTGAAGTGATTGTTAAGAATAGTTACAGGATCGTTGTGTTTATAAATAGAGGCATAGAGTATAAAAGCACAGAAGTGATGCTACATCGCTGTAAAACATTGGTCAGACCACATTTGGAGTATTGTGTTCAGTTCTGGGAACCTTATTTAAGGAATAATGTTAAAGCCCTGATGGTATTGCAAAGGAAATTTACCAAATTGATACCAGGAATGAGGACTTTTAGATAAAAAGGAAGATTCGAGAAATTGGTTTTCTTCTCCTTGGAACAGAGAAGAGGTGGCCAGTTTCCACTTGTTGTTACATGGGTAACTACAGGTTACAACTGCAAAATTGTCAGCAAGAGAGCCAGGAGTGAGATGAGGAGAAACTTCTTTACTCAGAGAGTTGTTGCAATTTGGAATGCACTGCCTATGAGAGTGGTGGAGGCAGATTCCAATGATGTTTCAAAAGAGCTGGATATATATTCAAAAATGATTGATTAATTTAGAGGGCTATGGAGAGAGGGCTTGCGAATGGGTCAAGCTGGGTAGCTCTTTCGGGAGCCAGTACAGACAGATAGATCAAATGCCTTCCTTCTGCACTCCAAAATTCTATCATGCTATAATATCCATCCTCTGATCTACTTCAGAGTTAGCCAATGGTAGAGGACAAAAGTGTGTGAATTCAAGTCAGGCAGATTAGGATTCCAGGTGGTAGTAATGGAGGGGCTATACCCTCGACATAGCAAGCATATGGATCCAAGGTACTACTTGTGTGGATGAGTAGAAGGAATGCAGGATAGAACAAATAATTGACCGTGTCATCACAGGTCAAGATGCCATTCAAGTAAGGGAAGTGAAAAGGAGTGTGATACTGAAGAGATCTGTATAATCAGGGAAATGGAAAATTCTCTGTAGCCATGACTGAGAGCTGCAAATGCTATGTTGCCTGCCTGGTGCCAGGGCTGAAGAAATGTTTGGCTCCCTTGGAGTGGGAGGGAGAGGATCCAATTATCATGATTCACACTGGCAGATATTCTACTGAGAATATTTAAGAGTTATGGTCCAAACTAAAAAACAGCAGAACACCAAAGTAACAATTTAGAGGTGATTATATCAGACATATACCAGTTGGCATAGTGTCAAATAGGTTAGAGAATTTATGGCATGTCTGTAAGGGTGTTGCGGAAGGAATAAGCTTTTGACTCATGGGTGCACTGGCACCAGTAATCAAAAAAATCTGTTCTGTTTAGATGAGTTCCATTTCAACTGGCCTGCATCCAATGTCCTAACCAAACCAATTAAAAAAAAAATTCATTGAAAAGCAAAACTTAGCAAGATAGACCTATCTGTAGTTTACTCCAAGTTAAGGACAGTATTAGGTTAAAAGAAGAGGCTTGTAAAGTTACAAAAGAAAGTATCAAGGTTGAAGATTATATAGTTATTCAGAAGCTAGCAAAAAGCCATTGGAAAGCTGATTTTTTTTTAAAAGATGAAAAATAATCTGTTTTTAATTCCTGGCCTGTTTGCTTGCAGAGGATGGAATCTCACCAGGTTCTGAATGATTCGGCTCATGGTGAGACCAGTGGTAAAATTAGACAAGATGTTCACCAAGCCCTATCTTGACATTGGGATCTTGAATGCTTTTCACAAGCAGCTCAGTGAGATACTCTCTAGGCAGTGGCAAGTTCCCAACTGGCGATTATTGTTTCTTGTTAAAATGCCTTGTTAATAGCTCAGCTCGCCATGCATACCAGCTGTTGGCAAGACTCAATATGGAAATCAGGACAGGTTCTCAGCAAGTTCAACTCACTGCTTCTTTCAAAAGACCTTATGTTGGACATCAAGCATCAACATCTCATGGGCTCCACTTGGCACATATCCCATCCACTTACAGAATGCTTCTACATTTTAATGACATCAGGCTGCTCTGACAATTATCATTCTAACAGTGCAGTTGGAACACTGCACTCAGGGATGCACACCCAGCTCAAGCACTGGACCAGGCTGCGTCCCTAGGGTCTTTGCTTGCTCTCACTTTGGATGTTTATTCACTTTGGATGCTTGCAAAATTCCTGTCTTGCCTTATCTTCTTGTCCAGTGACCCCTTATTCAGAAATGCCACTCTGAGATTACTTATGTCTTGTTGTGCTGTTAAGTGGAGACACAAAGCCAGGAAGCTTGCTGTAGTTGTCAGCTTTCCACAATCCAGTCAATGGAGTTGGCCTTTGCTCAGGGCACAATGAATTCAAGGGCAAACTCCTATTCCAGTCCAGAACCTACTTGATCGGAGTCAGAATGCTCTGCCGATAAGAGGTGGCGTACTGTATCATTGGCAGTACATTACTTGCTTTGACTCTTTTTGCTTTACAATTGGCAGCTTTGTTCCTGGAATAAGAGAGAGGCAGGTATGACAGAACATGAAATTGGTGGTACAGCTATTGGTGCAGTTGGGAATGTTTCCTGAGTGAGTAGGTTGCACAGGGTTAGCAGTGCCACAGTCTGGGGGTGGGTGAGGGCAATTGGGCAAGATGTAGCATGTGTTAGTGAGAGTGATACAGTGTGAGCGTTTGTGGGAGATGGGTACATTATCAGAGAGAGTGAGTGAGTGTGAAGTAGTGAAGAGAAGATATTGGCATGTATGCTGGTGAAGTGGAAAAAGATGTTGACATTTTTCTGATTGGTACTGGGCATCTTCCAAGTGACTGAGACTACTTTAACCTCAGAGACAACCTGGGACTAGGCTGGCATGGTCTGATACTGGGTCCTGTGCTCTTGATCCTATAGGAAGAGGAAGTCCTGCCAATACATCACCCAATCCAGCAAGAGCTTTCAGACCTTGCCGATGAAGCAGCCTGCTGATTTCTCACTGACTGCCATTTCCAGGGCAAATGTCATGAAACTTGCAGGGTAGCTTCCGACTGACAGTGTTTTTCTGGGTGCATAACAGCCTTTAGCATATGGACTATAATATGTTGACCAGGGTTGCTGGTCAGTTCTCATGAGTGGCAAGTTATTCTGGGACAGCCAATTTGAAATGGATGGAATTCAGACATGACACCAAAAGGGCTGAAGCATCAACTGATGTAGTAATTTTGAGTTTAGTAAGACCTCAGTTTTGTGGCAAAATTCGCTCGTGAAAAATGAATGCAATTTGCTTTTAGACAAAAAGTCATAAGATTCTGCCCAGCTTTCAAGAACTTTTACAATTATATAAAAATTAAGACAGTAACTACAGTAAATATTTGGTCTTTTAGTATTACAGAATTTAAGTACTGCTGAAAAAGAAACACCATTTTGTCAAAGATATTTGCCCTACATTCATCAGAAGAATTCACAAGAAGTACCATAGGGAAAACAACAATTATGCTTTATGAGGGAAAACTGCTGTTAGGTTGGCAAGTGAACTTTCACTGGTGGATTCATTTCAAAAGACAATGCACATTAGATGATGCCTTTCAGTTAACTGCCAGCTTGCTAACAATTATACATGACTTTGGTGTGGCCACCTTAATTATTGGGCATTGTTTTAGTTGTATGTATAGAATGAACATACCAGCAGTGGAGGTAATGAGTGATCACTAAATGACTCCCTGAGATGAGATAAGATAATTGTCTGACTTATAAGGAAATATAGAAGCATGAAAGATAGAGGGAGGAGTAGGTCATTCAACCCCTTGAGTCCACTTCACCATTCAGCATGATCATAGCTGATCATCAAGCTCAATACAATCCCACCCTCTGTTTGTATCCATTGATCCCTTTAGCCACAAGCACTATATCTTTGGCAGTGCATCACTTGCTTTGACTCTTTTTGCCTTACTATGGGCTGCTTTGCTCCTGGAATAAGAGAGAGGTAGGTATGACGAAAGATGAAATTGGTGACACAGACTGGTCCCAGGTTGCCTCCAAGGTTAAAGTCATCTCAGTTACCTCAAGCATATCCAGTACTAATCAGAAAAATGTCAACATCCTTTTCCACTCCATAAGCATACGTGCCACTATCTTCTCTCAATTATTTCACATTCACCTTCTTGAAAATACAATGTCTTGACCTCACCCACTTTCTGGTGTATTAAATTCCACAGACTCACCACTCTCCAGGTGAAGAGAGTTGCCCTCATCTCAGTTCTAAAAGGTTTACCCCTTTTTCTTAAACTATGATTCCCGGCTCTGGACTGCCTCACCTTCGAGAACACGCTACCTGCTTCTAAGCTGTCAAGTCCTGTCAGAATGTTATAGGTTTCTGTAAGCTCCCCCTCATTCTTCTAAATGCCAGTGAATACAATCTTCACTGACTCAATCTCTCCTCGTACATCAGTCCTGCCATGCTAGGAATCGATTTGGTAGAATTTCATTGCTGTGAAAGGAGTGCAAGAACATCTTTCCTCAGATAAGGAGACCAATTCTGCACCCAGTGTTCTAGGTGTGGCCTCAACAATGCCTTATATAATTATAGCAATAGCAAACTTTGAGGGAGACTGCAAAAAGCTGCAACGCAGAAGGATTTAGGAGACATTGGGCATAAATCACAAAAAGCTAGCACTGCCTTCAACAGGTAATAGCAAAGACAGATTGAATGTTGGCATTTATTTCAAAAATAGAGAGGTCTTGCTAAAACTATACAAGCCTATAGTCAGATCACAACTAGAATACTGTGAACGGTTTTGGTTCCCTTCTCAAAGGAAGGATTTATTGACATTGGAGGAAATTCAGAGAAGATTCACTAGTTCGATCCTGATTTTCTTATGAGAAGAGATTGAGTACATTGGGCCTGTGTTCATTGGAGTTTAAAAGATGGAGAAGTAGATTTTTGAAACATACAAGATTCTTAGGGGACTAGATGATGTATGTTACAGAGTTCTTGCTTCCCCTTGTGGAAGAGTCTAGGTTAAAAGGACATAATCTCAGAGTAAGGAGTTGCCCAGTGAGGGAAACAATGAGGACATTCTTCTCTTAGAGAAGGTAGTGGATCTCTGATATTCTTTACCATAGAAGTTTGCAGAAACTAGTCATGAAGTATATTCAAGGCTAAGATAGATATTATTAAGCAGTAAAGGAATCAAAAATTATGGGGAAATGGCAGGCGAGTCTGGTTAAGGATTATAAGATAAACCATAATGTCTATTTGGAGCATAGCAGATTTAATGGGCTGAATGACCTACTTCTGCTCTTACTCAGCCTCTCTTAAAATCATAACATATGTAAATAGAGCCTAGGTTCTCTGGAGTTTAGTGAGACAAAACCTCTTTTGAAACATACATTGAAGGGAGTTGGTGGAGTAGTCAATGAAAGATTGTTTTATCTTGGCTGGGGAATCTAAGACACATAGGCACAGTATCATAATAAGGAGCTGATCAGTTGGGATAGGAAATTAGGAAAAAAATCTTTACTCATAGGTTGTGAACTTTGGAATTCTCTACCTTAGAAAGTTGTAGATTATACGTTGTTCACTATAGTTAGGACTGGGATAGAAAACTATTAAGTACATCAGGAAATCAAGGGAATCAGCAAGCAAATGGAATTGAAGCCCCAAATTAACCATGATCCTATTGAATGACAGAATGGGCTCACCTGGCCGTGCAGTCTACATCAGTTCCTATCTCTAGTGCTCTGGTGGCTATAAGTCATAACATTCAAGTGTCTGCTCCAGATGAGTTTGGTTCAATTGTGCTAAAAGATTCCTGGAGAAGGGCTCATGCCCGAAACGTCAATTCTCCTGCTCCTTGGGTGCTGCCTGACCTGCTGCGCTTTTCCAGGAACACATTTCAGCTCAATTGTGCCAAAACCTGGATAAGAACAATTAAGCAGAGTAGGGCTTAGTCAAGGAAGTATTTAAAAATAATGTAAACAATATTTAACTCAATAGTGTTCAGCAAAAACAGGAAATGGAAGGTATGTGGAACAAACTGCAGGTGAGGATATGAGTTGTAAATTTTGCAATCTGGAAATATCAAGGAGAGTATTAATGACATTGCACCTCCAGGTAACATTGTTATTAACGAAGAGTTTTTGGAGAAGTTGGGTAGAAGTAGTTGATCATTATATGGAAGTGAGTTGTGTCAGAGAAGTTGTGAAGGAGGAATTTGAATTTGGAATTGAATAAGATGCCAAGAATTGGGAGGTTTCTGGGCTCAGAAAGTTTTCCTGATAATCCAAAGATTTATGTAATGAAAAGCAAAGGAAATGATATAACCTCAATGTGCATTTTCTGTCTGCAACTTCTTACTATCATATCAATATCAATCTAAGAAGTAACTTTCCATTCATATAATAAATACAAGTCTAAACACACAAATTAACCAACACTCAAAATACTTTTTATATATCGCATCCTTTAATTTCATCTCCTTCTAGAAATCCTGTCATTATGTGAAGTCTACTACTTCTAACTGCTACTCAATTATCTGCAAGATTTCAGTGCACAATATACGAATCATTCTTAAGCTAACTAAAATCCAACCATTATATATTCTCACAATGCTTTGTGTTCAAGGCCTCTGTAAATGCCTTCCATACCTTTTGTAGTGATTGTAACAAGGTCAGACAGGTATATCTCATAGAATATGAGTTCATTGATTGGGCTAGATTAACAACGCCAATCAGGGAGTCCTGGCTGACAGATAAGAACAGGGGTGTCAGAGGTTCTATTCACTCTGAGAGCTGGATCAGTGTCAATGACTTGCCACATATAAATAAGGCATTACTTAGTGACAGGATACCAGCATCTTTCAAATTCCTTCACCTTTAATTTCTTTATAACCCATGCCTTATGATCCTCCATAAATGTTACACCAAGTAAATGAATGGAACAGACAGTTGGAATGATTTGCTTAAATTATGATAATCCAGAGAAGAAAATGTTTTACCACATAACATTTTGAATCAATGATGAAGTTCCTAAATAGTTAACAAAAAAAAACAGCCCTAGGTGTTAGTAATGATGGTAGATTTAAAACTGAACAGCACATACAATCACAGAAAGCAGAAATTTCCCAAGTGGGCAGGAAAGCCAGACAAAATCAAGACTTGTCTTGCTTTCATTCTCACTTACTCCCTGGAGAAAGTCTATAATGTGAAAATGTTGCTATATTTCTAGATTCCGTGATGTTGTATGATATTTTCTTGAAAATCTAAATTGCATCCATATCAAATTTATTTTAAATGCACAAAAATCTAAAGTCTATTCTTAATGTTGCACAATTTATTTTGATGTCATTGATACACAGCCTTAAAATGTATGACTATAGACTGCAAATGGCTTGAAATATATTACAAGGCAAATGGCAAAAGACAGTATCACAATTATTGGGGGTTGATGACATTATATCACTCAAGACCAAATATCACACTGTTGATTTAAGTCATCAAGACCATGACATTGTGCTCTGGCCCCACAAATCAGTCAGGCCAACTGTTGTTTTATTTCGTATTTTATACTCCTGTCAGTTACAGGTGATTGTGATTTACCATGCGTGAAGTCCACCAAATATGAAAGAAAAAACCCGAGTCACATACGGAACAAAAAAACTACAACCTCAGCTGTGATTAAAGTTTCCAGATATGTCACAACATGTGACAAAAAAAAACCACAGTGAAAAGGAACATTCTTACTATTCTGTTTGTGAAAAATAATAGATGTAATTCTATTTTGGAAAAACCTAATAGCATGGAGTGAAGGGAACTGGACAGGAATTGGTTCCAACACTGACTTTTCATCTGAGACCTCAATTCTAAATCTGTGCCCATTAATGGAACAAAAATCATTTCTCTTTTGGCTTGTTGGAAGGCTCATAATTGAAAGGAGATTTAGCAATATCAGGCCACAGTTTAGTGGATTTGAGTCCACAAAGCAAAATTCAACCTTTTATTTCAATGAAAACTTAATTCTCACAGAAGTGTACCTTAAAAATGACAAGTGTAAAATACAGATGCAATTTACACGGTTGTGAATGCTTCTGAGATCTGGATGGTAGTTTGAGATAAATAGTATTAGAGTAAGTATTAGAGGCTTGTTGTATTGACAGACTGCCAGAGACTATCAAAAAACACAGAAGAATCCAGCTCAAACTTGGCATAAGAACTCTTGCAAAGTTTGGAAATGGTAGACCAATGCATGGTGTGGTATGGGATATTCATGTCTCAGCTTTAATTGCAGTATACGTACAATCATCCAGTATCTCAATGATGCAGCAGCAAATCAGGCTGAGATCACGAGATCCATCCTTGCTGCCCTATAATTTCTTATCACCACCAGAACTTTCAGATGTTGGTATTAAGTTCCAGCCTTCAGCACCTTCTCAAATCCGATCTTGTCCTCATTGTTATAGTTAGCATGGCACGTAATTTGCAAACACTGTAAGCATGAACCTATTGCCTTCCATCGTGTCAACTAATGCAGACACTTTACTTCTGCAACATGGCAGCAGATATCAGTGCTCAAAGAACACTCTAACAGACACCCAGCAGTCATGATTATGAATAATGCATCTGCAGTTTCCCCGTTTAATTATTTTAAGACCATGAGATGATAACTATGTAGTCCTGGAGATTTTCCAAAGTTAGGTCCAATAACTTTTCCATTATTATTTACCTTGATTAATAGTAAATCAAGTATGTTCCTCACTCAGTGTAAATTTTTAGTTACTCTTTTATCACGGTTATTTCGTCCATTTCCGATTGGATGATAATGCATACAAAATATCAACTTGACAAATAGATCATTTTTGTATTGGCCAGTGGAGTTACCACCTGAAAATGTTTAAGTGGGCCTATATTTCCCTCTCACCACTGTTGCTCTCAAATTGTTTCTAATCTGTTTTGTTGTTAACTTTCATATATATTACATAACTTCTGTTATATTTTTGAAATTATTGTTACCTTTACCTAATTAGATCTAAAACTTTGGTTCAGGAAACTGGTACCAAATTCTTGCCAGAAATGTGTTTGCTTAATTACTTGAGTGGTTCTGATTTTCTGTGTATGAGTTAAAATTGAAATGGAAGATGGTAATATCAGAGAAGACAAGGTAACATAAACTGAGATCAACATTAAATTCACTAGGGTTGAAAGATTGCTCAGTGGAAATATTGATATAGAATAGAAAGGGAAATTGAGAAGAAATTTAGGATGGGACTTGGACAGAGAGAAGTGAGAATGAGGGTTCTAAGGGGAAAGTAAAAATGATGAATTAGGTGAAATACGTAATGGTGGAAAGGTGCCAGAGCAATGTGAAGGGGGTAATGTGAAGGGGAGTGAAGTGGAGGAAACCAAAATATCATCTGCTGAGAAGGACCACATTACCTCTACAGTCCCAATTTCAGCCTCATGGATGGTATAATATATAACTTGTCAGAAATGCCTTGATAAGTTCACCATTACCTGTCAGTGAAGTGTTCAGTCAAATTCAATATGTCAGCAACTGGTATATAAGCATGTAGTGCCTTTAGTATACTGAAACATCAAGGTACACCATGGGATCACCCAAAACTTTCTGCAATAAATTCATGGCTGTCAAGGGCCTAAATGGGAGTGCTGAGGGAGTAGTACTGAAAGAGGTAGTAAGTGCAATTGTGAATGTGGTGAAAGGACCAGGAACAAGTTTGCTCCGAATAGATTCTAAAAAGTAAACTGAGGCGATGGATGGTGACAGGAAAAATTGGAACTGCACCTGCTTACAAGGAGACAGTGATAGATTCCTAATGGGCTGTTCAGAGAATGACAATTGAGACACAAAGAGTAGGCTTATCCAATGGTGACAGCAAGAAAATAAGAAAACCAGGAACTGTGATGGAACGTGATGTGGATGTGGGGGCAGGGTTGCAGGTTGTAGGAGAAAGTACTCAAGGCATGGATTGAAAAGAGGAATGATTGGGTGACTGGAATGGAGGAAACTTAACCAAAGCAGATATAAGTATTGGACTGAGATGCAAAATGGAATGAATAGAAAGGGAACCCCCAATTGCATAAGCCTGGCACACCCTGCGAGAAATCTACGAAATATAAATAGTAGCCATTATGGAGACATGGCTGCGGGATGCTCAGGACAGAACTAAATACACCAGGTTATAAAGTTTACAAGAGGGATAGAGAAAACAGCATATGGGGTGGAGTAGCATCACTGATTAGAAACAGAATCTCTTCTATGGTGAGGGATGCTATACTGAGGAGATCTTTATCGATGGATCTCAAGAACCATAAAGGAACATAAACCACATGGTTGTCATATAGAAACCACCTGGTGGTAGTTCAGAAGTGCTACATCGTATAAATGCTGAAATCAGGCAACTTATGTAGCAAAGGCAGAGTACAATTAGTGGGAGATTTTAATCTTAACATAGACTGGGAGAGACAGATAAGCAGCTGCCAGAAGGCTGTGAATTTATGGTGTATCTGGGATAGCTTCCAATTGCAATATGATTTGAATACGACAAGGGGACAGCAATATTGGATGCAGTAGTGAGCAATGAGCCTGATTTTAATTAGTGACCTAAATGTTGCTGAACAATTGTCAAATAAAGATCATAACACGATCAAGATTCACGTAGCATTTGAAGGAGGTAAGCAAAGATCAAATACTAGAATTTTAGATTTAAGTAAGGCAGATTTTAATAGGATGAGGCAGAGACTGTCCACAGTAAACTGGGAAGCTGCACTGTAGGTAAAATAACTGAGGAATAGTAAAGAGAGTTCAAATAAACATTTAATGCTATTCAGAAGCAGTTTGCACCCTTAAGAAGGAAAAGCTGTACCTCACACAAAAAACACATGGGCATCTAAGGAAATAAGGGACAACATAAAAATTAAAGGAAAGGGCTAATAAAAATGTAAAGAACAGTACAGATCCCACAAAATGGACAGATGCAAAGGGGCACAAAGTGGCTTATAAGAGTGATTAAAAAGGATTATTAAAAGAAACTTGCATGAGACATAAAAGGCAATAAAACAAGATTTTATAGTTAGATAACGGGAAAAGAGCTGTTTAAGAGTACTATTTGCCGATTGAAAGCTGAGAGTGGGGATATTGTCAATGACTATGGGCAAATGACATAGGAGAAAACGAGCAGTGCAGAAACTGGAGATTAGATTCGAAGAGTATGGTGCTGGAAAAGCACAGCCGGTCAGGCAGCATCCGAGGAGCAGGAGAGTCAACGTTTCAAGCATGAGCTCTTCATCAGGAATTGGGGGGTGGCCCAAGGGGGCTGAGAGATAAATAGGAGGGGGTGGAGCTGGATGGAAAGTGGCTGGGAATACGATAGGTAGGTGAAGGTGGGAGTGAAAGTGATAGGTTGGAGAGGAGGGTGGAGCAGATAGGTGGGAAAGAAGATGGACAGGTAGGTCAGTTCAAAAGGGTCAGGAGTTAGGGACTGTGATAAGGTGGAGGGGAAATGGGGAAACTGGTGAAATCCACATTGATCCCATGTGATTGCAGGGTCCCAAGATAGAAGGTAACGTGTTTTTCCTCCCGGCATCGGTTGGTGAGGGTTTGGCGATGGAGGAGGCCCAGGACCTGCATGTCCTTGGTGGAATGGGAGGGGGAGTTAAAGTGTTGAGGGGTTGGTTGGTGCGGGGTGTCCCAGAGATGTTCTCTGAAACAATCCGTAAGTTGGCATCCTGTCTCTCCAATGTAGAGGAGACCACATTGCGTGCAACAAATGCAGTAGATGACATGTGTGGAAGTACGCATAAATTTCTGTCAGATATGGAAGGATCCTTTGGAGCCTTGGACGGTGGTGAAGGGGGATGTGTGGGCGCAGATTTTGCACTTCCTGTGATGCCAGGGGAAGGTGCCAGGACAGGAGGGTGGATTGGTGGGGGGGACATGGACCTGACAAGGGAGTCACAGAAGAAATGGTCTTTCTGAAACACAGATAAGGGTGGGGAAGGAAATATATCTGTTATGGTGGGGTCTGTTTGTAGGTGGCGGAAATGGTGGAGGATGATGTACTGTATTGGTTGGGGGTGGTGGAGGTGAGGACTAGGGAAGTTCTGTCCTTGTTACAGTTGGAGGGGTGGGGTTTAAGGGCAGAACTGCAGGAAATGGAAGAGATACGCTGGAGGGCCTCGTCGACCAAGTGGGAGGGGAAATTGCGATCTTTGAAGAAGAAGGCCATCTGGGATGTTCTATTGTGGAATTGGTCTTCCTGGGAGCAGATGCAGCAGAGGGGGGGTGGGAATTGGGAGTAAGAGATAGCATTTCTACAGGAGGCAGAGTGGGAAGAGGTGTAGTACATGATACTCTTATTCCTAAGTTCCTTTCAAAAACAAAATTAGCAACAGTAGTATCCATTTGACCTTTTGAGTCTGCTACGCCTTTCCTCACTATCCTTAAATCCCTGAATTTCCTTAGTGTTCAAAAATCTATCAATTCCTGCCTTAAATAAGAACTGAATATCTGCAGCCCTCAGAGATGGATAATTTGAATGATCTGTAGGCATCATCTCATCTCAGTCCTAAATGGCCAATCTCTTATTCTGAAATTGTGAGCAATAGCTCTAAACTCCCCATCCAGCAGAAATATCTACCCAGTATCTACCGTAGTCTATCAAATCCCTTAAGAGTTTCATATGTTTTAATGAAGTTACCTCTTGGTCTTCTAAATTCTTATGATTATTGCCCGTGTCGACCTAGGAAAATCTTATTTTCCCAGGATTCAATTTTGTGAACCATGTTGCAATCTCTCCAAGGTAAATGTATTTTATCTTCTCCAAGGAGACCAATTCCAGCATGATTTATTCACCATTATATTCCAATCCCCTTTTATCAAAGCTACCATATCACTTGTTTTCCTAATTTCTTGCAATAGCTGCATGTCAACTTTCTTTGATTCACATACTTCTCGGTGCCAACATTATCGAGTCCCTCACCATTTATAAAAAGTTTTGATTTTTCTGTGTTTTCTTTTAAAGTGGATACAGTATCTTCACATTTTCCCACATAATGGGCTGGGCTGGATTTAATGATTGCGGGCAGGATCATGGAGGGTGAAGGAGAAGTGGCCAGGAATGGTGGCCAAGGACGCAGGTGAGCTACTTGGCAAATTGTTGGCCTTCGGTAGGATGTCCAGCAGGAGAGGGGTAGGGACAGGTAGCCCATCTGATACTTACCCCATTATTCATCAAATCAGAGGTGAGAGTTCAGAGTTTGAATAGGTAGCAGGTGTGCATAGGCAAGGTGTCCTACTTTCCATCTGCTTTTCTACCTAAAGATGCCAATTAAATCCAGCTATGTACTTTAATTCTTTAAATATATGTTGTTGTTTACTGGCTATGATTTAAATCCAGTTTTTGACCTATCTTAGCCAACTGGATCCTTATCCCTACAGCATTTGCCTTGTTCAGGTTTTAAGACTTTGCTTTTGCACTGAAATAACTCTCAAATTTTAATATGAAGTTCTATTGTATTATGTTCATTGTTCCCTAGGGCTCCTCTCATGCATGTTTTTTAATTAATGTTTCCTCAGTGTATGATACCAATCCTAGACTGATTCTTAATTTTCTAGATCAGTATGTTACAAAATCAGTTTTCTATCCAGTCGACAAGCTCATTGTTTGCGTGATTACTGCACACTTCATGTGGTGGCACTTACTTTTGTAGAGCACTGATGATTATTTACCTTCTTTCTACATTACTGGGTGTTCCCTTTAACCTGAGATATGGCACTGTCCAGACCATTAACTGCGCTCAAGCTGGCTGTGACTGGTGTAGCCTTCTGCAATAGTGAGCTAGATAAAGGATGGTCTTCCTCTCCACCATCTGATATGTCGAAATCCTCAGGTCTCTGCCTGCAAAGTGAATGTCAGTTTCCCTTTTGAAGGGCATGCGTTTAATAGTAACAGTGGAATACCTCAGTGTAAGACAAGAGTTTCTGGCTTGCAAAATGTGCAAATGGACTTTGAATATGCATCAGAGGTGTAGTTGTTGCAAGATCCTGGAAATGATGAACAGTTCTGCCTCTCCTGCCATGTGATTCCATGAGGAAGGTATTAAAAAGCCCAGATGGCATAATGATTGAGGGGAAGCGTGAAGAATTACATGCGAAAAGTCATTGAGGCGTCACAGACCAGGCACCATGAATCTCATTCGACAAACCTCTTTAAATTAAAATGGGAAGTTTCCACCCATCCTTGTGTTATGTATCTACTCCACACTGACTCCTTTGAACTGAATTGTGAGTGACTTAAAGCAAGGACTTTTATACTGGACCACCATGTGCCGTGATGTCATATACCTGTCTTTAAAGATACATTGCTTGTCTGGTCTGAAAACTTTGCAGTAATCCAACAGACACTAGTGCTGTAGGATGCCTTGACAGAGTGTCCAAGTCTTGACTTTCCTGCTCCTGCAGAGGATGCCAAGTTGTGAATCCGTTACCACAGAGTCCATTGCACTCTCAGAATTTCTTTTCTGGTCTTTTTTAAGTTCAGAAAATAAGTAATTTTTGCTGACTATCGAAAATTGAAAACTGTAAAGTGGTGCCTGCTGCTAATAAGTTTTTGATCTCACCATTCTGAAATGTAGGATGAGTCATTTGGAGCCATCACTCATTTTGTCCTGGTTAAAAGGAGGAAATATTAATTGAAAGCCCAAACTTAAAGTCTAAAGTCCAGTAGGAAATAGAGTTATCTTGTAGACAGCATGCAGTGAGTTTTCATTTATGTAATTGTGGAGAGGGAATAAATTTAGGGTATTTACACAAGACTAAATGAATTGTAAAATTATTTTAAAACCATTGTATATACTATGAATTCCAAGTTTCAAATATTTGTTACTTATTCACTGTACATAAGTAACCTTGGTTGCTCTGTAGGTGTTATGGAAAGGTTGTACATTGGGCTGCCTTTGAGTTGATGTTTGTTATTTGAGTTCCAGCTTCCTCAGGGCTGAGTCAGCTTTTTTTTGTAGTAGTCTGTCAGCTTTTGTAAATTTCCCAGATTGGTATTTACACAACATAGTCAATTAAATTACTCTTCCATCCTTGATGCTATCTCTCTTCTAACTAATGCTATCAAGTCCTCTTTTGTATCTACAATCTCTGCCAATTGTCATCTTAGTTCCTCTGTTGCACAATTTCTAGTATCAACAACACTGGATTTATAAGCACAGGCAAAGTCCTAAATGCAACCTTAAGCATTTCTATCCCTTTTGTGTGAATTTGGAACATTAAAAAAATATAGAGAGTGTGGTTATAGAGGGGTGGATGGGGAGGAGGGTAGATAAACCTTTGTTCGAAAAACTAATTTCTCAAAACGTATTGTATCAATAGAATACAAGAACCAAGTGAAATTACAGAAAACTGCCACAGCACATTTGTACCTGTAGTATTCATCATCAATTGTGTGGCCCACAGCTCTTATTGTCATTTTTTTCAACATTTCCTGCATCCTTGGCATACAGCATTTTACAGCAATTCTTATTAGCTTTAAGCCACCCACCTTATGGCTTTCTTTTCTGAAGAATTTACGAGTCTCATTCTGTTTATCACTTATACATACAATTTTCAAATGATAATTTATATCATAATGGTTGAGGGCATTACGTCTAAGTCATATGTACAGTCTTGCATATGTCGGTGTAACTGTTGAATACCATTCAAATATTTTCAGAAATGCTCCAACATGTAGCTGCACATCAATTATAGCTAAAGGTCTGTCATATTATTGGATCTGAGGGAGGGAAAAATAATTATGATAACCAATTATCTTAACTATAAGGATATAAGATTAAAGGTATTATAACTGAGGGAGTGGTCTGTAAGTAACTAAGTAGAGAGAACCTCCAAATACTCATTGGTTGCCATTTCAACTCTATTTTTCTTGCCTTTTATTCTTCCTTTCTCTCCCAAAAGGGGAGTATAGAATGGTTCTCCTGCATGAATCAGCAATCAAAGTCCAGTTTTATTTTTACAGAGGATGCAAAATTCAGAAATCCAATAAACAATGAGGAGGATGGCATTATATTTCAGGAGGATATCAAGACAGTGAAATTAGTGATACTCTTTTCTTGGAGGAAGAATAAGGAAGTACTGTAAACTATCCAGTTCAATTTTAAAAGGGGTGCCTGAAAAGAGAGGCCTGTGGGTGTCACTTTTGGAAGCTAAGACTGAATGTGGGACTATTACTGCTGCTTTGACAATCAGCAAAGCTTGAGTGTCATACCTGGGATATTTCTGATGTGCGTATCTCCGTTCCACACTGAAGCATCAACACTTACAAACTGAAATATTAAGGGACTGACTTGTTGTGATGCTTACTGCTTATTTGTTTTAACTCAAAGACCTTTGTATTGTTCGATGTCAAGATTTCCATATGGACAGTTATTGGTGCCATGAGCTAATGTTTGATGGAGTTATTAAAACAAATCCAAACAATCATTTTAGATGAGTCAAAATAATCTTCCAACAGTATTTTTATTACAATCTGTTTTAATGAAGACATGGGATTATATGAAATAAGTAAATTTTTACAGATAAAACCAAGCCAATCAAATAAATATGAACTTAGAGTTCATTAGAAAGAGCATATAATCATTTTTGGAAGCTTTGACACCAGTCTAATAAGAACTTGAAATGCATCCAAAAATAGCTAATGCTGCAATGGAACAGATGCAGCTTAGGCCCTGAGACCTAAGGCCAGGCATCATGATCAAATTGGCCCTACATATCTTTTTTAAAAATTGTAGTTATATTAAACTGAACTGTACAGATTGAATCCTGAAACCTAAGCTCACCTCAGTCTGAAAGAAGTCTGCAGTTCCCACAGGACAACGTCTGCAATGCAGTCTGGTTAGACATTAATACTGGAAAAAGATAGTGACAAAGGCATTAAATTAGAAACAGTGCAGCGAGACTTTATAATGTGTGAACCTTTTAAAGGGAAAAGAGAACTTCAGTATCTAATTCAAGCAATAGGCCAATTGAGTTTATGATATTAAATGTGCAGAACTTATTGACTTCAACTCAGATTCTGATCTCAATTGCAGTGCTTTCAACAATAACTTTATTGAACTTTTATAAACATTTGCCCTTTTTAAACCTGAAGCTACTGGGACTACTCTTACTGTTGTGAAAGTTCTCAGTTTGCAAATCTCTCATCTATGCCTTCAGCTTTCATTGGATTTAAAATCATTGACCTGTAAGAAAGGGTTAGACTGTTTTTTCTTAAAGTTAAAAATCATCTTTTTAATATAATAGCAGCAAAAACTATTTTAA
Source organism: Chiloscyllium plagiosum (assembly GCF_004010195.1). Classification (NCBI taxonomy): domain Eukaryota; kingdom Metazoa; phylum Chordata; class Chondrichthyes; order Orectolobiformes; family Hemiscylliidae; genus Chiloscyllium; species Chiloscyllium plagiosum. The sequence continues at coordinate 18,464,727 of NC_057724.1, forward strand.
GGTGTGAAAGCTATGCATAGGAACTAGAAATCAATATTTTTCTCTAACTGTGTGAATCGCATTTAAAATGCCATAAAGAAAGCTGATGAGACAAAGCAATATATATTGTAAAGAAAAGTATTTTATATCTATTGAATTGCTAGTTCTTTTGCATCATATTAGAGATAAGTGAATCTAAATATATACATTATATACATGGTCTTCTGGATTGACTTTGATCACCTGAAGTTATTGATGGGGGAATGTGTGGGCTGGTTAAACTTAAAATATAAGCCATAGCTCTTAATTTAACCTGGTGCAGTGTTTTGTAGAGGAATAAGACAGTGTTATTTTCTGTAGATTGTGAAGGAACAAAAATGCAGTGATATGTACTTCATGAGACTGGGATATCATAGCAATTACGGAAACATGGCTCAGGGATGGGCAGGACTGGCAGCTTAATGTTCCAAGATACAAATGCTACAGGAAGGATAGAAAGGGAGGCAAGAGAGGAGGGGGAGTGGAATTTTTGATAAGGGATAGCATTACAGCTGTGCTGAGGGAGGATATTCCCGGAAATACATCCAGGGAAGTTATTTGGGTGGAACTGAGAAATAGAAAGGGATGATCACCTTATTGGGATTGTATTATAGACTCCCTAATAGTCAGAGGGAAATTGAGAAACAAACTTGTAAGGAGATCTCAGCTATCTGTAAGAATAATAGGGTAGTTATGGTTGGGGATTTTAACTTTCCAAACATAGTGTTAAAGGTTTAGATGGCGAGGAATTTCTTAAGTGCATACAAGACCATTTTCTGATTTAGTATGTGGAGGTACCTACGAGAAAAGGTGCAAAACTTGACCTACTATTGGGAAATAAGGCAGGGCAGGTGACTGAGGTGTCAGTGGGGGAGCACTTTGGGGCCAGTGACTATAATTCTAATCATTTTTAATTCGTGATGGAAAAGGATAGACCAGATCTAAAAGTTGAAGTTCTAAATTGGAGAAAGGCCAATTTGACGGTATTAGGCAAGAACTTTCGAAAGTTGATTGGAGACAGACGTTCACAGGTAAAGGGACGGCTGAAAAATGAGAAGCCTTCAGAAATGAGATAACGAGAATCCAGAGAAAGTATATTCCTGTCAGGGTGAAAGGGAAGGCTGGTAGGTATAGGGAATGCTGGATAACTGAAGAAATTGAGGGTTTGGTTAAGAAAAAGAAGGAAACATATGTCAGCTATAGACAGGATAGATCGAGTGAATCCTTAGAAAAGTATATAGGAAGTAGGAGTATACTTAAGAGGGAAATCAGGAGGGCAAAAAGGGGACATAAGATAGCGTTGGCAAATAGAATTAAGGAGAATGCAAAGGGTTTTTACAAATATATTAAGGACAAAAGGGTAACTAGGGAGAGAATAGGGCCTCTCAAAGATCAGCAAGGCGGCCTTTGTGTGGAGCCACAGAAAATGGGGGAGATACTAAATGAATATTTTGCATCAGTATTTACTGTGGAAAAGGATTTGGAAGATATAGACTGTAGGGAAATAGATGGTGACATCTTGCAAAATGACCAGATTGCAGAGGAGGAAGTGATGGATGTCTTGAAAGGTTAAAGGTGGATAAATCCCCAGGACCTGATCAGGTGTACCCGAGAACTCTGTGGGAAGCTAGAGAAGTGATTGCTGGGCCTCTTGCTGAGATATTTGTATCATCGATAGTCACAGGTGAGGTGCCAGAA
>NC_057724.1:18466963-18477256 GCF_004010195.1 Chiloscyllium plagiosum
CGGGAGTGTTGCTGAACAAAGAGACCTTGGAGTGCAGGTTCATAGCTCCTTGAAAGTGGAGTCGCAGGTAGACAGGATAGTGAAGAACGTGTTTGGTATGCTTTCCTTTATTGGTCAGAGTATTGAGTACAGGAGTTGGGAGGTCATGTTGCAGCTGTACAGGATATTGGTTAAGCCACTGTTGGAATATTGCGTGCAGTTCTGGTCTCCTTCCTATCGGAAAGATGTTGCAAAACTTGAAAGAGTTCAGAAAACATTTACAAGGATGTTGCCAGGGTTGGAGGATTTGAGCATTTACAACAATGAAAAGGGAGAGAAGGACTATAGGAACTTTTTCAGTTAAGTTTAAAATATGGCTTGAGAATCAATTATAAAACAGTAAAGGTAATTATAAAACAGTTCAGTAAAGGAGGAAGGTCGATAAAAATTGATTTTATCATGAAAATAGCAAACAGATTTTTTTGTGTGCTTCACTAGCACTTGATACAAAAAGCAATGAAAATATAAACAAATGTTAGCAATTACCAAAGAGGATATTAACAACATAAAAGAGTTACTGTGCAATTGTAATGTTAAACTGATGGTCAACACCAGATTATGTCAGTGTAATATGTGGCCAAAAACAAGGTAAGAAAATTGGACTCTAGGCATTGAGTAGAAAGGCTACAAGAACAAAAGAAATGGGAGCAGGAATAAGCCATTTGGCCCTTAAACCTGCCCTGTAATTCAACTAGGTAATGACTGATCTGCCCAGGTCTCAACCTCTCTCTTATGCCTCCTGATGGAAGTTTGGAAATTTCAGCTATGTTATTAAAGATAATTACTAAAAATGTCCGATTGACACATGAGTCATGATTAGAGTGGTCTTGGTGCTGCAAGATTAGAGTGATTCCTGATGAAGGGCTCCTGCCCAAAACATCGATTCTCCTGCTCCTCGGGTGTTGCCTGACCTGCTGTGCTTTTCCAGCACCACTCTAATCTTGACTCTAACTCCAGCTTCTGTAGTCCTCACTTTCCCCTGATTGACACATGAGACTAATCAAGACATTCTTGAACAAAGACAATATGACATTGGAACATTGGTATTGCTCAACAGGGAAAGACCCAGGTTCCTTTAGTTCACCTACTCATATCCTGCTTTGGAGGTCTTGTTGCACTAGTTATTCTGAAGAAGGATGCAATATTTATGGTCAGAAGGTCACAGCTTCTTAAAGCATAGATTGAAACTAGTGTGATAGAGGTGGTTAAGAGAATCAACAATATCTGTAACATCATAAAAAGCATTAGGATCAACCAAACGCCCTTCAGCAGGCACAGGTACATGTTCTGCATAGAAGATACAGCTCCACTGAATCTGGTCACCGCTCTCAAAGTAATCAACTGACCTCATGTTCACTTACATTATAGGACTATAGCATTTGCTATGAGCAATTAATAATTCCATGCACAGAGTTCAATATAAAGTCATTTATGAGAGTTGTGGCAGGAAATACTTCATACAATGAAACAGTTGATACAATGAACTAATGGGAGAACACTGCCAGATGAAAACACTGGGCAGTGTACAAGTGTGACTTTATTTTACAAAATCACTTCCTAAAGTCTTGATAAATATACTGTGCCTACTGATGAAAATTAACCAAACAATCACAATGGGAGATGGTTCAGATCTATTCACGCAGCTCAGCATTCACTGAGGAGATGGCATTTATCCCACTTGGATGGTATTCTGTAGGAGATATTGACAAGGGTGAACATGCAGTTACAGTGCCATCACTCAGCAAGTGTTTGTTATGAAGCTCTGTATTGTGACTCCCTTTCCAAATAATCACAGCGTGATTTCCATTTAATAAGCTGCTGCATAACGCATTTACTGCCTTGGAAACCAAAGGTTCATGGGAAAATTGCAAAATTTGCTTCCTTTCTACTTTAGTTTCTTCTCCTCTCACAACAAGCTAGAAACCTGTTCCATGAAAAAAACTAACTATGGAAACAGACATAAGGATGTTGTTAAAATCCTCTTGGTTCCTGTGTTATTAGATATAAGTCAAAGTTTTATTTTCTCACATCAAGGCAGTTAAATTAAAAAACATTAAGGTTCCACAGATCTAGCAGCAGACTGCACCAGTGACTCCACCTATCCGTAATAACAACATAAATGCTAGCAAATCACAGAAAGCGGCACAATTGAGAAATGTGAAGAATAACTCGAAAGTTATTAGGATGCGAGCCCACAATGAATATTAAAGGAATGGAGATGGGATTGGCATTATGTAAATATATATAGATCCTAGAATGGAGGACTTCTGATACATCCATTGTATCATCCGACACATAATGCACAATAGTTCCTCTCTGACATCATTTCAATCCTCCCAAAGAAATTTCAGGTTGAAACAAGGCACCTCACAATCTTCTGCAGTGCAGAGATAAAGAGAAGGTGGAGAATTGAACTCTTTCATTAATGGCGCCAAGAAGACATTTGGTTACTACAACTATAATTCTTACAATATCTTGCATATGTGTAGCACAATTAAGATTGCAATCTCAAAACACATCACAAGTGCATGAGAAAACGATTCATGTGTCATGCCAAAACAGACAATATTATGAAGTTAGCCATAGGTTTGTTTAAAGTAGTAGTTTAAAAGAGGGAATTAAAAGAGGAATGCAGAAAGGAAGTGAAGGTGTTTTGGGATGGAATTGCAGAGAGTGGGACCTAGATTCTTGTAGCCATGACTGCAAATAGTATGGAGAAATCAAGAGAATGGAAAAGAAGACAGAATCGGAAGAGTGCAGACTTCAGGAAAGAAAATATTCAAGGAAGATACAAAGATAAGGAAGACTGAAATAATGTAGGAATTTACACACATAGGTGTGAATGCTAACTTTGGGCTATTAGGTGGCCGGCATTAATGCTGATCAGTCAAGTTGGGGTATTGGTTAGAATTACTGCAGGATGAGTTGTGATGATGGGTGAGTGAAGAGTATACAAGCAAATGGAGTGATGGGGGTGGATGTGACTAAGATTGGACAGAATTGGGCAACAGAATTTAGGATAAACTGAATTTTGTGGTAAGTAAAAAAACAGTCAGAAGAAGCTGAGAATAAATAGGTTTGGAGATGCAAAGGGTTCCAGTGGCAGATGGGTTCTGATAGGGGTGGAGACAGATAACATTCCAGTGATAGAAAAGTGTGAGCTTCGTCATAGAGTGGAATCACCTACCACGACTATGAGCTTTCGTGGATCGAGGAACGCAAATGATATTGGCAGTTCCCTCTCAATATTAAAGTTTTGCACAAAATTGAGCTCTATGGAATCACTTGGTGATATGTCAGTCAATAGAGAGATGCAGAACTCAACTTCACTTTCTTATTACGCCATACTATCAGTGCAATCATTTCAGCATTATCCTGAGTATTCACAGTCTGTGTTTGTGCATATATTGCTTACTGTGTTACTTCCATTATATTTGAAAAATATTTACAGAGAGCTTATTTAAATTAATCTTATGTATGCATGGAAGTTTTCAATGGCTGTTTTTGTATTGATTCTTTTATATTGACTGTCAAGATCATACATCTTACTGAAACATATAAGATCCTGAAGAGATTTGCCAGGGTACACACTGAAAGGGTGCTTTCCCCCATGGGAGAGATTAGAACTAGGTGAAACATTTTACTATAAAGGGTCTCCCACTTAGGACAGAATTGAGGACAATTAGTTTCTCTTCGAGGATCATGATTATGAATGAAACCTTTTCTTCCAAGAGAACAGAAGAGGCAGATCATTCAATATTTTTAAGACAGCAGGGGAATAAAAAAAAGATTCATGACTAACAAGGGAATCAAAGTTAGTGGGAATAAGCAAGAAAGTGGAGTTGAGGCCACAATCAGATCAGCCACAATTTTCTTGAATAGTGCAACAGGCTCGGGGGTTTTAAAGGCTTATTCCTACTCCTAATTTGTACGAATGTATGTAAGTTCCTTATTGCCTACAAGGTACACTTTCACTCTAGCTACACTTTCAATTGATATCTCTGACAGTGAGGCTTTACAACAACGACAGAGAATTAAATTGGCTTGGGCATCAACAAAAATAAACTGTAAAGTGGCACTCCTTACACCCCCACCCAAACTTTCTTGACTATTGACCTTAATGGGGAAAACCTGTGATGAAGATTATGCTGAAATGCTATTAATGGTTTTGCCCTATTACACAAAGTTAATGTTCTTTGCTTTATTTTCATCAAGGTCACATACATAATTAAAAGTAACTTTTATTCTAATCACTCATATCTAGTCCTTCAATAACTCATACTCATGCAAGATCTGTACACCAAAAATGCACTTCCTATTAGCAGCAGGATTGAGAATAAGAAGACACAAATTTAAGGTGATTAGGAAAAGAACCAGAGACAAATGGATAAGATATATTTTAAGCATGAGACATTGGAATTTTGAAAATACTTTTCAGTCATGGCTTCCAGACTATACTGGACATATTTGAAGAGACAAGATTCACAGGGGGTGGTGGGGGACAGGCTGAGGAATGGAATTCCCTGGTCTGTTCCCACAGGAAGTCAGCCCAGACATGACAGACAGATGGTCTCCTTCTGGTGTAGTAACCTTCTACTAGGACTCTATATGAAGATAATTGTGCACTCACTGCTGGATCACGTAGACATTTCCCTGGTCTAACCTCAACAGATGAGTGTGACTTTTGATGTATGATTCTTACATAGGTATGCATTATTGATGGACTTGTTACGAGTAACAGGAATAACAGTTATTTGTATTTACATCTGTGACCTTGATGAAAATAAAATAAAGAACATTAATTTTCTGTAACAGTGCAAAACTGATAATAGCATTTCAGCATATTTTTGAAACTCCATTGGAAGTTTTTCCCCATTAAAGTTAATAGTAAAGAAGGTTTGGGTAGGGGTGTAAGGAGTGTCACTTTACAGTTATGCAATTTTTGCTGATGCCCAAGCTAATTTAATTCTCTGTGGTTGTTGTAAAGCCTCACTGTCAGAGATATCAATTCAAAGTGTGGCTAGAGGGAAAGTGTACCTTGTGAGCTATGAGGTACATACATACACACATACAAATTAGGAATAGGCCTTTAAGACCCTTGAGCCTGCTGCACTATTCAAGAAGATTGTGGCTGATCTGATTGCAGCCTCATTCCACTTTCTTCCTTATTCCTAATGTCCTTTGATTCCCTTGTTAGTCATGAATCTTCCCCTCTTCCCCCCCTCCCCCCCCCCCCACCACCCCTGCCTTAAAAAAAAGTTGAATGATCTGTCATCCTGGTCGACTCTGGTCAAACTTGAATTGATTCTGAATGCTGCTAACAAAACACTGGCCAACCTTCTCTAAGGACAACGGTCACAACTTCTCCAGTCTATCCATGTGGTTGTTCCTCAAATCATTCTCCTATTTTTGTTTCCTGCATGCTATGACTGACATTTTCAAATCACCCTATTCAGGAGTGTTATTATATACTTCTGGAGCAGGTGGTGACTTGATCCCAGGTTGTCTGGCTCAGAGGTAGGGACTTTACCACTGTACCACAAGAACCCTCTTTGTTTTCCACCATAGATACTTTTAAACAATCTGTTCAGAGATGTTATGATATAACTCTGGAGCAGCTGAGACTTGAACCCACCTCCTGGATCAGGAGTGGAAAAATAGCACTGTGCCACTAGAGCCTATATTTAACACAATAGGTATTTTCTAATTAGCTCAGAAATGCTAGACATACTTCCAGGTAAAACTTGAGCAGACTTCCTGGCTCAGAAGTCAGAAAGCTACCACTGTACTGCAAGAACCACTTTCCACTATAAGATGTGATTTATTGCTTACACCTGACTCAGATTTTGGGAGGCTGACTTTTGGATGTCTAGAGCACTATATTCAGCCTGTTATCATGGTGTGGGCATAGGGGAGTGCATTTCACAAATCTAAGAAGCCAATTCCCAGGTATCTTCCTTCCGAAATCAGAACTATACTAGTGTCAATATAGAAGTATTTGTCTTCATTACAAAGGAGATTAGCATGTGATGTCAATACAGTAGACAATGGACTGTCTTTTCTTTTGGAGGAGAATGGTTGACCTACATAACTTACTTGTCTTGTGTAAGATATGTAGCCATTCTTAACAAAGATGAATTTATGACTTCAGAGAGGCAGCCTTGGCCTCTGTGAACATTCCCCTAACATCACAGAAGTCCGAGTGTAAACATTATGTATAAACTTTGAGTAATTGTCCTGACATAAATTGGTAGTTGCAGCATTGCCATCATTGATTTCAATTACCATTGAGTAAAACTAGTCTATGGAAACCTGAAATATATTAAAAAGCAAATTCTGTTCCACAATGTAAATTCTGCAGGAACTTTTTTGGTCAGCCACCATAACTTTTTTTTGTTAATGATACCTTAACTACAGATTAATACAATAGCTATTCATCTGTGCAAATCTCAGAGATGCTTTGACATAAAGACCATTGCCTCTTTGAAGGTTCTCCTGCTAGCAACTACACTTGGTACAGAGAGGATGATTCTTAAAATGTTCACGCACTTATGGATCCGCACCTCTTTTGATCTGTCTTTTGACTGATGGCTCCTGTGCTGACCTGTTAAACAGAGCAGAACAATTCCATGTGAATTTTGATGCAAACACATAATTTCATTTTGCATTATTTATAACTTTAGAAAACTCTGAATTCTTTCTTTACTGCCAGCTTTTATTCACTTTGGTTGGCCCAAAAGATGTTTTTCTTCATTTATTTGAATTACATACATCATGCTTTGTTGTTACCTTATGAATGGTGAACCACAAAACCATTTATGTAAATTGTCATATCAAAACATTTAAAGCTGGGTGTTGGCTATGACACAGTTCAAGTTGAAAATCAGTAACAACTTTAGATGGCTGCATGGATTCGTTTAATATAAACATGACAAAAAACATTCCGAATTTATCTTTACAGAGCAGACCTTGTGAAACTTAGTGTTTCAAGGGATAGCATTAATATTTCTAATTTTAAATAATGAAACAGTGTGAGAGAAGGTGGTGGTGAACCATCTTCTTGAATACTGTAATCTGTGTGATCTACAACCATGCTGTTAAGGAGGGAGTTTCAGGATTTTGATTCAGTGACAATGAAGGAATGGCAACATAGTTACCACATTGGAATGATGTGGGACATTGCAGATGATGCTGTTCCCATGGATTTACATGCTTGTTTGTCTACCTTGACATCAGAAACAACACACTGGATCTTTTAACTACGTGAAATTCTCGCCCTGCAGCAGTAAGTTGCCTATTAAGAGGGATTAGTGCTTGTTAGTGATCTCAATAATTGCAAATCTTGCCATATTAAAATGCAGTTTTCTATCTAACCACCCACTGTGAGCAAACTAGATGCTGAGAAATGTCAACATGGAAGTCAGAGCAAGTCCACTTGCTTCAACAGACTTCCATATCAGGCACCAACATCTCAGAGCATGCTCCATGGGTACCAGTCTCTCACAAATCCCATGTCGGTAGATATTGGCACCCACCATGTCAGCCTCTAAGATTGCTCATAGTACATGTCTGATCCACTGACATGTTACTGGTGCTTGCAAATTGCACATAGAAATCTCAATGAAGCAGATATTATCACCATCAAGTTTAAAAGAGATTTAAAACCCAACACCATAATTGCAAAAATTCTAAAGGCAATGGGGGCAGCAAATTGATTGGCCCAACACTGGCACTCTGAGAATATTGATAGATGTCGCTGCATGTAACGATCACTTCAACTATGGAAGAATTCATAGGATAAGCCCAAGGCAATGTAGTATTCTCCACTCAGCTGGCGCAGCACCTCTACAACTTAGGCGGCTATTCCAAGGAACTATGTGAACTCCATTCATAGTCCTTGGTGCTGCATGACTTATTATATGGAGGACCATGTACAGTGATTGTTTTCAGGATATGTCAGCACTGACCCTCCCCTGATGAAGAAGCTGTGGCTGTCTTGCTAATGTGAAAGATGCAGGAAGGACAGGCTTGACAGGAGCAGCAGCAAGCAGCCACACAGACCAGGGAGCAGCCAACTCTGTCAGAGGTCACAGTTGCAGGGTTCCTCAGGGTGTATAGGGGCCTCAGCAGATCCAGGGTCTTTTGTTTTTGAATCCATTTCCTGAAGATGAGTGAGGCACAGTTTTGATGCTGGTATGTCCTGGGTTAGTGTGATGGAACTATATCAAATTCTGGAGCAGGGCCTAGGAATGCATGACTGGGACTCTCCCAGTGGCTGCGATGTCCATGCAAGTGGCTTCTTCCGGGGTGTGACGAGTGACCTGTGTGGGATGTCTCAGTTGCGTACCACAATTACATTGGGGCAGTGATTGATGCCATCTGTCCAAAGCCACACCAGTTAATTTCATTTGGCCATGACAGATTGATGCTGCCACCTGATGGTGGGATTTGGAAACATTACTCGAATCCCCTAGGTGCAGGGTATTACCAACTGTACATATACAGCACTGAAAGGGCTGTTTGACAACATGGTGGAATTCATCCAGAGGAAGGGCTTCTATTCTATTAACATTCAAGTGATCTGGGATCACTGTTACTACTTCCTGGAAGTGTGTGCCCACTGCCGTGACAACAGCTACAACTCCTACATCCTAGATGTGCCTGGTGTACTGTGAAGGTCCAGGGGTCTTACAAGGCTGGTTACTGAGGGGGTGGGAGGGCAATGGGTGACAAGGGAGCTAGATGCAGCTGATGACACAACTGTGCAACCCCAAGCTTGTAATGCAGTACAGGCTTAATGCTGCCCATGCCATACCTGGATCGTGACAATAACAAACTGAAAATGTGCTCCTGCAGCTTAAGCTGGTCTGGCAATAATCTGCAATATAATGCAGACAGAGTGTGCCACATTATACCTGCATGCTGTACTGTGCACAATTGGAGCAGGCAATGAAGCAATGTGCTGGATGCTGAGGAACTGGGGGAACAAGAACAGCCCTTCTGAGAAGAATGAAGGAGGGGAGAAAACTTTCCTTGTCCATGACAGATCTCAGCTGCATTGGGTGCAGCAAGCCAACAGGACCTGATTGACATCGACTTCCAGTAGATGAGAGCTGGGTGCTGCATACAGTCATTGAACGTAAAATAAACATTGGTTATCTTGTTAACTTTCCATTTGCATTATGGGGGGCGCACTGCAGCCTCTACAGGTTTTGCTTGTATTCACTTTTGAAAAGCTTTCTGTTCTGTGGTCATCACCCACTGGACAATGCTGGGCTGCAGGGAGCATTGAAGACAATAGTGTTCGCTTAGATGGGATGTGGCAGGGTGGGATGTGGCTGAGGACAGGTAGCTATATGGCCTGGCATTTGGAAAGCAACAGGGGCAAGGAAGTGAAGCTGCATGCACCAGGAAGTGTCATCCATGTGTGTCTTGAGCAGGTGTTACTGGATGTTGTGCCTTTGCTTTGTTGGTGAAGAGGAACTCTGCCAATACATTGCTCAGTCGGATGTTCACCTGGGGTTAAAAGAGGGCTCTGTCACCAGGGCTACCAGTCTATTCTGGGATATCCATGAGTAGTGGATTATTTTGACTACTGTGAGTTGGTAGAATTGGGCTAGCATTGCACAAGTGGAATGCCATTGGGGCATGATAGGTTGTTAATAAAAGCAAGTTTGGGATGATACAGTGAGAAAGCTTATTAGGCCTTACAGAGAGAATCCTTGCATGAAACTCAACAAAACTGACATGACCAAAAGGTCATAAATTGAGCCTGATATGACTGAACCAACTGAGTTTAGAAGCTGAAACTCAGGATATTAAAGATGGAGAATTCAGCAATGAAAATACTGGAGAATGCTTAGGGAAGGTTGTTGGAGTCACTTTTGGGACTTAGTCATTGGCTGGCACTTATTTCGCATGTATGCTACTTGCCACTTAGCAGCCCAGGCCAGAATGTTGGTAAAAACAATGACTGCAGATGCTGGAAACCAGATTCTGATTTGTGGTGCTGGAAGAGCACAGCAGTTCAGGCAGCATCCAAGGAGCTTCGAAATCGACGTTTCGGGCAAAAGCCCTTCATCAGGAATAAAGGCAGTGAGCCTGAAGCGTGAAGAGATAAGTTAGGGGAGGGTGAGGGTGGGGAGGGAGAGGCATAGAGTACAATAGGTAAGTGGGGAGAAGATGAAGGTGATAAGTCAGGGAGGAGAGGGTGGAGTGGATAGGTGGAAAAGGAGATAGGCAGGTAGGACAAGT
>NC_057724.1:18480586-18545236 GCF_004010195.1 Chiloscyllium plagiosum
TCCCCACCCCCACCTTCCCCTAGCTTATCTCTTCACGCTTCAGGCTCACTGCCTTTATTCCTGATGAAGGGCTTTTGCCCGAAACGTCGATTTCAAAGCTCCTTGGATGCTGCCTGAACTGCTGTGCTCTTCCAGCACCACTAATCCCAAGCCTGAATGTTGTCCTGGTCCTACTGGGTGTGGGCATACAATTGCTTCAGTACCTGTATACCATGCAGTCATCCGTGAACTTTCCCGTGTCTGTAATTTATGCAGGACGAAAAACATTGATGAAGCTGCTGAAGGTGTCTGCATCAAGGACAGTAACCTGAAGAGTTCCCTCATCTTACCTTTTGGCATTAAGCACTTGTGTCCACAATTGGAAAACGACTGCAATGAGAATCATGAGGGCAACAAAAAAACCCTCTGTTGTGCGAGTCGATGCAAACAGTGGTAATAACAATACTTCAAAAGAGTTGAAGCATAATGTTGCAGCAATTTATACGCTGAGCTATTTTAGATTCATGCTCCAACGAAAATGGCCTTAAAGAAGCAGAATGGCATAGACAAGAGCTTCAGGTTACAATATAAATTGAGAGAAATGGTCTCTGCTGTCGGCCTGATCGATATTTCACTGCCACTGAGCTGCTGACCAACACAAAGGTCCTGGAAACAAAAAAAAAATAGAAATGCATTGACAGATTTTCACTGTGGTTAAAACAACAGAAAAGTAAAGGTGCGTGGAGTCTTCAAAGTCTCCTCTCAGTAACTCAGCTCCCTTGTGTGACTTATTTGCCACTGACCATTGCAGATCATTCCACGCTTCATTTGTCACTATTTTTGCATCGCAGTCGCTGGCTTTCGAATTCTAGGGTTGTGTGAGTGAAATTTTGCTCAGCCAGCAGTTTGCAATGCCTCCTGATCACCGCCACACTAACCGTCTGTGACACCGCACGGAAGAAACATCAGTTCAGGCTTCGGCATTTCCATTCAAAGCCTGATGCCTTCAGGTGCTCGCCTACAAAGACGTGCAGTTTCAGAGATTTACAGCCGCTCACTCTATCGGGTGTGAGATGCATAAAAAACACCTGGCAGCTGGGACTCCGGGATGGGTGGACCTTTTTTAGGGGAGGGGATGAGGGAAAAGAGAAGGGCACCCACATGGATTAAAAAAAAACATTTAGAACTCCAGGAATCGCAGATGTAGCAAATGGCAGTTCTTGTGAAAGTTGGCCTTATAAAGTGTTCTCAGAATTGGTTATCTTGTGATGTTTTGTGTGTGGTGTGGTCCTTTCGGCTCTGTTACAAAGGACCTGGTGTGCACCTCTGAACGTGTTTTGTTCATGAAAAAGAATCAAGGGCTGGTTTGTGCTGTAAACGGTATCGGAAATTTAGGGAATGCTCAGATTTTGTTTTAGAAAGAAATCATGTCTGCGTGGCTGCAGCAGCAGTATTAAAAACAGTGCACAGCACAGGAAAATGTATAAAAAGTGACATCTTCGCCAGAACAGGAGAGAGAACAGAGTTTATGATTCCCGTATACATTGATATCACTGTCTTTGTAGCCAGATCAAGACTGACTTGACGCTAATGCCACGAATAGTTCTTTATTTATTGCTCAAACTGTCTGTATATGTTGCACATCAAAGGATCATGCTGCTCAGAAGGAGGGCATTCGGCCTATCGTAGTCACGCCAGCTCTTTGAAACAGACATCTAATTGGTCCCACTCCTGATCCTTCCATCTCGCTCTACTTTCTTTCCCCGCTCTTTGAGCCCTTAACCAGTTGCCTTTTTGAAAGTTACCTTTAAATCTGCTTCCCCAGCTTTCAGGTTGTTCAATGCAGATAATTAACAATTCACTCTGAGCTCAAGTTTTCTCACTGAGCTTCTGGACTTCTTTTTATTTGCCAATTATCTTTAATGTGTGCTTTCTGGTTACCAACGCTTCTGGCAGTGAAAAAAAGGAATTGCAGCCTGTTTTCACCTTTATATTTTACACTTTCCAAAGATGCTGCTCCATTGAATGTGTTTCCATTATTTATTATTTTTGTATCATATTTTCAATATTAACAACATGTTTTGGTCTCCCTAACTAATCTACTGAAATCTCTTATTTTGAACATCTCTTTTAAATTTCATCTTAGCCTTTGATGCTTCAAAGAAAACAATTCTGGGTTTTCTCACTTTTTATGATTAGAGTCATAGAGATGCACAGCATGGAAACAGACCCTTCAGCCCCACCCGTCCATGCCGACCAGATATCCCAACCCAATCTAGTCCCACCTGCCAGCACCCAGCCCATATCCCTCCAAACCCTTCCTATTCATATACCAATCCAAATGCCTCTTAAATGTTGCAATTGTACCAGCTTCCACCACATCCTCTGGCAGCTCATTCCATACACGTACCACCCTCTGCATGATAAAGTTGCCCCTTAGGTCTCTTTTATATCTTTCCCCTCTCACCCTAAACCTACGCCCTCTAGTTCTGGACTCCCCGACCCCAGGGAAAAGACTGTGTCTATTTATCCTATCTATGCCCCTCATAATTTTATAAACCTCTATAAGGTCACCCCTCAGCCTCCGACGCTCCAGGGAAAACAGCCCCAGCCTGTTCAGCCTCTCCCTGTAGCTCAGATCCTCCAACCCTGCCAACATCCTTGTAAATCTTTTCTGAATCCTTTCAAGTTTCACAACATCTTTCCGATAGTAGGATTTCTGAAAAATCTCCATCCACCACCTTCAATATTCACTCTCCTACCCACTGAGGAACTGAGGCATGCACATCCAGGCATTGCAGCAACTCGCCAAGGATCCTCCAACAACACCTTTCAACCTCTACCACTGAGGAGGTGGTCAGGATAGATCCACAGCAACACCACCACCTACAGATTCCCTTCCAAGCCACCCACCAACCTGATTTGTATTGTCATTCATTCACTGACACTGGCTCAAAAAACCTGGAACTGTAACTCAAACCCTAACACCACTGAGTGTACCACCTTACAGTCTACAGTGGCTCAAGAAGGCAATTCAGTTCCACTATTAGAATCCCTACAGTGTGGAAGCAAGCCATTTGGCACATGGAGTCCATACTGACCCTCCAAAGAACATCCCATCCCTCCACCCTAACTCTGTGTCACTGCATTTGCCATGTCTAATCCATCTAGCCTGCACATCTCAAGGGCAAATAGTGAGATGCAATAAATGTTGGCTTTACTAGTGATGCTGACATCTTGTGAAAGACTAAATGAAATGCAGTATCTCTTTTCATAAAGCAGATTTTCTGGCTTTACTGAACAGACTAAATAGGTCAAAATAGATACCTTGGCATGCAATCGAATAGGAGACAGAATCAGATAATTGCATGGGTACATGATTCAAACATCAAATAGCTGCCTAATTTATGCATGATTTGGTACTTTGAAAATCAATGTTAATAGAGTACATCAAGCTGTAAGATAATATACTCCTAATAAATATTGATATTCTCTTGGCTATATTATTATATAAGAACTGTTGCTGGGAATCTAGAACAAATCTTACAATATCCTCTTCCACAAGGGTGGCATGATGGCTCAGTGGCTATCACTGCTGTCTCACAACACAAGGAGCCTGGGTTCAATCCCAGCCTGGGATGACTGTCTGTGTGGAGTCTGCAAGTTCTCCATGTGTCTGCAAGGGTTTCCTCCCACAGTCAAAAGATGTGCAAGGTAGGTGGATTAGCTAATTTGCCCATAGTTTCCAGGGATGTGCAGGTGGATTAGCCATGGGAAATGCAGGGATAGGGTAGGGGTCTGGATGGGATGCACTTTGGAGAGTTGGTGTGGACTTGATGGGCTGATTGGCCTGCTTCCACACCGTAGGTAGTTTATGATTCTATAACCCTCCCCACCCACTCCCAGCTGCTAAACCTATGTTGGTGATGATTTTCTGTGCGAGCAGTACAGATTGGTATTCAGAGGTAGTGTAAGTACCAATGTAATGCTTGGACACCATATCCAGAAGGATCACACAGCAATAGGCAAAGCACCACTGTTAATTTCCACAAACACAGAAAATACCAGAAGTATGCAACTGGCTTGTCTGACAGGTACAAACCCTTTCACTAAACCAAGTATTGAACAAAGGAAAATAGAGGAAAGAAAAATCACCAGTATATATATGTTGAATTAATCATATTTCAAAGAGCTGACTAAAGGATATATCACAGTTTTTGTTTTGTTTTGAACATTAAGCAAAGAGATGGAAATGGCTGGATAACCAACTTCATCTCCACATAATGGGTAATTAAGGCCATCAAGAGGCATGGAAAATGTACACACATATACAGACATGAAGACGTGTGAAGTTGAGAATGGCTGGAAAAGGAAATAGTGGAGATAACTATGTCCGAACATTCAGAAGGCACAATCAGATCAGAAGATTACCAAGCAACTCAAAAAATATTGCTAAAATTAATATTGAAATTTTGTGTTAGCAAAATGAAACCTCACTGGTGGAAAACTTAATTAATTAAATCAAATGTCTGGCCATATATGTCCCTTATCCTTGGAGGCATAATGGGTTTGAATGAAGAGCATTCCTTGTCAAAACTTAATAATTCCCAAGATGAAGTTCAAAACCAAACTTTAGGATTTTGGAGGAAACTCTACCTACAGACACACCTCAATCATATCTTTAATTTACCAATAATCCTGAGACCTGGTCTGATTAATTCATAAAAATTATACATTTATGTGGAAGGCAGCTTCATTGTTGTTTTGTTCACAGTTGAACATATCAATTTGCACTCCCAATTACATTTTGCTATACTTCATTAGTTGGCTTTGCAGGGTAGTCATTATTGTTTTTTTTCATGTATTCCTCTTCTGACAGCACTTTATTTATTTTATCAAAATTAACTGGCATGCAGTATCAAGTGATTTAGTGGGGAAGAAAGTTATTTTGAGTTACTTGAATATTGAAAGTGACCAAGAAAGTTTGGTGCAAAATGTTGGAACATCTTGATTCCATCCATCACTATTCCTGTAACCTCACATTAACCCATTCATATGTACTTGAGTGTATCAGAGGAGATGTGATTTCATAAGATCAGCTGTCATAATGCTGTGTCATTGGTTCAAGATGAATTCGAAATGACAACAGAAGCAATTTGCATTTACATAGCACTTGAAATGCATTAAAACATCCCATGCATTAGCAAATAACTTTTGGTACCGAACCACATAAGTGATCATAAGACCTTGAACCCAAACTTGAAAAGGGGAAAAAATATTAGAAATGTCTTAAAGGAGGAAAGAGAGGCTGAGAGAGCTTTTGAGAGAGATTTCCAGTGTTTAAGGATTCATCATTAGCAAATTTGTCAGTAGTTGATAGAGGGATTAAAATTGGAATGTGAAAGAGATTCCTTAAATGAATAAAACCTTGGGAGATTATCGGGCTGGAGGTTAAGTGCAGCAGCAGTGTTGAAGGGTGAAAGATAGACGGACAGTGGCAGAATTTAATTGTCAACCATGTTAGAATTTGCAGACAGATTAAAAAGAAATTGTGCATCAGGGTCAACATAGACATTGTAAAGACAACATCCTTTTTTTGCAGTTTTTCTTGCAGACGGAAATGAGTAAAAGATTGTAATAGAATCATAGTGACACAGCTATACAGCATGGAAACAGACCCTTTGGACCAACTCATCCTTGCTGACCAGAATTTCCTAAACTAATCCAGTCCCATTTGCCAGCATTTGGCCCATATCACTCTAAACCCTTCCTATTCATATACCCATCCAGATGCCTTTTAAATGTAATTGTACCAGCCTCCACCACTTCCTCTGGCAGCTCATTCCATATACACACCCCTCACTATGTGGAAAACTTGCCCCTTTGGTCTCTTTAAAATTTTTCTCTTCTCACCTTAAACCTATGGCTTCTAGTTTTGGACTCCGCTACCCTGGGAAAAGATCTTTGCTATTCACCCTATCTATTGTAAAGATCAAGAATTCTTGCACTTTTTAAAAACTGTCTGACACTCATTGTAAGTACTGTTTACAATGCTGCTTGATCAAGCAGTGGGGGAATTCTAGTAGCAAACGAGTTGAAGCCAGGAAGTGTGAACGAATGGAGTAACTGATTATTCTCAGAAATTATGACTAATTGTTGAAGAAAGTGCCTTCTGCCTGGTAATAACTATGTGATGGGCTCCCAGGTAGTTGAACAATTTGTGAGTATGAATGTTTGGGCAAGAACTATTGGATCATTGAAAAAAGAGCTGCCCTTTACTCTGCAGTTGAAAAAAAACCTCAAGCCTGAAGAAAATCAGACTATTTCCCCTCTTCATTAGCTGTAGGCTATTACACTTAACAAAAATGCCAGAGATTATTGAATGTGAATGCATCACCCTGAGTGCTTGGAGAAGAAAAACAGAGAAACTGCAAGTTCTGACAAACCAAAAAGATCATCTCAGAGAACCCTGTAGACAGGGACAATTGAAGTCCCCTCTCAGCCTTTCCCTCCACCCATGACACTCAAGTTTTTTTTATGTCTGACTGTTTGTCTCTGTGTATGTGTGTATAAGGGGAGTTTTATAAGGAGGTGTTAGAGTTTTAATTAGTGGAGCTATATGTCGATAATTCATAATTGTTTGCCTGTAGCCAGAATCCATTTATTTATTTGCAATAAATAATAATTCTTGATATGTACAGACACCTGGTTTGTGCCTTCTGTCAACCTGGGTCTAAAAGACAGATAAATTGGGGAAGTCTGCAAGCCTTTTGATAAAATCTTTAACTTTTGTGATGACACTGGGAAAAGTGGGATGTGATTTCAAGTGCACTAGCCCAGTGATCTGTAGCAATATAATTCATGACTTTGATAAGAACAGTTTCAGAATTGTCCTAGGGGTTAGAAATACAACTTGGTGGGGTGGGAGGAATTCAAATATGGAATCCCAAGGAAGATAAGTGAGAGTTTAAAAGGTGGTGGAACATTCATAGACTTTAGCAAGGAAAGGAGCTTCAGAGTGGAGCAGCAGTTTGTAAGGACAGAGAGATGAAATATTGTTTGAGAAGAGAGATGATTAAGCAAATTTGAAGGGGGAGAAAATATTATGAGTTGAGAAAATTATTAATAATATTGGCTAACATAGGAACAGGCAAAGGAATTTGGGTAATCAGCAGTTCAGTGGGAACAAAATCGAGGAGGCAGGAGGAGTGTCTCTTGAATAAAGTGAGCTCAAAGGTGCAATAAGGGGTAATAGGAGAAAAACCAAAGAAGGCTGTGATTTCAGACCTACGGTAGCAAAGATCTTTAGAGGAAGTTTGTTCTTGCTGGCTAGAGAAGGGTGGAAAACAACGGAAGCCATTGATTGGATTGTCTTAATCCTTCTGCCAAAGTAGTTCAGGGCAGCTCACATTTATTGCTGAGGGTGAGAGTGAAAACACTATTTGGTTGAGGTTATGATTAGGAAGACAGTTTGTGGTGAAGAGAACCATATATTTATTTTCCTCAATTATCTTTGAATAGTGGGCAGCATTACCAATGCAGAGTAGGACTGATAATGCCCATTTCTGCCAGTTTCGCCATCTCTGTTCTAATGATGCAATCTACCACACAGCACATCATTTCCTTTCTCTTCAATATAGGATTCATTGTGGGCAACAGGGTCCTCAATTATGTATTTCCCATTTGTGGCACTTCACCTCTCACCTCTTGCCCTCCCTCCATAAGCTGTGGTAGAGTTCCTCTTGTCCTCACCTTCCCTGAACACAGTTTTCAAGAGATCAAACTCTATTTCCAGCTCATCCAATGTGATGCCATCACCAAACATACATTCCTCACTCCTCTCCTTTCAGGATTCTGAAGGAATTGTTCCTTGGTCTAACACCTTATTGTGTTGTACGCTGTGATGAAAAAGGGAAGGATGGATAACTGAGTCCTGTGCTGCCATCATCTCTCACTTTCATTGCAGACAGCTTCCTAAATGTCCTCTCCTTTGAGATAGATTGATGCCAAATTAAGAGATGACTGCTTTGTTCCTCAGTTAAGACTGTCCTTTAAATTTTGGATTTGTTAGTTCTGGGTTTTGAATTCCCTGCCTGAGGTTCAGCCCCCATCACGGTGAGTTTTTACACAAACAAAACAAGACGAATCCAATGCCCTGTGGCTCAGTCTCCTGGCAGTCCAAGGGTCTCTCAGTGAATCAAGGAAGACCCAGATTAGATGCCAAATTCTACTGGGTGAGTTACTGAGAGCAGGAGAAACATGTATGAGTTTCATTAAAATAGGAGACAAAATCAATTGACATAATATTGCATTTAAATTTCATGCAAGTGAGAATTTATGGCAAGAGCCTGACATGCAACCACCTGCACAATTCTCGATATCCAACTACCATTTTGCCTACTACAGTGGACATAAAAACATTCAAGCAGAAATAGGGAATTCTGCTATAGACTATCTACCTCAACAAACTATTGTTATACTACCTCCATATCCCTTGATGTAATTTGTACACCTTACTTAGTGACTATGCTTGCACAGCCCTCTGGGGAACCAAATTCCAAAGATTCACCAACTTCACGATGAAGAGGCTCCTTCTCATCTCAGTCCTTAATGGCTTGCCTGTTATTCAGAGACTGATTTCTAAGGTGCAGACAGGAGAATCATTATTCTGTTCATCCCTTTGAGAATTTTGCAAGTTTCTTTGAGATCGCTCTCATTCTTCCAAACTAGAGACAGAGTCCCTGTCTCATCAGGTTTTCCTCACAGGACATTCCCAGAATCAGCCAGTAAACATTCACTGCATTCCCTCTGTACCAAGTCTTTCTTTCCTTCGGCACATGGTCCAGAAATGCACACAATATTCCAGATGCAGTCTCATCAATGTTCTGTAGAGTTTTCTATTGTCATTCTATTGTCAAATGAGATTTCTTTGCTTGTGTATTCACATCCTCTTGCAATAAAACCTAATATACTACTTTTCTTCTGGATTGCTTGTAGCACTGTGGTTTGTTTTTAACCTATTTTTCTGATCAGCCTGTTCAGATATGTTAATATACATTGGAGCAGCTGGGACTTGAATCCAGGCCTCTTGGCCCAGGGGTAGGGACACTCCCATTATGCCACAAGAACAACCTTCACCTATTAGTAACATTCAATGACTTGTGAACAATGATATCTTTGTCCCTTTAGACATCAATTCTCTCCTATCTCTCACTATTCAAAAAATACTCCGCTCATTCACTTCTTTTACCAGAGTGGACAATCTCACCCTTGTCCATGTTATATTCCATCTGCAATGGTTTTGTCCACACACTCAGCCTGGCTAAATCCCCTTCAAGCTTCTTTGCGTCCTCCTAGCAAATTCACAATTCCAACTAATTTTGTGTCATATGCAAATTTGTGTATATTATACTTGCTCCCACATACAAGTCACTGAAAACTTGGCATCCAAGCACTGATACCTTTTGTACCAGCCTACCAACCCAAGAACAGAGTCATAAAGTAATACAGCATGGAAACAGACCCTTCAGCAAACCTGTCCATGCTGACCAGATATCCTAAGCAGATTTAGTCCCATTTGCCAGCATTTGACCTTCCTATTCAGAAACTCATCCAGATGCCTTTTAAATGTTGTAATTGTACAAGCCTCCATCACTTCCTCTGGCAGTTCATTCCATACATGCAAAACTCTGCATGAAGAAAGTTGCCCTTCGTTCCCCTCTGACCTTAAACCTTCACCCTCTAGTTTTGGATTCACCTACATTGGGAAAAATACCTTGGCTATTCACCCAATCCATGCTTCTCATGATTTTACAAATCCCTCAACCTCCAACACTCTAGAGAAAATAGCCCTAGCCTTACCCTATATTTCAAACCCTCCAATCTTGGCAACATTCTTTTCTGAACCCTTTGAAGTTTCACAACATATTTCCTATAGCAGGGAGACTAGAATTTAAGGCAGTAATCTAAAAAAAAGCATAATCCTGTCTTGTATAGCTGCAATATGCCTTCCCAACTCCTAAACTAATGCATGACTAATAAAGGTGAGCGTGCCAAATGCCTTCTCACCACCCTGTCCACCTGTGAATCCACTTTCAAGGAACTGTGCACCTGCACCCCGAGGTTTCTTTATACAGCAATACTTCCAAGAACCTTATTAATTAACTTGCATAAGTCCTGCCCTAGTTTGCCTTACCAAAATGCAACACCACACACTTATTTAAATTAAACTCCATCCTTGGCCCATTTGGCCCATCTGGTCAAGGTCCCATTGTACTGTAAGGTAGCCTTCACCATTGTCCACTACACCACCAATTTTGGTGTCATCTGTAAAAGTGCTAACCATACCTCCTATATTCACGACCGAATCATTTTGCAGTGGACCCAGCACCAAGCATTGCTGTAGACCACTGGTTACAGGCTTCTAGTCCAAAAAACAACCCTCCACCACCACCCTGCCTCCTACCTTCAAACCAATTCTGTATCCAATTTGCTGTCTCTCCCTGGATTCCTTGTGATCTAACCTTACCAAACAATTTATCATGTGGAGGGAATCAGTTTAGCTCAGTTGTCTGGGTTGTTAGTTTATAGAGCAGTGTGATGCCAACAGCGTGGGTTCAACTCCCACCACCGGTTTGAGGTTACCATGAAGGATTCTGCTTCTCAACATCATCCCTCGCTTGAGGACTGGTGGCCCTCCGGTTAAATTACCACCAGTCTCTTCTCTCAAATGAGATTAGCCCCTATGATCTGGTAATACTATGGTGACAACAGTAACACCATGTGGAATCTTGTCAAAAAACTTGCTAAAGTCCATATGTTCCCTCTTGAGAGAAGGGCAAGGCTGTTTAGGTGTAAGGAATGCTGGATGACTCGAGAAATTGAGGCCTTAGTCAAGAAAAAGGAGGCGTATGTTTTATACACACAGCTAAGATTGATTCTAGCCTCAGGCAACAGTCTGTGTGGAGTTTTCATGTTCTACCCATGACTGGGTGGGTTTCCTCCGGGTTATCCGCTTTGCTTTCACATTCAAAAGATGTGCAGGGTAGGTGGATTGACCACGCTAAATTGTTTATAATTTCCATGTATGTGTAGGCAAGGTGATTTAGTCATGGGAAATACAGGGTTATAGGGATCAGGTAGGGAGGTGGGCTGGGTGGAAGGCTCTTTGGAGGATCGGTACCAACTGAGTGGGCCAAATGGCTTGCTTCTACAGTGTAGGAATTCTATGCTTCTTTGAGTGAATCCCTCAAAGAGTTTAAGGGCAGTATACTCAAGAGGAAAATCATGATGGCAAAAAGCGGCTTGAGATTCTATGGCAAGGAGAATCCAAAGAAATTCTACAATTACATTAAAAGCAAAAGAGTAACTAAGGAGAGGATATGACCCCTGAAATGTAAACAAGGCTATGTGTTGAAACACAGGAGATGAGTGAGGTACTAAACAAGTATTTTTCATTCCTATTTACTGCAGAGAAGGACATGGAAGCTAGAAAACTTGGGAAAATACATAAGCGATATCCTGAAAAGTGTCCACATTGCCGAAGAGGAGATGCTGAATGCCTCGAAATGCCTAAAGGTGGATAAATCCACAGGACCTGATCAGGTGAACTTTGAGGGAAGCAAGGAAACAGATTGTTGGACTTCTTGCCAAAATATTTGTATCATGATAGCCATGGGTGAGGTGCTGGAAGTTGGCTTGTGGGGTGCCATTATTTAAGAAAGGTGGTAAAGAAAATCCAGAGAATTATAGAATGGTGACCTGATGTCAGTGGTAAGTTGTTGGAGGGGATTCTGAGGGACAGGATACACATCCATTTACAAAGCATGGACTGATTAGGGATAGTTAACGTGGCTTTGTGAGTGGAAACTCATGTCTCACTGACAGAACCTTTTGATGAAGACAAAGTACTTGCTGTCAATATGGATTTCAGCAAGGCATGTGAAAAGCTCTCACATGGTAAATTGGTTAGCAAGGTTAGATCACATCAAATCTGGGACACCAAACTATTTGGATACAAAATTGTCTTGAAACTAGGATACAGAGGGTGGAGGTGAGGGTTGTTTTTCAGACTGGAGGCATGTGTTCAGTGGTGTGTGGCAAGGATTGATGCTGAATCCATTGCTTTTCATCATTTATGATCCATTATTTCTACTCTCTGCTTTCTGCCTATTGACAAATGTTCAATCCATGCTTGTTTAATTATCCTAACCCCAGGCACTTACATTTTGTTTACTTAACCCCTTTGTGGGACTTCATCAAAAACCGTTTAAAAATCCAAAAATCCTGGTGCACAACCACTGGATCCCCCTTATCAAATCTGTTGGTAACATCTTCAAAAAAACTCTATCAGGTTTGTCAACACGCGGCTTCTCCTCCATAAAATCATGTTGCAACTGTTCAATCAATTATTTTCTAAATATCTAGTAATCACATCCTTTTTAATAGATTCTAGTAATGACTCTTCTACTGACATGAGGCTAATGGATTTGCAGTTCCCTGGTTCCTCTCCCTCCCTTGCAAAATGGCAGGGTTACCTTTGCAATCTTCCAATTTGCATACTCCACACAACCCATCCCATTTCTCTCACCAAAAATACTGTCTGGGCTCCTGAATATTTCCATCATATGTTGTTTGGATTTCCAGTAATGTGTTTTGCGATTCAGATCTAGCAATGGATGGTTAAACCAATTGTCTGGCAAAAACATTCTAATCTGCATTCCTTACACTTGAGTGCAAAGGTAAGTTATACCTGGGCAACGACTAGAATGATAGTGTGTAATCACTTTAATAGGATAAGGAAGATGAAAGATGCTGCAGAAAATGTGATTTATTGTTGCATATTGTCATGATGAATCATAGGCTAAAGGCTAGATAGTTGGGAATTTGAAAATGCATTGTGAAGAGGCTTGAAGAAAAGTTTTGTTTTAAATCAAGGATGTTCACCGAGAGAAAAAAAAATGATGGGGAGAGGTAAGGGGATATAGATGAAGAACAATATAAGGAAATGATTGGTGATTTCCTTACAAATGGGACTTACACTGACAGTAACAATTCAGCAAGAGGCTGCTCATGAATATGGTTAAAAGTATTTATATGAGAGAAGGATTCTGATTTTTAAAAATTGCAATACAGCACAGTGGCACAGTGGTTAGCACTGCTGCCTCACAGTGCCAGAGACCCGCGTTCAATTACCACCTCAGGTGACTGACTGTGTGGAGTTTGCACATTCTCCCCGTGTCTGTGTGGGTTTCCTCCGGGTGCTCCGGTTTCCTCCCACAGTCCAAATATGTGCAGGTTAGGTGAATTGGCCAAGCTAAATTGCCCGTAGTGTTAGGTGAAGAGGTTAATGTAGGAGAGTGGGTTGCGCTTCAGCAGGTCGGGGTGTGGACTTGTTGGGCCGAAGGACCTGTTCCCACACTGTAACTAATCTAATCTAACTGTTTCTGTCAAAGAGAAGCTCATTGCATCATGAATCTTTCAAGATAGATTTTGCTAAGCGATCAAAAAGGATAAGACATAGGAGCAGAAGTAAGGCCATTTCGGTCCATCGAGTCCACTCCGCCATTCAATCATGGCTGATGGGCATTTCAACTCCACTTACCCGCATTCTCCCCGTAGCCCTTAATTCCTTGTGACATCAAGAATTTATCAATTTCTGCCTTGAAGACATTTAGCGTCCCAGCCTCCACTGCACTCTGTGGCAATGAATTCCACAGGCCCACCACTCTCTGGCTGAAGAAATGTCTCCGCATTTCTGTTCTGAATTTACCCCCTCTAATTCTAAGACTGTGTCCACGAGTCCTAGTCTCCTCGCCTAACGGAAACAATTTCCTAGCGTCCACCCTCTCCAAGCCATGTATTATCTTGTAAGTTTCTATTGGATCTCCCCTTAATCTTCTAAACTCCAACGAATACAATCCCAGGATCCTCAGCCATTCCTCATATGTTAGACCTACCATTCCAGGGATCATCGGTGTGAATCTCCGCTGGACACGCTCCAGTGCCAGTATGTCCTTCCTGAGGTGTGGGGACCAAGACTGGACACAGTACTCCAAATGGGGCCTAACCAGAGCTTTATAAAGTCTCAGTAGCACAACAGTGCTTTTATATTCCAACCCACTTGATATAATTGACAACATTGCATTCGCTTTCTTAATCACGGACTCAACCCGCATGTTTACCTTTAGAGAATCCTCAACTAGCACTCCCAGATCCCTCTGTACTTTGGCTTTACGAATTTTCTCACTGTTTAGAAAGTAGTCCTGCACATCAGTTGGTATAAATATGATAGCAAGCCACAAGTAACATAAGAAGCTCCACTTCAATTATTACCCAAATGAAATACACATAGAGCTGAGGAACATGTTTACTTTCACCTTTCTCCTTGTATGAGCAGTCTTCTCCTCTACCACTTTGGTCACCCTCTCATTGAACCCACAGGTAGGAAGAATAGCTCTTTTGAAAACAAAAAGTGCTGGAGATCACAACCGGTCTAGCAACATCCATGGAGAGAAAGCAAGCTAATGTTTCGAGTTTAGATGACTCTTCAAAAGGTTAGAAATATAGTATATTACAACACATGAAGAGGCTGTTTAGACAGTCAAGTGTTTCTGTTAGTTTACTCCTCAAGTCATCGATTTAAATCTAATTCCTTTGCTCACTCCCTGCACTCCTTAACTTTTTAATTTTAAGCAACCATTTCAATTATTTATGAAATAATATCTAACCTCTTTTTTAACTATGGTTATGGCTCAGAAACCTGCATATAATTATCTTCTCAATATGGATTATTTTTCTAATGTCTCCCTTGATTCTTTTTGTGATTATTTTAAATTTGTGACCTCTTGTTAACATCTCACCCACCATTAGGAACAACCTAATGGTAATTACCCAGCCATAACTCACTGTGAACAATTAGTCACTATTTTTACTCTGAGCACAACTTCCCATTTAACAATGAACTGCAGCCTGATAAGAGCTTTCACTTCTGCAGATTTTGCACCATTAGCCAAGTTTGATACTAACTAAACTTTCTGTGTGAAGGGACATGACACAGATAGAAGGAACAGATCAGATTGAAACATTTGGGAGTAGCCTGGGCTCTTTACTTTAATGACATACGAGCCAGCACTATGGCTCACTTTGACCACAATTTACATTTCTTGCAATTTTTCACAAGCAAAAGTTGATATTAGCTGGACTACTGAAACACATAAGTTACAAATGTGCTAGAAGAGATTGGACATTTGAACATGAATTGTTGATAAATACAGAAGGAATCTGTGATGTCTTTGGTAAGGGTGGATGATGCAAATTTTCCATATGCTACAGTTCTAAAGGAAAGAAATCTAGGGGCCTTTGTAATGAAGGAATTCAAGTAGGAATGTAAGACCAGAGGCAGGCCATTTAGCCTTGAGCCTTTTCTACTATTCAACATTCAATCTGTGATGTGATGCCATATACCAGCTTTGCCCCATATCCTTTTATTCCTTTGAAATATTTTTGTTTCCCAATCTCACATGTGAAATAGAAAATGAACAAAATATTACAGAAGGAACACTCCTTCAGGTAGGCAGAGAACGGAACAGGGGAATGTGTTTATTGGTATGATCAGAATGTGTATTGGGGATATTATAAAAGGTGTTCAAGCAAATCCACTAAATGTTTTTAGGTTGGATGGTAATAGTTAAGATAGCATGGTAGGATAAAAGATAAACATAGAAAGGAAACATTGTTAGGACTGTGAAAGGAGTCAGATGAGATGAATGGAGTCACAAAAGAAGACTTACAAACAAGGGCTTACAAGTAAGGCAATATCTCAGATGACAAGAAAGGACAGTTCAAATGTTTTTGTGGGGAAATTGAAATCATCAGGTTAGCCATGAGACAAATTTAAAATTAGGCGAAGGGATGGTGGCCTTTTCAGGAAGTGTTGTGGAAAGAAGTATAAGTAAGTTTGAAAGATAGTGAACTTGTAATATATGCCTACAGATTTTGACAGAAATGAAGAATGGGACAAGTCCAGGGAAGAATTACCAAGAAGATTTAATGAAATTGGAAGTACAATCAATTATATTTTCCAAATTTGAATGCGAGCAGGAAACAGCTTCAAAACAGTCATCAACAAAACAGAGGATTGATCAAGGAGGAGATGTGAGCATGATTAGAACAAAAGATGTTCCACATCTCATACAAAAGGTCAGGCATAGCTGGAACCATACAGGCTTCTATAATAACATTCTAACTGGAGAAAGTTAGCAAAATTAAAAGGATGGCTGTTGAGGCTAAGAACAAACATGGAAAAGCAGAGTGGAGTGTGATAGAAGAGACTAGTTAGGCTATTGGATTAGACTGAAACTTGAGGAGAGAGAATTGTAAAGTAATTGTATACCCAAGTGAAAAAGAAACAATTTAGTTCCAAAAAATTTTAAATCATCAAAAGACCAGAGAGCTTTAGACGAGTCAATGGATATAAGGAGAAAATGAAAAAAGGAGATAATACAAAGGAGAAACTCATTGAAAGAAACAATTTACCAGGATCATCCTGTTGCTACACTTTGACATGGAAATAGAAATGGTATCAGGAATACTGAAATTGGAGACAGTAAAGGTCAATCTCCTAATCAGATGATAGATCAATTAAAGCTGTTGCTCAGTTTAACCTCACTTTCATGGCATCAGCATTCATTATGATGCTATATGTCAAGTGACTGTGCAACTCTTGTGTTGACATGGAATTAGTAAAAGAGCTTGGTTGATGCATATCAAGAATAAGAATGCCAAAGTGTATTTAATTAGCACCAATAGATTACAAAAGAGTGGCACCAACACCATAATTAAAATAAGACTAATAGATCATAATAGAAAAGCAGGGATAACCTACAAATGGATAAAGCAAAACAGAAACACTCTAGTTAATGGCTGTCAATCAGGCATTGCTTATTAAGACATTTTAACACAAAATAACATGTTTAATCATTTAGATAATAATGTGGCATAATTTATTTAAATTGTTGCAAAACATTTAATGCTTGATTCAAACTGCAATAGTCAATTTAGGAGACTATGCCCAGGTTGAATTCAAACTTTTCTCCAAAAAATTCGCATGCTAATTAAAAGCCCATTTGTACAGTAAAAGTTAAGCTTTCATACATTTTTCATGACTCATGAAAATTAAATCAGATGAATATTCATGTTTGTACAATGTTGTTATCGCATACAGAGTTAAAACTGTCATAAAACTGCCTGCAGCACTGTGGAAAAAAATTGAGAGTTTAGATTTGTGCACTGGATTTTTAAGGGTTTTAAGATTATGCAGTGTAAGGATACTGCAGTTTTCATGTGCCATTCTAACCACTTACGCACTTGAAACGTTATCCAAAAAAAGACTTCCTCTCTCTATTTAATCTTCCAACAGTGGATGACACTAAAGTATTCTCCAGTATTTTTAAGGTCACCATAATATTCTGTAACTTTTTTTTTGCTAAATCCCTGTCTTAACATAAATGTAAAATAAAGTGTCAGTGCTCTCCATGAAAGTTCAATATGTTAATATGTGCTTCAGCAAGCCTGAAGACAAGAAATCAACTTTCATTTTTTTCTTAACACTTAATATCCAGTCAGCCTTCCCAAATCAGACAAAATGACAGGAATGTGATTTCATATTCCCAAAGAGCAACTTAGTTAAAAACTTAGGTAAAAATAATGACTGCAGATGCTGGAAACCAGATTCTGGATTAGTGGTGCTGGAAGAGCACAGCAGTTCAGGCAGCATCCGAGAAGCAGTAAAATCGACGTTTCGGGCAAAAGCCCTTCATCAGGAATAAAGGCAGACCTATTTCGCCTTGCCATTCGTCAACAAATCTAACACGCAAGGCTTTCTGCAGAACATAATTCAAAGCAACTACACTATTTAAATGAGGATATCTGACAATTAAGCCCATTGTTAGGATCCACCAGCACCTTAATTGCAAGTGAAAACAATGATTATATTGGCATGCGAGGCATACCATTATCATTGTACCACATACTGTGTCTTTAATCTCACTGCAGTGTAAAACAGGGGATGAACGGAAACACCACTAAATCTAGAATAGTCTGTGCAATGGCTATGTACAGAAGCCATCTGCGTAAAGAAAAATCCGTGTCACTTGGTAAATATTGATTTGAAAGTGAGAAGCCAACCATCGACTCAATGGACAGCTGGGTGATCAGCTGCACTTGTCCCCTCAATCGGGTCCAGGGATTCCATTTAATTTTCCCCACTGTGTGGCGCTAGTGAGGTTCATTTCCTCCCACCCCCCACGATGTTCCTAGTAGCTTAAGACGTCAGTCAACCAATACAGGAGTTTTAGATTAATTGAGTATATTCCTCATTCCGCACGGGTTGACACTGCAGTCAAAAAGATCAAACGAATCTGATTGCACAAACACATGACCAAAGAGTCAACACCATCGAGACACCCCTTTGCCCCCGCAAAAAAATCTTAATGTTGAAACCAGGGGACAAAGCTTCCTCGGCGTTCACAGACGGAACGAGAGCTCCTAAATATCATTGTGCCAAGATTGGAAGAACGCGCGCGTTTACTTTTCCAGCCCTGATTGCACATCGCGGAGATTTGACTTCATCACATTTCCTGTAAAGAAAAACGGTTCTGCCTGTTCAATATCATTCACACTGTACAGCAAGTGCCGACTCAGTACACAAACTGTTAACACCAGCAGCCCTCCCCACACTTTCCCTATCACATAGCGCTCTGCAGTCTGATAGTCTAGGGCGAGTGTCTCAGTTTACATCAGTGCGTTTGGTTTGTTTGACTAACTCGATCGGATTTTTTTTGCATTGGCATTCGAGATACCTTCATTAAAATCCCTACAAATTTACTAACACTGATATCTTATTTAAGTGTGTGTGCGTGCGTTGGCGGTGCTGCTACGCCTGAAGGGATGTAGCTTATTCACCCCCAAAAAGGTTGGCGAATGATCAAAGGTGTTTGAGGGGCTGGCACGCAGCAGGGATCCTGTCCTTTTAATAAAATACTCTTCGTTTCGATCCACCCAGTGGTTTTGCAGTCATTGAAGTAATGCAATCGGGCTTTTGGATCTGAATTTGCTATTATTTAGCTGAGAAAGACAGCTTTGCATAGATATCCTATTTAGTTTCCCCCGGGGTAATATGATTCGGCTGACGCATTGTTGTCTATCGTTGAATGATTTAATATGAGGACCCATTACACCGTTGATCATTTTACCTGAATCGCTCCCTCCATTTCAATTCACCTGGGGCACTTTTAATGGCACGGAATCCCATTCAGACTATATTCTGGTACTCAATCAAACAGAACAGGCGCCACTTCAGTTGTATTGATCACACAGTTCCGACAGAGGCGACCACATAATATCATCAAAGAACTCCATCCATGGTGTTTTCAATTTAAATAAACTCATTGAGCTTTGTGCAAAAACAACGAAACCTTGCCGGTTCATTTCGGTTGCAACTCGGGTGCAAAGTCAACCACTGGCCAGGATTTTAATGAAATGGAACTGTGCCATTTCTGTCGGCAGATCCGAAATGCGGCTCTTTTGGTTACTTTAAAACAAAATGCTGTCTGCAAGGAACGGATTTTTCCCAAGAGAAGCGGCAAACTGATTACCTCCACTCACATTCGAAAACAAAATATCAATGTCGAAATAAAATTTCCCTTCCTCATCTCCCGCCCCTCTTCAAAAAAGTAACCTTTGTTCATGTAACAGAAAATGTGTTCTCGTCTAATGTACTTAGGTTAGGAAGAGATCTGCCTTCAATCTCTCCGATGTCCAAAAAATGCAATTTTTGCAGCAAAGGAGATGACTATACGACGCAAATAGGTACCGCCTCTGCTCTGTTGTAATTACGGTATTTAAACACAATAACAATTATGCTGCTGCACATTGATTCCTCAAATTACATCCGCGTTAATCCTCCACTTCTCACCCATCTAATAGAACTGTTCAAAAAGAAGTCTCTTCGAAAGGACACTGCGTTTGCTTTCTTGTCAAAAGTAAAAAAACAAAACAAAAACGGAATCGCTTTGAAACCGCCGTTTGGAAAATGAACGAAACAATTGTGTTCAATTTGGAAGCTGTGTACAACTTGATTTATTTTACACACGCGCGCTGTCACACACGCACACAAGACTCCTACATACACACACTCCAACTCCCACACTTCGCATTTTGCACAAGCTCCACCTCTCATGTGAGGATCTGAGGAGTGGTGGCTCATCTCTTGGGCTCCTGGAAGTGTTCAAAAGAACTTGTCAATTTGCTGCTGTCGATCAATGCCGGCAGTTGGCTGCGATTGGCTGCAGTTGCGTGCCCGGTCCCGGGACTCCGCCGTGCCAAGCCGAGTCGCCGCGGCTCAGTCGCTACTTTGCAATGGCAGCGGCGCTGAGAGCAGAGCTGCGGCAAGCCCCCAGTCCCACCTCCTGCTCCACACCGTTCCAGATGCGCCAATGTGTCTCCTGTCCACTGTGAACTCCTCTCAGAAAGGCAGCGGGGGGGGGGGGGGCGCAGGCTGAGATCGCCAACTGAAATTAACCCTCCTGCTGCAACGTCTTGAGGAAGGGGGTGGGGGGAAGAGTTCGACATGGTTGGTCGCTGAAGTGAGTGCTGTTGCAAGAAGGGACAGCGGAGGTTTCCGAGGGTGCATTGCAACGGTGGCAACTCGAAATCCCATCTCTTTTTGAAAGGGGAGGGATATTTTCAAGGTGAACTCAAAAGTGTTTGCGTGTCTTATTTATATTTTTCGTCCCTCCCTCTTTTTTTTGCATCTCCGTTCGGTTTTGGCGAGAGGACCAAGTGTGAGGACCTAGAGAGAGAGAGACAGAGAGAGAGGGGGAGCCTTCGCATGATGACTGGGAGCTGTGGGCAGTGAAATCCAGGGCATTTTATTATTTTTTTATCAACAGGTTCCCTGAGCGGGGATGGGTTGGTTGCTAGCGCCGCTGTTCGCCCTGCTCCTGTGGGCTCGGGCTGCCGCCGCCGTGGTCAACCTGAAATACTCGATCGTGGAGGAGGAGAGAGCGGGCACGGTGATCGGCAACATCGCCAAGGACGCCGGCTTGTCCACCTGGGAGCAGACGGTGCCCCTGTTCCGCGTCCTCTCCAACTCGGCGCCTCACCTGGTGGAGATCAACCCGCTGACCGGCTTGCTGGTGACCAAGCAGAAGATCGACCGCGACCTGCTGTGCCGCCAGAGCGCCAAGTGCCTCATTTCGCTGGAGGAGATGGTCAACTCCATGGAGATCTACGTGATCAAGGTGGAGATCGTGGACCTGAACGACAACTCGCCGAGCTTCCCCGCCGAGAGGATCGACCTGGAGATCTCGGAGACGGCGAGCCCGGGCACCCGCATCCCGCTGGAGAGCGCCTACGACCCGGACGCCGGCCAGTACGGGGTGCAGAGCTACCGGCTCAGCCCGAGCGAGCTGTTCGCGCTGGAGATCAAGAGCCGCGGGGACGGCTCCCGCTTCGCCGAGCTGGTGGTGGAGAAGCCGCTGGACCGCGAGCGGCAGTCCCGGTACAGCCTGCAGCTGAGCGCGGTGGACGGCGGCGAGCCGCCGCGGGTGGGCAGCACCCAGCTCAACATCCGAGTGATCGACTCGAACGACAACTACCCGCGCTTCGAGAGGGCCGCCTACACGGTCAGCGTGCTGGAGAACGCGCCGCTCGGCTCCCTGGTCACCGAGCTGAAGGCGTCCGACCCGGACGAGGGCAGCAACGGCCAGGTCGTCTACTCGTTCAACAGCTACGTGCCCGAGCGGACCCGCCAGCTCTTCGCGCTCGAGCCCCGCACCGGCGCGCTCACCGTCCGCGGCGACATCGACTACGAGGAGGGCACCGTCTACGAGATCGACGTTCAGGCGAAGGACCTGGGGCCGAACTCCATCCCGGCTCACTGCAAGGTCACCGTGCACGTGGTGGACGTGAACGACAACGTGCCGGTGATCAGCCTCTTCTCGGTCAACAGCGGCACGGTGGAGGTCAGCGAGGCCGCGCCGCCCGGCTACGTGATCGGCCTGGTGCGGGTGTCCGACCGCGACTCCGGGCCCAACGGCCGCGTCCGCTGCCAGCTGCTGGGCGAGCCGCCGTTCCGCCTGCAGGAGTACGAGAGCTTCTACACGGTGCTGGTGGACGGCCGCCTGGACCGGGAGCGGCGGGACCTCTACAACCTGACGGTGCTGGCCAAGGACAGCGGCTCGCCCTCGCTGCAGTCCTCGCGCTCGTTCGGCGTCAGGGTGAGCGACGAGAACGACAACCCGCCGGTGTTCGCGCAGCCCGTCTACCAGGTGATGGTGCAGGAGAACAACACGCCCGGCTCCCACCTGCTCTCGGTGTCCGCCCGCGACCCCGACCTCGGCTCCAACGGCACCGTCTCCTACCAGGTCGCCCCGTCCCAGGTCAAGGACATGCCGGTCTTCACCTACGTCTCCATCAACCCGACCTCGGGCGACGTCTACGCCCTGCGCTCCTTCAACCACGAGCAGACCCGCTCCTTCGAGTTCCAGGTGCTGGCCCGGGACGGCGGGGCGCCTCCGCTGCAGAGCAACGCCACGGTCCGCGTGCTGGTGCTCGACGTCAACGACAACGTGCCGCTCATCTCGGCGCCGCCGCTGGTCAACGGCACCGCGGAGCTCTACATCCCGCGCGGGGTGCCCGCCGGCTACCTGGTCACCGTGCTCAGGGCGGACGACTACGACGACGGCGACAACGGCCGCCTGAGCTACGAGATCGCGGAGGGGGCGCGCGGGCACTTCCACGTGGGCGCGGCCAACGGCGAGATCCGCACGAGCCGCCGCTTCGCCGAGGGCGCCGACACCACCTACGAGCTGGTGGTGGTCGCCCAGGACCACGGCAAGCCCGCGCTCTCCTCCACCGCCCTGATCGTGGTGTACCTGTCGCCCGCCCTGGACGCACAGGAGTCCGGCGGCTCCCTCAACCTCTCGCTGATCTTCATCATCGCCCTGGGCTCCATCGCCGCCATCCTCTTCGTCACCATGATCTTCGTGGCGGTCAAGTGCAAGCGGGACAACAAGGAGATCAGGACCTACAACTGCAGGGTGGCCGAGTACTCCTACGGGCAGCAGAAGAAGCCCAAGAAGAAGGGCAAGATCAGCAAGAACGACATCCGCCTGGTGCCCAGGGACATGGAGGAGACCGACAAGATGAACGTGGTCAGCTGCTCCTCCCTCACCTCCTCCCTCAACTACTTCGACTACCACCAGCAGACTTTGCCCCTGGGGTGCCGCAGGTCGGAGGCCACCTTCCTGAACGTGGAGAACCAGAACTCGAGGAACGCCGCCGGGAACCACGTGTATCACACCTTCACCAGCACCCAGAGCTCCCAGCAACAGCCAGATCTCATCATCAACGGCATGCCACTTCCAGAGGTGAGTGCCCACCACCCACTCATGCTCCTAGAGAGGCTAGGAGGTCAGAGATGGCACCAGCCTCCCCCTTACCAATTCAGTGGTGACACCAGTTGGACCACTGTATCTTCTGCCTGTCATGAAGCAAAAAGAAAGTGGCTGAGACTCTTAGCAGGCCTGGCAGCATCCATGGAGAGAGAAAAAGCAAAAGTTGACGTTTCAAATTCAATGTGACTCTCACTTCCATTTGGCTTGACCCTGAAACGTTAACCCTCCGCACAAGTGCTGCCAGATCTGCTGACTCTCTCCAGCACTTACTGATTTTAATTCAGATTTCCAGCATCCGCAGAACTTTGCTCTTTTTATTTGTGATCACCTGAAACTTGAACTAGAGTTGGTGAGAAACACAGTTTCACGAAAAAAAATGTTACTGACAGCCTAGAGTTGGTGGGATATGTAATTTCACCAAAAAAAGTTACTGACAGACAGCCTAAATTTGTTGAGAAATGTAGTTCCACAAAAAAGTTAATAGCCAAGGCCAGAGTTAGTGGGAAATGTAGTTTTGCAAAGAAAAAACATTATTGGCAGCCTGGAGTTGGTGGGAAATGTAATTTCACAAAAAGTTACCAACAGAGAGCTTAGAGTTGGTGAGAAATGTAGTTTCACAAAAAAAGTTACTAACGGAGAGCCTAGAGTTAGTGAGAAGTGTAGTTTCTCAAAAACTATCAGTTGAACTACTTTTCAACAATTTAGTACATTTACAAAATTATTTATGGCATGATTAGCCAACAAGTGGCTGCTGGTGAATCTGATTCAGCAAACCTACTGAATTCAGTGATCTGGAATGCACTGTTTGAGAGGCAGCAGGATGCAGGATGTGATTCAAAACATTCAAAACAAAAGAGGAAATGGCAGAGCAATGGGAAATAATTGGTTTAATTGGATTGCTCTAAAAAGAACTGCCACGGCATGATAGGCTGAATGGCCTTCTGTCATGCATCCTTTCTAGGCTTTTAGATGAGTACATAATTCATATTTTTGCAACTCATTTCACTTAATTGCACTGCGGTTCTGAGTCAGAAAGCTTTACAGGCAAAGATAATCAACTGCATTGTAATACTTTGCAACCACCTATTCATTTTTGTCGTGGGTTTGGAAGTGATTTTATTTGCTCCATTTAATATTTTCAGAAGTCAATGAAACAATGGGCATGATGAGTTGATGATGCAAAACTTTTAATTATCGCTGAAAAAAGATACGTTTTGTCAAAGTGTCTTTTCTTAGCAATATTCAAGTTCAATATGACCAAACAACACGACAGCCCATGAAATAATTACACTGCCTGTCAAAATGTAGGTGTTATGGGCTTGAGGAAGGGCATGCGGGTTAGAAAACTTGGGGCACTTTGGGTGTTTCAAGCCACTGGCTTAAACGTAGTTGTATTTTACACTTGTTAGCTGTTCATTTTGAGTTGTGAGTGGATACAAATTGGAGGTTGGTATTTAATAAGTGTTTAATCATGGATCATAAATATTGCAAGGAATAGACTAAATGAATTAAATGTGATAAAGGCATTTTTCTGAAAA
Source organism: Chiloscyllium plagiosum (assembly GCF_004010195.1). Classification (NCBI taxonomy): domain Eukaryota; kingdom Metazoa; phylum Chordata; class Chondrichthyes; order Orectolobiformes; family Hemiscylliidae; genus Chiloscyllium; species Chiloscyllium plagiosum. The sequence continues at coordinate 18,505,563 of NC_057724.1, forward strand.
AAAACATAGAAAATGAGACAGTTTGAAATGGGTTCAGGTGAAGGTAAGCATCTTGTTACTGCAATAAGAGAGCATTGAAAGTTACTGAAAACAAGGACAGATTGATTTTCCTTATCTCCAGTCTGAAAAGAAAAAATAGAAAGCAAGAGTTGAGCTGCTTAAGTCATTATGACCTTTCAAAAAGTTAAAATGAAGCAAAGGAAAATCCAGGAACATGAAAGCAGAAATAAAGATATTCGGATAAGTAGATCTGGAGACATAAAACAAATATGATATCTAATGAAAATGAAGAGAAATATTAGTAACAAGACATTTCAAATATTTTGGCAAAATGCATCATATGTTTTTATTAAAAAAAAGAAGCAATGATTTTTTTTTTCCTGAGTTAGCAACAGTCCTTACTGGCAGTGTAACTTGAAGTTTTGAACACAATATTTTTCCTGGGCTTACAATGTAGTTTCAACTCCTGTTGAAATAATAGACGACTGCATATTGTAATACAAATTGTGGTAACATCATTCAGAAAGGAGGATGTGATTGACATTGTCCCTTAAATGGTCAAACTGGTGCATACTGACAGTCTAAATGCATCGTCTTCGTTTCCATGCTGCATAAATTGCTGAAACATAGTCACAATTAGCCAAAGTGCTGAATTGCCTGAAGAAGCCTTTACTCTAGAGGGAAACTGTTTGTGATGTTTAGAAGGTAGTGGGTAATTTTCCCCTCTGAAAACATGTTCCAAATTGGATCCCAGTTTTCACTTGGCCTAATTGTTCTCTTTTACCTTGAACACAGAGACAGATCGAATCAGTCATATGTGTCAGTTAAATAATTGATGAAAAAGTCGGATTGTTCACTGGGATTTTCTGAATGTAATGAATATGATCTGTGCAAAAGCCAGAGTTAACTCGTAGTATCGACTGCCTAATTTTTAAAAAGGGGGAATTAAAATAAGATTTTGACGGTAATTATTAGAAAAGAGAATGAACTACATTCATAGATCAGTAAAATGTACTTAATTAATGTACTCTAATGAACGGACTGAGGTTTAAAGCTACAGTCATTCTCAGAAGGTTACGCTGCACAACCAGGGTCTTACATTCAGCAAGAGGAGTACTCCAAATTGCATTTCTGACAGAAAGCTAGTTCTTGTAAGTTAGTATTGATGGATATCATAGCCTTGACTGGCTTGAATGTTCCTACACGGAACCCTGAGCATTCTCTCTCCACCATCCCCCCACCTCCACTAAAAAGAACGTTTGAATTGCCATCAGAGAGTCTGTGCTTACACTTGTCATCAATGTAACACCAGGGTACATAGGACTGTAGCAGTAGAGTCAGTGAGACTCAACCTTGCTTGGCCCCAGCAGCTGCTTTGCTCTGAGCTTTTAGCCCATTTTCTCTTGATCTGCCACCATCACAATAATCACAGTAGCCAAAAAGAAGACAGCATTGATTTTATAACCTGTGAAATTGTGCGACCCCCATGACTTGGGCCACATACTTTTCACAAGCTCAGTCCTTGCTGAGGAAAAATAACAGCTTTTAGTTTACCATGTTACTCTCTAAACAAGAATTTCAAGAAGTATGCGAGAATAAATGGTTTGAAATTTTACTTTTCACTCTATGCAACATGTCATGTTTGTTCAGGTCATCTAAAATTTGAAAATTAGATTTCTCCACCTGCAGCAAAGGGTCACAACTTTATCACCCCCTTAAAGTCCAATCATTGACCTTTCTTGGTAAAAGGAATGTGCTGTATTTTACTTTAGGCAATTGTTAGTTGCTGTAGAACAGTGCATTTTGTTGGATAGCATCATACCCCAATGTAAGTGAAGCATGCATATTGACTGAAGTTTTCAAAATAGAGTTGGTGTTATGGTGAAGGACAATCAAATCACAGGCAGGTATGAATCAATTTGATAGGCTACTTTTGCTCACCTCTTTAAATGTACTCAAACCACAATAGCAGGCATTAAGCAAAGATCAGGAAGCAGTTGTGAGAAGTGAAGGAACATGAAATGGCAGGTGAGGGGTGAAATCTCCACTGAATCCCCCCTTATGAACATGGGCACTCAGCTGTGAGAATTGTTGCCTGGGAACTGAGGGCAAGCGCCATTTTCTCTCAGTTACTACAAAAGTATTATGTCCGATCAGGAGTAAAGTGAAAAAAGTTAATTGAATGAGGATAGCACACCTGCCCTTTTTGAAGACTACAAACATTCAAATAAAGTTATACTTTCAATAATTTAATTTAAGGTTATAACATTCTTAGTACCTGATAAATACTGAATTAAAGATATTATGAAGTTCATGATTTAAACAGGACATTGTGTTCAAGAATGAATTAGATTGAATTACCAGATTGGGTTGGGATATCTGGTTGGCATGGACAAGTTGGACTGAAGGGTCTGTTTCCATGCTGTACATCTCTGACTCTATGTACTCTATGATATGAAGCTACTACATATATTTTTGCAAGATAAGGAAATTTTACCCTCTACTACTTGTTTCTGTATCTTTAATTGGGAGTCTTCATCAGCAGTATCATAGGAAACTGAGGGGAAAAATAGATTCTTCAGCAAGGGTCATTATCAAATCATTGTTTCTACGAACTTGGTGAGTGGAAACCTGCTGCCATACATTCTCTATTTTGCAACGTTGACTACATTTCAAGGGTTTACAGCAAAAATCTGCTGATGCTGGAAATCTGAAATTTAAAGAGGAAGTGCTAGAGATACTCACCAGGTCTGGTACCACCTTGGAGAGAAAAACATGCAGTCATGTATGAATAAATACAGGAGTAGGCCACTTTGCCCCTCTAGCCTGTTCCATCATTCAGTAAGACCATGATTGATCTGATTACATTCCTGCCTCCCCCAATAACTTTTCATCCTCTTGCTAATCAAGCATTTATCTTGCTCTGCATGAAATAATATTCAATGACTCAGCTTCCACCCCTTTTTAAGGAAGAGAGACTCTCAATCGCTTGAGAGAAATAAATGTTCTCATCTCTGTTTTAAATGAGTGACCCCTTTTTCCAGATTCTCTCATAAGAGGAAACACCTTTCCCCATCCATCTTGTCAATCAAGTCACCTTATTTCTAAACTCCACTGGATACAAGCCTAGCCTGTTCAGCCTTAAGACAACTCTCTGATTCCAGGTATTAGTCTAGTAGGCCTTCTCTGAACTGCTCCCAATGCATTTACATCCTTTCATAAGTCAGGTGAACAATACTGTATACTGTACTCCAAATAGGGTCTCTCCAGTGCTATGTATAATTACAGCATAACCTCCCTACCTTTGTGTGTACTTTTCACTGTGCTACCTCATGGAGGCTCAGTGGTTAGCACTACTGCCTCACTGTGCTCGGGCCCTGGGTTCGATTCCACCCTTGGACAACAGTGTGGAGTTTGCACATTTTCCCTGTGTCTGCGTGGGTTTCCTCTGCGTTCTCTCGTTTCCTCCCGCACTCCAAAGATGTGCAGGTTAGGTGGATTTATCATGGTAAATTGCCCATAGATGTGCAGGCTAGGTGCGTTAACCATGGGAAATGTAGGGTTAGAGGGATGGGATGGGTCTGGATGGGATGCACCTAGGAGGGTCTGTGTGGATTTGATGGACTGAATGGCCTGCTTCTACACTGTAGGGATGCTATGATTCTTTGCATCATCAGCAAATTTAACAACCATACTGTTGAACCCTTTGTTGTCATAAAATTCTGGCGGAGTAGCAGCATAGCATGCCGCCTCCTTAGTCCAAGAGCCTGGAGCTTGTCTCCTCTGTCTGCTTTTACTTCATTTTCCTTTCTCTGCTTTTTAAAAAATGTTTCCAGTTATTAGGCACCTGGAATGATGGTCTCCTCCTGGCTGTGTCTTCCAGGTATTTCATTGTTCTTTGACTGGTATTCTCCGAGCCCAGGAGCCATTAACTGAACTCTGATGAACTTTATCTTAATTTTACTTTTTTTTATTATTATGTATGACTTCTGTCATTAATATAGGCACTTTGGTAGTCGACCTATAAAAGTTTTCTCTGTATTTTTCATGTAAAAGAACATGTGACAATAAATTTCTTTTCCATTGCCTTCACCCAAGTCATTTTGATAAACTGTGAAGGATTGAGGCCCCAACACTGATCCCTGTGATATATCGTGTTGCATCTTGCCAAATGTACAATGTCACATGCTTACTTTCTATTTCCTGTTAGATGACCATTGTTTTTATCTATGTCAATAGAGTTAAAAATCACACAACTCCAAATTATAGTCCAACAGGTTTACTTGGAAGCACTCGCTTTTGGAGTGCTGCTCCTTCATCAGGTAGTTGTTGAGCAGGACCATAAGACAGGATTTATAGCAAAAGATTACAGTGTCATGCAACTGAAATGATATTTTGAACAAACCTAGATTGTTGTTAAGTCTTCCATCTTTTAGAAATGGGTTGCAGGTTTTGCTTCATTAGTATGTAAATCCTAGAATTTCGAGAATGTGACTTAAATGAAGTTCTGGGATTTACATATTAATGAACCAACTTGCTCTTGTAGCCACAGTACGTATAGGGCTAATCTAGTTCATATCAGATTAAATATCAGATTTTACTTATTTGTTTTGATTTGTACTATCAGTTCTTCTGTTTTGTTTCAAATGCTATGCACATTCAGATACAGAGCCTTTCAATTTGTCCTTTTGTTATTTTTGCAATCTCTAGTCTTATTTTCTGACTTACTCTTAGTTTTGTAGTCTCCATCCCTTCCTGTTATGGCCTGTTTATCATTTTACATATCAATACCTTTCTTCCTTAGCTTGTCCCTACTCTTCGTCTGTGGTTGTGTCTGAAGCAAATGTTTCAATGTTTGTAAAATGTTTTTTTGATTTCCCAGTTTCATGATCTATGTTATGTAAATGCAAGTTTTTCTTTAACTTTGTTGGTATTAGTCACAAAATAATGCTGAGCAAAATTGTGGTTGTTGTTGACAAATACAAATTTATGCCATCGTGCAGGCAAGCGAATTAATAATTAATCAAATACTCCATAAATGCATAAAATTAGACAATACAGAGTGACTAGTTATAACAAATTTTATATTTTCTGGCAACTGTGTTTTGTGCAATTTGGCTTTTTATGCATTCAATAGAGTATTAGTTCAGGCTCCTTTACACACATTTCTGCTGCCTTGTGCAGTAACCTGAAATATTTAATTTGGAGACTTTCTGCTAAGATTTTAACTATTTTGTTAAAAGGAGGTGCTACAGGCATGTCCCTGGTTGCCAGCTCATTAAGTTAAGGTAAAGGCCACAGTCTCGCAGGGATGGTTTGGAATCATTGAATCTATTCTGTGAAATTCTAGTATGGGCACATTCCATAAAGATTGTGAAGGTTACAAAGAGATCCATGAAGTTCACTAATGCGTGGAGCCACCTTGGAAAGAATGTGCATTCTTTATTTTTTCCCCATTGTCATCTAAATTACCACCTTGTGTGTTTGTGTGATATATATAAGAGCTTGGATCAGGCCTGATACTTTGCATAACAATGGCATCTCATTTAATGTCATGCAGAGGGCAAGTTCTCATCAAAGCTGAGCCCCGGACAAAAGCACTGAGTATAGATAGCTTTTTACCATTAAAAAGGGACAAATGAAGACCAACACTCAGGGGTTTTACATTACAACAGTGCAGAAGTCTATTCTCTGATGCCAGTTACATTGCTACATTTAAACAGTGTGGGACCTGAAGCAAAATCAATGAAAGTATTGAAACTGATGTTGTATGAAAGTCTGTCTATTCCACAGCATTAAACGATGAGATGGAGTTCCAGACGTTTGTAGTCTGAGTCCTTACCTTGTTTCTCACATGTCTACGAAGACCAGTGTCTGATCTAAATATAAAGTGGAATGGCTTAATGATAGATAGGAAATGAGAGAACCTAAAACTCAACTTAAAGACACTCATGATGGCTAAAGAGGTTACTTTATCAGTTGCTACTGAATGCTGAAAACATGATCAGAATAGAATTGACAAATGTGATGCACAATAAATGCAAAATTGTTTGGCCAAGAACACACAGACTCAGTTGTGCTGCCTATTTTCTGTCTCTTGTTATCACAAGCTCATATGGTAAATTTCCCATTGGTTAAACTTTAAAAATAGCAACCCTCTTGAGCTTAATTGATTTAATTTCTGATAAAACAAGTGTCTTTCACTTTGTGACACATTTCCATATGAGAGCTGCTGTGCTGAAACGTGCTGTATTACACTTTACAGCTGGGATTACACTGGTAGCTCTCTTCTCACATCCCTCCATTAAACTTGCATATAACAAAACCTTAAGGACATCATTGGGATCTCGGTACTGTGCTGCAAGATGGAGGTGGTTAAAGTCTGAGTGCCAGTGTTGCCTCGTAAAAGGGGATGGAGAGGGGCACTCCAAGGTAATTGGAGTGCGGGAAAGTGTAGGACATGAGCTGAGAGGTAAAGTTGAAGGGTCTACTGCATCATAAGGGTTGGTGACAGAACATTGTTGCTGGAAGTCTGAGAGTAGCATTCTCCTCAACAAATCAGCACCACATCAGCTAGCTCAGTGCTGAGTTTGGAAAATCCTTGACATAGGTCACCTGCCCTCTCTGTCAAAGCACGGCACAGTGGGAGGGGGCAAATTGGAAACCCAATTTGAAAGAAAATTCACTCCTGTTCTGTTGTTCCACATATAAATAGTCACCCAGATGCAGCAGATGTGTTCAATAGATCATTGTGCCAAGTACAATATATTACTGAGATTGTGCCACCGTTAGTAACATCTTCTAATTTATGGAACATTTTAACTGTGTCAACAGCTGATCATTTAACTTGACCTTTTCAGGCATCCTGAGTACAACATGGGGGGAGAAAACAGCAGACCTATCAAAATAAGAACAGATCAGGGCATTAGTGTTCTTGCTGTGCTTAAATATAGAAGCAGAACATCAAAGTGACAACCGGTTTTTCAAACCTAAGCTATCAACTAATTTGTATACATTAAGCAATCATAGGAAGAGAATGCACTTTCCCCTGGTGGTTTGCAGGAAAGGAAAAAGGGATTTCGTCCTTACTGAGCAATACTACATACAGATATTCATTGAAAGCTCTGGGTTCAATAACAAGGGAGGCAATTGATATATCCAGCCAAAGGCTCCAGAAAAGCAGCTTCTTGTGAACATGCAGCTCAACAGACATTTCAGAAATTCACATCCAAGGCAGCAATCAATAGGAAGCATGTACAATTTAATGTTTGAACTGACCCATGTAATTTCACTCTGATGTAATTTACGCATGAGTTGTGGCTTAATTCTACCACTCTAGAGGCCAGGGTTATTGTGTGTGGGTGGAGCTGACTTTACATTTTCTCTCTGCAACTGATGAGCTGGGGGAGGGGAGGTGAAGGGGCAACATGTTTCAGGTCTCCTTTTTGTGTTGTTCAGTATCCACCACTAGGAGGTGCATGTGAGCTGCCTGGGGGATGAGTTTGTTTTCATCTGCACGGAAGCAACTGGTCTCTTTTTGATACTGTGGATCTTGGTGGCAGGCCATTTGATTTATGGGCCATGGTCCAACTTCTGTCCTTCATTAGGTGCTCCTTATGCCAAGCCCATTTCCTTGGCAAATCTTTTAGTCATCTTCCTGAATATCTCTTCATGTAACTGGTGTCAAATTTTGTCTGATATTGCTCTTGTGAAGTGACTTTAGAATTTTATTGTGTTGAAGATACTATCTGAATGGCATACTAACCGCTATGCATCTTAGCGTTAAAGGGCAGGTCAGAGTGGTTTCCTCAATTTTAATTCAACTCTCCAAAGGCATGGCAGACGGTGTAATTTGAATTCAATGAAAATATGTAATTAAGAGTCTGATGAATATGAAGGAAGGAAACTGCCCTCCTGAATGGTCTGGCCTACATGTGACTCCAGGCCCATAGCAATGTGGTTGACTCTGAACTACTTTCTGGACAATTAGGAATGAGCAGTAAATGCTGGCCTAGCTGGCAACGCCCACATTGCATGAATTGGTTACAAAAAAAGCTGCAGTATAAATGATGGTGGGGTCTTTGAACTGATCTATACTGTGTGAATATTTATTCCTCCACCAAGATTCCCATTTTTAAAAAAAGCATAGGTTATGGGATCCTCCTTTGCATTAATTGACTTGTGTTTCCTACTTTACAACACTGATTACACTTCAGAATGCATCTCTTGGCTGTGCAGTATTTTACTATGCTTAGAGGACATCAAGGCGCAATTGAAATGTTGTATTTCTTTTTAAACTAAATAACAGGCAGTCAATCTGTTAAGAGTTGGCATGGAGCCAGCCCTGCATCATCCAAGTTCGGTGCAACTTTGTGTCAGGCCGCTAGCACATGGATGCCCCATCACACTGTCAAGGCTGTTATGGCAGGTGATGATAAAGGGAATAAGTACGGGGGCTTGGGTACAGATGAAGACCTGAAGCTAATTTATATCTGGCAGATTTCGCCAGTCCCAGGAGGCCCACACATGCTGAATCAGTGCAAAATGCCTTTAAGAAGAGTAAACGAGTCTGGTCTGTGATGGTATTGGATTCTTTGTACATGAAAAGTTAATTAATTGCTGTATCATTGGTCATTCATTAAACAGTTTTTAAAAAGAAAGAAGTAACATGATTTCAGTAATTGATGAAAGATCAGTTGGTGGAGGGAAGAACAATTCAAAAGTCTTAATTCACTGATCCCTTGCATTGTAAAGTCTAGCCTGATCACTGCAAATATGGTGTTTCTTCTATTAGACTTCAGAACACAATAAGGTGTGAAATGATAGCTGTAAAGAGCCTGCAATAAAACGGAATCTTTAGATTCTGCTCTTAGAAAAATATGCCTGCAACAGCAGTGGATTTGCATTATATTTGCTACACTAATGTGTTGGATTGGCACTGACAACAAACACAAGATTGTAGCTTTTGCATATTAATGTTATCAGATGAGGAATTTCAGTGAATGGGTGAAGTTGAATTGCATTGTTTAACAATTGCCTGAAAATTGCCCCTTGCAGTCTCTTTTTGATTGGGTATGTGTTGGGGTCCCTTTAAGCTTCTTTGTTCAATTCATTTTGGTTGAAAACGCTCAACTTCATTCATTTGCAACAAAGGTGGATGAGGGTAAATCAGAAATCGCTGCTATGTCTGCAGGAAGCCATCAACTCCGGCATATTTTGCACCACAGAGATATGGAAATATATAAAGAGATTGGAGAGGGAAACAGTTGTTAAGATTCCAGGCTGATCACCTTTGATCAGAACTTGGAAGAAGTTTGAGATGTAACAAGCTTTAGGCAAGTAGAGAAGAGGATAAAGGTGGGTGGGGAGAAAAAGAACAAAAGAGAAGGTGAAAGGCAGAAACAATCAAGTAGCAAAAGCAAGGATGGAGAAGGACAGAGGAGATACTAATGAAACACAGACGGAAACAAAAGATGTGACCAAATGAGCTGTAAATTAGAAATGCCAAAGCATCTACAAATACTATCTGAAAAACTTAGGTCACAGGCTTTGATCTGAAACTGTTGAATATAATACTGATCCTGCCAGTGTTAAGCACCTAATCAAAAAAATTAGGTGCTGGTCTTCAAGCTTATAGAGTCATGGAGGTTTACCGTATGGAAGCAGGCCCTTCAGCCCAACCTATCCATGCTGCCCAGTTTTCACAATTATGTTGAGTTTCATGAAAATATGAAGTTGAGGACAGGGAAGTCAATGTGAGAGCAAGTCAGAGAATTAAAATGACAATTGACTGAAAGCGCAAGGGCACATTAATGGATTGAATGTAGCAGTTCATCAAAGTGGTCACCCAATTGCATTTGGTCTCTCCAATGTACAGGGTGACCACACAATGAACAGAGCATATCGTATACTCACTTAGAAGAAGAACTGTTTCTGTTTCACCTGGAAAATGCATTTGGGAACCTTGACAGTGGGAAGGGAGGAGTAAAGAGACCAGTATTCCATTCTTTTTCTTGTATAGGAAGTTTTCCTATGAAGAGGTGGGGTGATTGAACAGTGAACCAGGGTGTCGTGAATTGAGCTCATGTATCACACTGTTTCCTGTTATTAGACCAACTGAAAATGTTAATCACCTTTGCTTTTAATTTCCAACCTTACTTACACGTGCCTTCATGTGGTCTTTGTCTGTTCCTCTTTGCAAATGTTTTTATCCCTATGCATAGTCTATTGGCCAACATCCCGTGTATGCCCACTAATACCTCGCACTTCCTTGAAAGCACTACCTTCTTCTTATACAAACTTTATTCCATTCCCCTAAATCCTCCTTTCTGTCCAATTGTGTTCCCTTCCACACTAGTGCTTATGAATATATTTTCCTCAGTCAAAAATTCCTTCCATCAAGGTTGACGGGACCATTCATGTAAGTTCCATTTCCTTCACTTCTGCAGTCATCCCTTCACCTCCTTCTCAGAACCATAATAGCTCACCTTACACCCACCAACCTCCAGAACTGCCAGATCACCTTTGCCATTCCCAGTAACATCATGGCGCCATCACACATCTGCCTCCCTTGCTTTTTATCATTTTGAAGGGACCAATCCTCCAACACTCTGGTCTACTTTCTCTCCCCTTTGGACCTTGCCATGCAAGTATAAGGGATGCATCACCTCCTCTTTAACCTTCTCCCTTACCACCATCTAGAGCTCCAAGCACATTTTTTAGGTGAAATAGTAATTTATTTCGTTAGTTCACTGTTTAGCTTAGATCACTTACAGCATGGAAACAGGCCCTTCGGCCCAACAAGTCCATAACGACCCTTCAAAGAGCCACCCACCCAGACCCATTCCCCTACATTTACCCCTTCACCTTACACTATGGGCAATTTAGCCTGGCCAATTCACCTAACCTGCACATTTTTGGACTGTGGGAGGAAACCAGAGCACCCAGAGGAAACCCACGCAGACACAGGGAGAATGTGCAAATTCCACACAGACAGTTCCCTGAGGCGGGAATTGAACCAGGGTATCTGGAGCTGTGAGGCAGCAGTGCTAACCACCGTGCCGCCCATGCTTTATTCACTGCTTGTATGTCGTCTCCTTCATATAAGCATGAGTTTTAAGTTGTCTGTTTAATTCTGTGACCCATTTCCTCTCCACATTCTGTGATCGATCTCCTACACTTTTAACAGCACATCATCTCTTTAAGCACTTTGCAGTCTTCCGGATTCAACATTGAGTTCAACAATTCAGATTCTTTGCCTCTTCGATTGTTGCCACTTGCATCTCGTTCAGACTCATTTTTTGTTTCCTTTTTAGTCCTATTGCCATTTCCTTTTTGCTGCACTATTCTACATTTTGTAATTTAAAGTCTTCTTCCACACGATCAAAGATATTCTTTCACCACCCAACCAACCACATTTTCTTCTCCCACCACTTTGTCTCTGTTCTTGTTAAAACCTGCTACATTTCTAAAGTTTTTCCCAGTTCTGACAAAATGGCATTAATCTGAAAAGCCAACTCTGTTGCTCTTTCGTCAGACAACTGCACATCCTGCTGACTATTTGCAGCGCATTTAATTTTTATTTCAGGTTCCTGGTATTCATGATATTTTGCTGTTGCACTATTTATTGAGTACCTGTCAGTTACTTTTTACATGATGGGTGCGCAGGCAACAATCAACATACAGTCCCCTCAATGTGGGCTGCACTCCTTGTTTAAACTGTCCCACGAAAGTACATACATGCCTGAGACCAGTATTTACACAGTGGTGCCCAACATAGATATTGGGTCTGGTGCTCTATGGTATGCACAAAGTTTTGCAGAAGGCAACCTGAAGGACTGTAATACACATGGAGCACAACACACTGGTCTGCAAAAACAAATGTCAGTTTAAAGTTGTCACATATTTCAATTTTTTTGGCAGCATCAGGATAGGCCAAGCAGCAGTATGCAGTAAGTCCACTTGTATGACCCAGTAGAAATGTAAAGGCAGGTGCTATCAAAACAATAGATTTTAGAAGGGGATCTTCAGTCTTTATCATTTAGACATAAATTAGATTGAACCCATCCATCATGCTGTTGCACAATAACTACAAGGGAATAGGTCTCAAATCCTGTTCTGAACAAAGGTAATAAAGACTGCTTTAAAACCCATTACTCATCAAGTCACTAAATGTGGAGTATTTTCACATTTTACAGTCTTTTATTTGTGAAGGTCGACAAAGAAAAGGTCATTTCTGAGTGGATACTTACAATACATTTTAGGGACAAAAAATTGCAGATGCTGGAATCCAAAATAGACAGGCGGGAGGCTGGAAGAACACAGCAAGCCCGGCAGCATCAGAAAGCGGAGCAGTTGTCGTTTAGGATGTAACCATTCTTCAGGACATCTTGAGTCCTGAAGAAGGGTTACTCCTGAAATGTCAACTTCTTCACCTCCTGATGCTGCCTGGCTTGCTGTATTCTTCCAGCCTCCTGCCTGTCTATTTTACAATACATTTTAGCTAATGATGACGTTAACTTGTGATGTACATACTACAATAAGTGTTGAAGTTAAACTTTCTACTTAATTTGACAATGTTGCGAAGCAGGAAGTGCTGCGTGACACATTGAGTAAAAAGATATGTGTGATAAAATTGTAGATCTGTTGTACATCTCACTTCACCTATCTACATGAATGATAATTATAGGATCTCATCTGAAAATACTGCTTGCTTCTAATATGTTTATCTGAAAAACTTTTTTTGTTGTGTTCTGCATGTATCCAGGGCAAACCTATTAGTCTGACAATAATGACTCACTTAGATTAACCTTTTTATGACAATTATGCTACAATTATCAGGGCAGCTGCATTGACATTCTTTTTTTTTCAAAAGAGCCGTGTGATGTATTTAATAGCTAGTCTTTCAAAATGGTTTGACCTGATTTTCTGGGTAGCTGCATAAAGTGAAATAACATGGAGATAATTTGCCTTTTTAAAGAAATGGGACTTGTTAGAACATAGAACATAACAGGGCAGTACAGGCCCTTTGGCCCTCGATATTGTGCTGACCTATGGAACCAATCTGAAGCCCATCTATCCTACACTATTCCATTTTCATCCATATGTTTATCCAAAGACCATTTAAATGCCCTTAAGGTTGGCGAGTCTACTACTGTTGCAGGCAGTGTATTCCACGCCCCTAATACTCTCTGAGTAAAGAAACTACCTCTGACATCTGTCCTATACAGAGGAGCCTCGATTATCCGAATATCAATTATCCAAATTTTGGATTATCCGAAGGAGATCTCAAGGTCCTGTTAGAAACATTATATCAATGACGTGTTTTCAACACTGATTGTGACTTTTGTTTGCAGTGATTAAAAGTGAACTCCGCTTGCTGAAATGCTGCCGAGAACAGTCTTGGACATCGATTGGAGCCCAGGCACCGTCTCCAAATGACTGACCACTTGCCCTCTCTCTCTGCCCATACTTTTCCTGGAGTTCTACACAGGGGTATACCCTAAACCCCCCTCTTCCCCAGATAATCCCTCCAACATTGTCCTGTAGAGGGCAAAGTTGGAACCTGTCAAAAAGTTGTGTGTGTGTGTGTCAGGTGGTAATTATAGACCAGTGAGCCTTACTTTGGTTGTGGGTAAGCTGTTGGAAAAATGTTATATGAGATAGAATTTCTAATCATCTAGGGAGGAATAAGTTGATTAAGGATAGTCAACACAGTTTTGTGAAGGGTCGGTCGTGTCTCGCAAACCTTACTAAGTTATCTAATTTAGGTCATGGAGATGACCACATAAAAGAGGATTACACTGGCTCAACAATCGCTTCTTTAGCTCTTAAATAGATGGAACTTTTTGAACACAATACGACAAGCCTCAAAATCTATTTCCTGACCAAACTTCTGGTCTCCTCACCTAACGTCCTGTCAACTTTTTACCCAGTGCTTCCAGTGAAGCACTTCAATTGTGTTAAAGATTCTGTTTCTATCTAGGTTGCTAATGTTCTGCTGTGCTCTTTTTATGTGCCCTATTATTTCATTTCCATTAGAAGTGTGACATGAATTGGAAAATCTCTGCTACCTTGTTCTAGACATTCAGAAACTACTGTTACTGGAAATCATTCATTTATGCAACAATTTCTGTTCAAATTGTAAAAATCTATGAGACTGTTCATGTTCTGAAATGTCTTAACTTGTGATGCAAAGGACAGCAGTGATAAAGAGATGTAAAAAAAATTATAAAAGACAAAGCTTTAGAATTGTTTCACACCATCATAGGTTCCTGCCAACTCAGAAAAAGTTTCAGACAGATCTAACTTTGATAGTGTTGTTTTATAGAGAGCTTTACCATCCCTTGTAAAATTTGTAATGTCAGCCAACATTCTTTAACCAGGTGTTATGACATGCTTTGTTAAACCAGACAGTGCAATAAGGAGAGTAGACCTCATCTTGGATGCAGTCTGGAAGGAGCTGCCAGCCTTGCATTGCATATCTGTTGATGCAATTCATGAGAATAGAATTTATCCAATATAGCACTTTATGCTATGCTACTCATCCATTGAGTTGAGCTTTTTCATCAGATTTTGTGGAGTCGTGTTTTTTAAGGTGCTTTAAATGCACAGTGATTAGATTAGATTACATTACAGTGTGGAAACAGGCCCTTCGGCCCAACAAGTCCACACCGACCCGCCGAAGCGCAACCCACCCATACCCCTACATTTACCCCTTACCTAACACTACGGACAATTTAGCATGGCCAATTCACCTGACCTGCACATCTTTGGACTGTGGGAGGAATCCGGAGCACCCGGAGGAAACCCACGCAGACACGGGGAGAACGTGCAAACTCCACACAGTGGGTCGTCTGAGGCTGGAATTGAACCCGGGTCTCAGGCGCTGTGAGGCAGCAGTGCTAACCACTGTGCCACCGTGCCGCCCACCACAGTGTAGTTGAAGGTTGAAGTTTAATTCTCGCTATTGATTTCTGTGTGCAGAGTAAACAGACCAGGTTTCAGGAGTAAGTCAGGAAAATCTAATTCTGCTGGCGAGTGAACACTGTCAGTTTCAGTAATGAGAATCTTGGGAATTGGCCTCATGTGTTGGTCTCTCGGTACCTCCAGATTTAGAGCAAAGCCCATTGTAAAACTCCAAAGTATGGAAGTGGAGGAATGAAACATAGAGGTTGCTGTGCTGCAACGAGGAACTTGGATTAGTAAAAGTGGATCATATAATTACACAGTGCAGTCCAATAGGTTCACTTGCAAGACAGTAAATAGTAGACTTTTTTCTTCCAGTGAAACAAAGAGTGGGGTGACCTTATCATTGCCTCTTTGGTTCTGGAGTTAGGGGTTTTATTCTGATTATCTTAAGTATAATAAAGTCTTGGGATGAAAATATAAAAAGCAGCTCATAAAAATGAAGCTATTATGTCTGATGCAGTACAAACCAAGTGACAGCACCAATGGGAATTCTGAGTTGATGGATCCTAGATTTTCAAGGAACCATTTTCAATCAATCTTTTAGTCTGGTAAGATTTAACTTACAATGGGACCTGCCAAAATATTGCTAATAGCCTTTAAAATTCCAATATGTACTATCTCTGATATATATATATCTCTGCCAATATTTGCAAGATTCATTGCATTACATGCCAAAGGAGGGGGCAGATATCATATTTGGACTCTTTAAAATAACCTGTAGTAATTGAGATGTTAGCAGATTTGTTCAGAAATAAGAAAAACCACACCTATCATTCTAATAAAGTAGTAAAAGACTGATGGTCAGTCTAATTCATTGTGGAATTCTGGAATATTTGTTTCCGGTTGGAATAGGAATCAGTCCACCATTTCCTCCATTATATTATACTATTTAATTTTTACTGGTGATCAAATTTCAAATCAAAACAAATGAATTGCATTTCGCAGTGTTTTTCATCATCAGTGGATCTCTCAAAGGTCTTTGCAGGCAGTTTTGAATGTAGTTTCTGATGCAGTGTAGGAAACAGGGCAGCTAATTTGTGCAGAACAAACTGCCACAGACAACAATGTGGTAGTGACCACATCATCTGTTTTGGTGATTTTGATTGGTGAATAAACTTTGCCAGAACAATGGAGATGATTCTTTGAGATATTATCATGGGTTGCTGAACATCCATCTAATGTTCAGGATGGGACTCGATTTTAATGTCTCAGCTGAAAGATGGCACGGCACTCATTCAGAATCAGGTTTGATCTTTATGACAATTCAGGTGCTCATCACTTTCAACATGGAACTGACTAGCTTCACACTGTTTTGTCAAAAGGTGAATTAGACCACAAGGATAAAAAAAAGCACTAACAATAAAACTAGAAAGTCAATCATTTAAAGCATTGATGTTATGAAGTAAAGCTCTGGATCAAAGATAATCTTTGCCTGTCTGTCTGTATCTTTTACATCCACATGACTTGAAAGCCCACAGGCCATTACAAGTTGATTGGCATCAAATTCTAATTCCATTAAGAACTCTGGGATATTCGCACTCCCTTTGGTCTGCACATTAGTGATTTGAGCTGCTTCCGTCAGGAGAAGCTGAAGTGAATGTTAGGTTGTTATATCCAACACATCCAATCTCTGATTTCTAGCAGTAATTCATTTTTTATCATTTCATCTACACAGAAAAGGATATGTTTTCTTCTTATCCAACTGCAGCAATTAACTGCTCCATTGGGAATGTAAATGAACAATCTTTTTGTCACAGGATGGCTACGTTGCTGTATATTGCTGTTTTCAAAATGATGCTTTTATTTCTTTCAACAAGGTGCGCAGAGAGTCTGTCCTTTTAAATCAATAGTTAAGAACTGATGCCCATTGTTACTGATGATGGTGCTGTTTGCCCGAATTAACTAGAAATATCAATGTGCTGCGCCTTTTAAAAAGAGGAAAATAATATCCTGGGACAATAGGTATAAACAATTAACACATCCATGTGAAATTCATCTGCCCACCAGTTCAAGCATTAAATCATTTATTTTGAATAGGTTAATGTGACTTGCCTAAAATTAGCAGCAAAGAAAAATTTCAGATGATAGTAGGGGCAGTGTAGTTCAAGACAGACTGTTTCCAGTGACAGAGATGTAAGATTAAATATAAAAATTTAGGACAGAGAACTGGAGATTTTTTTTTAACACAGGGTTTGTGGGGTTGTGATTGAAGCCAAAAATAAATTGTTTTTAAGAATAGATTAGATAGATGTTTTGAAAATGAATTGAGATGCAAGGTAAACTGTCAATGGGCTGAAGGGCCTGTTTCGATGAATATATTGAATTGTAAAAGTAATAGTGCAAGAACTTGCTAACAGCAACTTGCTTGTGTGATGGACAAACAATGAGTTGAACTTTGTGTTGAACAACCTATTTCTATGTTGTAATGTCTGTGTAACACTATAGGATTCTTTGTACTATGCTTCACAGCTGGCAAACAGTCAATTCTTTTAAGGTTTGAAATACTGTTTGATTATACACTGATGAAAAGAACAGACATAATTATCAATCACTAGAAATCTCATGGGCAGCCAAAAGCTAGTAATCAGGTGTTTCTGAACTCCTGTTTTCATGTGGGCACCTCTGCTTTTCCCACACACAAGACAATGGGTCAATATAACCACGGTTCCCATTCACAGCGGCATTGTGACTGCGGTCAGTATTTCACGAGTTAGGGCAGGACAGCTGAAACATAAGCCACTCAGAGACAACAGTTTTCTTTCATTGAGTACACAAATGGTTGACTACTGCACGTATTGATTTCCCACTTCTAATCAGCAGGCACAGTGTAATAATGATCCCCTTTTCTAGAAATGAAGAACAAAAACTTGGTGAAACCGGTTTGAATTCCCGATGCCTCCATTTTGTTTGAAATGGTCACATCACTTTATAATGCTGTCTCTTGAACTTTTTTCCCCCCATTGTTTGACATTGAACCTATGCTGTTTGCAGTGAAGTTATCATGAGGAAACTTCACCAACATGACCCCCTTGGCATTTCTCCCTCTTTGAAAGAGACGGTTTAAACTGCCATGAACAGCAAGCCCTTTTAGACTTTATCATCAATTTTAATTGTGACAGAAGCAGAGATGAATATTGTGCAGAGCAAGACAGCAGGGGCAGAGGCTTAAAACCTGAGAAACATTCATTGGGAGTGAAAGGCCAAGTACATTTGAATATATAGTCACTGTTACAATGTAGTAAGTAAACAGTTAAAAAAAAGCATCCAAGGAGCAGGAGAATCGACATTTCGGGCATGAGTTCCGGAAGAAGGGCTCATGCCCGAAACGTCGATTCTTCTGCTCCTTGGATGCTGCCTGACCTGCTGCGCTTTTCCAGCAACACATTTTCAGTTCTGATCTCCAGCATCTGTAGTCCTCACTTTCTCCTAGTTAAAAAAAGTAGCCTATTTAGTAAGCATCTCGTAGAAATTACCCAGGTGTAGCCCTTATATGGAAGTGTATGATATGAGCAGGTGAAGGTTTATGTGAATGGACTTAATTGGCTTGAGATAAATATTTAACATATTTGGTAGGGAAAATCCTCAATCTTCTTCCCATTTGAATTAGTAAAGCTAGCAAATAATCACATTTCCCATTTGCAAAAAAAGTATCTGGATCGTTGCATGTAAGAAGTTTTAAGTCTTGCAAAAGTGCCTTTTACGTAGTATGAATCTTTCAGTGTTTTAGACGGTTTAAATAGCTTATCTAAAAGCCTTTGCTGAAACCTCATAATGCATATACATCAGGAAAATTGCAAGCCTTAGAGAATTAATTCCAACATTGCTAGAATCTATTTTTTTAAACAGTACAATCTATAGTTTTTTCTTAATGAAATCATACAAAGCAATTTTAAAAACCCGTTTGATTTTGCGCCATCTCTGGTCAAGGTATGCTGGAAGCTCTCTAGTTTCCCTCCTTCAGGAGAGTTAATTAATAATTTCAAAACCATACTAGACAGAACAATCACAGATGGATGAACCAGTGACTGGAATGCCTTTGTAACACATATTTACCTGAAGGCCATTTGGAGCATTTAAGCGAGCACTTAATGGCATTGAACCAATACTGGGTGAAGTCTACATCAAATGGCTAACCTGCCAAAGCTGAAAATGGAAAGGGGGGCCAGGAGCTGTACCTCAGTAATTCGCCCTCTGGGTCCATCGGAGTCATCCCCCCCCAACCACGGTGTTACTCACCCAGAGAAATTCCTTTCCCTCATTGTCTCACAAACCCTGACTCCTGCCCACTTCATATGCATCCTTCCCCGATCCTAAAGTTCGGATCCTTCGCTGAACTCTTCCCAGCGCATTGGGTGCCATGCCAACAGTTGGCATGTCATGCTACCAGTGCATGACATCAGCTGGCCTTCCTTGAGGTGGCACTTCTGGCTGCTAAGAGTTGGGAATCCCACCTCCATCCTATCTTACTTCACTCACTTGGCTGATGAATAGTGGACAAATATTCTCCCATGAGTGAATGGCCCCTGGAACTTGGCCCTTGTTTTTATTGGTGTCGGGGAGGCAAGGGGATTAGGACCCCATGATGTCTTGTTCAGTTGACCCCTACTTTCCAAAGATTTTTGGATACAATGATGAGAGAGAAGAATGGCTGTCCTTCAAACTCTCCCTCCCCCAAACCATACTAAAGAAATCAGGAAATTCCCATTGGATAACATGGGGTGGAGACAAGACCTGGGCATGTTGTATACTGACTGCTCATTACGCAGTGGATTTCTTTATGATTACTTTTGATCTCCCTATGTGTGTGCAGGACCCATGTGTGTGCAGTCCTATCCAGCTGAGAATCATGCTACCCTGACAAAGCTACATGCCCACTCATCCAGCTTCTCTCTGATTAGAGAGAAAACAATGAACTCACTTCTCCTTGAGTATATCGCCTTCAGCACAACTTGGATGTAGCAGTGGATGATGAACTGGGAAATGTTGGCATTGTCATCCGCTTGTATTTGGAAAGTTCTGGTTTGCAGAGAAGTTGAGATTGGTTTTGGCCTTGGTGGTCACTGACTGCTGTGAGACTGCAGGATCTGGTGACAGTCATGGCACCCTTCTTTGATTCCATCCTGATTGAATGGCAAATGCTTCAAACACTGCTCCTAGAAATGGTGGAAGTAGAAGCACACCCTGAGCACTTTCATTGGGCAGGCAATTTTTTGAGAGTTTTTCTCCTTGTCTTTATCCGTCTATGCAGAGATTCCCCTCTCTGCTTCCTGTGTTCAATTTTCCTGTTGCATTGCTGACCCGAAGAAATCCATAAAGAGCATTGTATGGGAGAAATATGACGAATGTCATTGATGGAATTCTAGATTTGGTGGCAAACACAGCTGAAGACATGGTCGCATCTTGTGAAATTATTACAACCAGGAATGCACGGCTTACAGAATTTGAACTGGAGGAAGTGAGAATTTATTTTTCATCTCTAATAGAAGTATGGCTTGTGACCTTTTCTGCCAATGACCAGACTTAACAAAGCAACGGATAAACTTGAAGACTCAAATGCAGTTTTTTTTTCTAGCAATCTGTCTCTTTACCCAACTCAGGCTGAAGCAGCAGTTTCATCCCTGTTTTCTAAGTGGAAAATAATTTTGCCTTTGGCAGATTTTTCAAGAGAAGGAATTCAAGTTTCTAATTATACTTTTCCAAATGGTTCTGTGATGAATGCAAAACACTCAAGAGTTTTGCTGAAGCACTTATACCCCCTTTGAATGTTAAGTGAGAGAAGACATGATTCTTTTTGATTGCACAGATGGATGGCTGTATATTGGCATCTGATCATTGATGAAATTGGGAATAGTTTGAAAGAAATTGATAGGACTGTCAGCTTTTTCTTAAATCCGTCAATAGAAATTGAAAGTTTGTACAGCAGTTCACCTGAGAGCTGATGTTTAAGATTTCAAAAATGTAATGTCTACAAAAGAGAAAAAGTAGGCTAAATTCTTCAGTACATCCAGATTATAAGACTATATTTTTGCGACCAAAGAGCACGTTCAGTCTGCTTTCATCCATCACTAATTCTGACGTAGAAATGCATGGCATCGCAGATTGATGTTCTGGACATTTTCCTCACCAAAGCCTGCTTCTCCACTCTTCAAAAATGTTCCCTAATCTGAGAAATGAAAGCTTGTAATGTCTTGCACTAGGTGGCCTACTCCTGATGGGTGGAAGTCTCCCTCCCTGGAGATAGCAGGAAAGAAAAATGGTTGGGTGAGTTGATGCTGGTGAGATCTTTGTTTAAATTCTGGGCAAGAATGTCTGTGTGTGGAAGTGGTAAATTAGTAGCCTGCCTTTTAAATGGGCAAGTATCCGATCATAAATCTTTGAAGGTCTGCCTGGAAAGGCCTTCATTTGCCAGTTTTGGGGGAAAACAGAGGGATAGATTGAGGGAGCAAGGAGCTGGCCTGTCAAAACCATCCACAGACCTTGCCTCAGAACCTTTTACCCACCTGTGGGAGGTTTATCATGCAACCTCCCACAGGCAACAGTGCCTATCTCCTCCTCCTCCCCCCACACCTCTGGTTTTTCTATAACTAATAAAAAAAATGTTCAAAGAAAGTGAAAAAGAAGCTGCATAGGAGGCATGTTTAGTAAGTTAGCAGATGGCACCGAAAGTGATGGTATAATGGGCAGTGAAGAAGGTTATCTAAGAGTACAATGGGATCTAGGTGGACTGGGCTAGTGGACAAAGGAATGGCAGATGGTGTTTAATGCAGATAAATGTGATATATTGCATTTTGGTAAGATAAACCAGGGTAGGACTTAGACAGTTAATGGAAGGGTCCTGGGGAGTGTTGTCGAACATAGAGACCTAGGTGTACAGGTACATAGTTCATTGAAAGTGGGTCACACGGAGACAGGGTGGTGAAGAAAGTGTTTAGTAGGCTTGCCATTATTGGTCAGAACATTGAATACAGGAGTTAGGACGTCATGTTGCAGCTCTACAAGACATTGGTAAGGCCACATTTGGAATACTGCATTCAATTCTGGTCACCCTGCTGTAGAAAGGATGTTATTAAACTGGAAAGAATGCAAAAACAATTTACAAGGATATTACCGATACTGGAAAGTTTGAGTTATAAGGAAAGGCTGTATAGGCTGGGAATTATCTCCCTAGAGCGTAGAAGGCTGAGAGGTGGCCTTACAGAGGTTTATAAAATCATGAGAGGCAGAGATAAGGTGATTTACCAAGGTTTTTTTTCCCTTAGGGGAGTCCAAAACTAGAGGGCATAGATTTAAGGTGAGAGAGGAAGATTTAAAAGGGACCTGAGGGGCAACATTTTCACACAGAGAGTGGTGCATATACGGAACAAGCTGCCAGAAGAAGAGGTTCGAATCAGGTACAGTTTTAATATGTATAAGACATTTGGACAGGTATATAGATAGGCAACATTTATAGTGATACAGGCCAAATGCAGGGAAATGAGTTTAGTTCAGTTTGGGAAACCTGGCTGGCACAGATGAATTGGGCCAAAGGGCTTCTTTCTGTGCTCTACGGTGCTATGACAACTTTAAAAATACTCCAATGACCCTTCCTTTCATTTGTGATCCCCATGATAGTGTCTGGCGAAATAATAATTAATTTTTGGAAATTCCAGAACAGCCTTGATGGGAGAGTTATCTCGTGCCCTGGCTTCCTCCCACAGTCCAAAGATGTGCAGTTTAGGTTGATTGTTTACAGGAATAAAGGACGGTGGGGGTTGGGTGTGGGTGGGATACTCTTCGGAGGGTCAGTGTGAACTCAGAGGGCCGAATGGCCTGCTTTTCATTGAAAGGATTCTGTGAAAATACTCTATGATAACACCTCTTCCAGATAGACAAACAATTGTTGTCAAATCATATTTCTCAGCACTGACCACTTAGGGCTACAGAGTTGGCATCAGTTGTGTACTTGATGATATTAAATGTGTAGTCCAGCTGAGATAATGAAAACTCACAGCATCCACTGAGCACTGGAGTTCCCAATAATGAGGGAAATGCAGCCATAATATGGATACAGTCAGAGAGGGTATTAAAAGAGTGGATGTGTAGAGGTCAAAGTAGTGCCATAGTCGATGAAATTTTGTCATTAAACCAAGAATGACAAATTCCATATCTGTGGTAAGGATCTTATTGCTAATTGACAAACTCTACAGATATTCTCAGCCGTGTAATTACTGAAATATAAAGGAAGCTCACTGCAAGCATTGCATGTCATGATCTTTCAGTATTCTGAGGGCAATTCTACCCAGACTGGTAGGCTTGCTGTAAGTATGCAAGTCCAAATAAGTGAAGAGAAAGCTGTAAAATGTTTAAAGAATAATTTCAGCGTGACTTAGCAGAAAAGGTTAACAAATCTCCCAGAATAACCTTAAGTGAAAGTGTGTGTGCAAGGATTAGGCTGAACGGTGAAGGTCCCCTGAACCTTGGCTCACCAGCTCACTTGGGCTTTGAACAGCTTACTGCCTCTCACTGTCAATGCTTATGGATAATGTATAGCAACTTGAAGAAGGTTATAGGGTGACTACAAAACTAAAGTAGTAGGAGCCTTTAAAAGAAGCACAGAGAAGTCTATGAAAATGCAAGCTATTTCAATAATATTAAACATCATACCAGCTGGGATGAAATATTGGGATAAGATACAATAATCGATTTGTCATTTTTGAGGTACATGTTTTGCAACTAAACTCCCTTATCTAAACATTTTTTGATTGTGAACTCTTCAGCTTTCATATAAACAGGCAATAATGTAATAATCTAGTATGCCATCAATTGCACATCACCTGCTACCGCAATACATCTGAAATGTCACCATGTGCAGTGGGGATTGCTCATGAAGGATTAGGGTCGGAGTTGGTTGCATTGTCATGGCAAACCTAGGAGCTGCTGATTTGCATCATACCTGATCAAAGCAGCTTTGTACTGATATGAGACAAATTATTAAACTTTGAATCACTGTCAAGCTGTAAATATTGGTCACCAAAATGAATGAATCAAAGAAGTGATATAATACTTACCAACTCAAATGCTGTTGTTTAATTTTATCATGTCAGAATCAATTTCTGAGAACATGTTTCACAGAGGTTTGCATTTTAGCTTGCGTTGTGGATTTTATTATAAGTCTGCCTTTTGGTACCTTGTGCTAACTCCCTCCTTTGCACTGGTTTCTATCCATTGTTTCAATCTCATATTTTAATTTCTGCATTCCTGTGCATCTTTCAGTAATCTAATTTTGTATAAGACTTTGGATTTGATTTTGGATTTATGAGTTTTATTTTAGGCTAGATATTTTGATATGAAAAGATTACAAAACAATGGAAATCAAATCCCCTGACTTTAACCCTTTTTACTGCTGAACTGCTATAACTATTAAAAACAGCCTGCCACATTTACAACATGATGGAAAATAGAATTGATAATAAGTGCTATCCACTCAAACTCTTCCAAACACCACAGTTCATTTAATTAAAGTCAAAATTCAACTCTTTGCAAACTCAGATGCTTCATTGAATAATGGAAAGTCCATTTCCTAGAGGCATGCTGAAATGAAATAGTTGGATCTACTTGATAGCATTTTCATTCAAAGGGTGAGTTTGAATTAAGTGTTTGATACTGGAATGTACGCTCTTAAACAATTTCAGAATTCTATATGAAGTCATCTGACCTAAGTGAGGAATCTAGTGAATAGATGTTAAAATGCTTGAAGTCATCATTCAAATTCTCAAACTTTTCACATAAAATTCCTTGTTACAATATTTTATAAGTTATCAATACATTTACATGAAGCATTTGTCCAATGATTCCAACATTCATTTCTAGCCGAATATCACATAAATCTGGAAGAATTACAAGCATCATGCAACATTTCAATGAATTTTTATTTATTGAAATCCTCTAAAAGTGATTTGAGGTAATTTTGTCAAATTCAACAGCCTAATTAAACTATGTTTGAAATTTAAGCAAATAAAAAATATTGAATCTTAAGGCTGAATTTCACAAGTTCCCTGGCAATGAGCTAAGAGACAGGAGGATTTGTAAAATGGTGGCAGGAAATGTTGCAACAGGAGCCTGATGTCTTCCCACTGTCACAGGTATTGTCAGTGGCAGACATGGCATGGCTCACTCATTGAATGAAAGCAAGGCTCACTCATTGAATGAAAGCAATAAACCACAAAATGGGCTGATCAAGGACAACTTCCTGCCCTCTCCAGCATTTTACCAGTGTCAAGATAGACCAATTCCCCCCCACGCGCGTGCACGCGCACACACACACACACACACACACACACACACTTCATGGAGAGACACAGATAAATTGTGTCCAGTATTTTTCCAGGGTTGGTGTGTGCCCTTCCTTTTAGTCTATACCGTGGCCTGTAGGGAAGACCACCCAGTGGCAATGACCACCCTTTCTGATCGAATACTGCTGCTAGAGACTTAACTCCTCTGATCACCCTGGACTGCCAAACAATGCCCAGGTAATGCCAAAAAGTTACTACCTGGCCTTTGAGAGTGCCTCAACTTGGCTTCTTCTCTCTGCAGTCCCCACACCTCTATCTGTGGCACTGCTGAGGCCACCAGATTTCTAGCCATCCAAAATCATCAGCAGATCCAAAGGGAGAGCCCCAAATCCTTTACTTGGCTGCCATGGGCAAAATGCTGCCTGGGGTATTGCTGTCTGTTTGCCTGGGCTAAGGGTCTGTTTTCTGTCCTGGAGTGGGATAATCCCATCAAGCCCTTCTAAAATCTGAATTCTCAATCTCTTACCATTTAACTGGTTTTGTTCTATTTTTCTCACCAAAATACTGCACTTTCTTCTGACTTGTTGGTTTTTAGTGAAATACCATCTGCTACCCTTCTTAAGTGGCGATAGTTGACATTTGAGCCAAGACGGGGCACAAAGATACCAGAGCTAAGTTCATTCTTGTCCTCACTGATGCCTGCATATGAACTCTTCCAATGGATTAACAGTCGGAGTGGGTACTGTTGTCAGTACTGTCAACCTTTTCCAACTGAATGTTTGGAAGACCGAACCAATGCTTTCAGCTTTCCACCATAAACATTTGTTTAGGCTGAAGCAGACCCTGTGAAAGTTTGCTATCTTGTGCGAAACCTTAAACCAACAACCTATTCATTGTCAACAGTACATGTCCTACTCTGTACAGTGCCCATTACTGCTCCTAATTCAAACCCTGCTTTTCCTGAAACCCCCACCCAAAGTCGTCCCAAAGTCAATGGCATAGATTTCAAAATTATGATATATTGTCAACTAAGTGATGATAAATCTTCAGGAGATATTGGAAGTAAAATTGAAATAGACATTAGACATGGTTACTAATTCACCATCACCCAATTCATTCTATTAAGCAAATACAAACTTTACTCCAATTTCTCCAATGTTCTCCGCACTGTTTACCTTCATTCATGAATAGCAATTAGTCCCATGTTCATCTGTCTGCACCCTAGCCTATACTAAATTCTGCTTGTGAATTTTGAGGTGTTTGTCCTGAATTTGTTTCTGATCTCCACACAACCTTCTAGCATTTAAAGCAATTGCAAATTACTTAATTTGTCCTTTTGTGGATCCCCGCACTCGACACTTCCGTCAATGGGAACAAAGCCTTAGCCATCTCAGCCGTATTTCCCCTGCCCAAACTCAATTTTCTGCCTGTACCTTTACAAATCTTAAAACATCTTTTTTTTTGCAAAGCATTCAATCACCCTTTCTACTTCCACCATTGTAGGGTTAAACAAAGGAGAAAAAAAAATCACTCAGGCTTTCCACTTTGGAGTTAATCAGTAACAAAGTCTAAAAGTGTGGTGCTGGAAAGGCATAGCCGGTCAGGCAGCAACTGAGGAGCAGAAGAGTCGACGTTTCGAGCATCAGCATTCCAGATGAAGAACTTATGCTCAGTACGACAACTTTTCTGCTCCTCGGATGTTGCCGACTGGCTGTGCTTTTCCAGCACCACACCTCCTGACTCTGATCTCTAACATCTGCAGTCCTCACTTTCTCCTAGTTAATCAGTAACCTCTGCCAGAAAATATTTGTATGAAAATGTTGGTTGACGTCACCACACTTGGATATCCTGTTTATTACTCATTATTTTGACTCATAACTGAATGTGCTGGAGGGGAATGGCTCCATAGACTTGAAACCTGCATGACTCAGTATCTGAGGAAAGGGTCAATAATCAAGGGAATGCAAACATAGCCATGTCCAAACTTTTACAGCTATAAGTGAAAGTACTTGCATTTGTGAAGCACCTCATGCAACCTTAGGACCTCTCAAATCTCTTTATAGCTAATGAGTTACGTGTAATCACCATTATAACAAAGGAATTAATTTACTAACAGTAATGTAGTAATAACTAATTAATTTGGTTTCATGATGTTGTTGATCAATAAATTTTGGCTTCAAAATAATGCCAAAAGAGCTTTAGCATCCATCTGAAAACACAGACCGGGTCTCAATGTCCAAAATACAAGATCGACAACAATACAACAATATGGCACATGCTCAGTCCTTTACTGAAATATCAACTAGATATTGTGTTAAAGTTTCTGCTTCGGTTTCTGTAGTAACCTTTCTGCAGTATAAATTACTTTCTGCAGCACTGGGTTCAAAAACTCGCAATGTAGTAATACTTCAGAAAATAATTGCATGATTAGATCCATTGTTACTATCTCATTAATGACACAGATGATTGGATAATGGAGTTAGCTATGCTCACTTACATCAAGGACACGATGATTAGCTGCAAGAAAGGTAAAGTTGAGTCACTTTCATGACTAGTGTTTTTTTTAAAAGAAAATGTTTTTAGCCTTTCAAGGACAAGAATTTCTCCTTTGTAGAAATATTGAATTTTTTATTAGAAGTGTGCACTGAGTAATGTTACCAATGGGACAGTAGTTCTACCATTACACCTCTGAAGACCACCCCTGAACTTACTCTGAAGTTTCTCAAATAGGTGAATGTCTACCATATCCACAACAATTGAAAAGCACTCTTAATCATACTGGAGGAAAAAAAGGTTAAGCTTCATTTCCTAACAGTTGGGAGTAACTGTTTTCGCTGGCCGGTGGTACCCAGAGGACACAAATCAAGGGGGTGAGATGAGGTGAGTCCTTTCTACAGTGAGTTGTTACAATCAAAAAGGATTGCAGAAACAGATTTTAGCAGGTAATTGGACAAAAACTTATTAAAAAAATTGTAGTGCTGTATGGCAAGGCAGGGGTGTGAGACTAATTCGATGGTCCTTCCGAAGAGTTGGCATTGGTATGATGGGCTGAATGATCCCCTTCTGAGCTGCATTATTTTATGTGACAGGAAACCAATTTTGCAACATTTCCAGAAGAATTTGGAGCATGAGGAAATGTTTTTCAACTGTTCCGTTTTCAGCCCAGCAAGGCAATGGTGTAAAAATATCAGCAATAAAGCACAATGTTTAACCCATTAACACAGCAATTGTCTTATCCATAAACAAATGACATCAAATGGAATTGCATTAGTACCCCCCAGACTAATCGTCAGAACAGTCATCTTAAAAAGTAAATTAATCTGATTCAAACTTGGCATAGGGAAAAAGTAGCTGTCAAGTCAGGCAGAATGATACATAAGAGTATTTAGAAAATTTGAGTTAAACTGCAGAGGAAACCTGCTTAGTTTTTACTTATTTGGCATCTCTATGCAGTTACCGAAATCCTAAAGATTAATGCAGTAATTTGTGTCATTCAAAAAAATATACAGTTATAACTGACTGCTGGAGTCAATTATTTGTATATGATCCTGCAGAGAAGTCAATATATATTTACACCATCAGTGAAAAAGACCATGCAATAATAGTGCTGCCTTTTAGGTTTGAAAAACAATGAGTTGACAATAATTCTATGCAGCTATCGGCTTTTTCTCTCTCAAGCCACAACTCAGCACACTGTATTGCTGTTTGTACGAACAGCAAATTGACACAATTCTATATCAAGATTTCATATTCCAACCATACATCCAAATGAAATCTTGTTGGCAACTAATATAATACTGTGAACCAAGATCATTTTATTCACAGAAGGCATTACATATCTTTGAGGAAAGTTTTCCGCTTTCCCACCACTCCCCACCCCCCAAGGATAAAAGGTCTTGGTGCAGGAGTCTGCCCACGATCCTGACAACTGTCTTAAAGCAATTTCATGCTAGGAACATTGCCTTGGTTACTATAAGGTGAGACTTTGACTCCTAACTCAGGAGGAAATCCTACTTTAGGGATTTCTGCGAATCAGGTGGCCAACAGTAATCCCAGCAAGGAGTAACCGCTACTGGGGTTCACTTTGCCAAAAGAACCCAGGCAATCAGTGTGCAATCCCTGGAGCTTTGTTTAAAAGGCTAAAGGGAGGGGAGTTCTGATAGGCAATGGAGATCCCCACACACCCATTCCTTGCCTGATGCCGTCTCATGCAGTTGAAATTGCTAGGCATTCTACCATTACTATGTGCCTGTCTTCAAACTCATCGCAGAATAATATCTAGTTCTAGCATGTACAGTCATACATTTTGAATAGGCACTGTATATCTTACCCACGTCTGATCAACTGCAGCAATAGTGCAGTGAGACAGTAGGGCATCCTTTTTCTTTCAGAAAAAAATATTGTATTGAATTTGTACAGACTATGAGGCGAAGGTGAACTAGCTACATGTCACAATCATTAAGAGAGTATTTAAACTAAGTTCTGAAGAAGAATCACAGCAGACTTGGAAACACTAACTCTATTTCTCTCTTCACTGATGCTGTCAGACCTGCGAAATTTCATCAGCATTTTCTATTGTTATTTCATATTTTCAGCATTCACGGTACTTAGCTTTTATTAATTGTGTCTATGTGTGAACGAACCCCTCAGCATCTCAGATAGCTATAGGAACCAGTTTGAAAGACTTCAGGTGAACTTAGTAATACCCCAATGCCTTCCTTGTCCAAGTGGCATCAGTCATTCTAGGTAATAGAACAAATGCTGAAACTTGGATTAACTTCCAATAACATTGGATTTAATTTTGCATATTATAGTCTAAACTGAAAATCCTTGCTTAATCAATTCACTAATAATCCTTAGTTGCGAAAATGAAGTACATCAGCTGGAAAGAAAAGAGCAATTCAAGGTCAGTTCTCACATCAGATGCTGGCAAAAGTTTTTACTTCCACCTTACTCATATGCTTTAATCTCTATTGTACCAGCACAATATTCCAACCCATATATCTCAAGTGAACAGATAATTCTGAGCTCGGACTTTTTTCATTGGAGAAAAGGAGAAGGAGAGGGGACCTAATTGAGGTATACAAGATAATGAGAGGCATAAATAGAGTCGATAGCCAGAGACTATTTCCCAGGGCAGAAATGACTAACACGAGGGGTCATAGTTTTAAACTGGTTGGAGGAAAGTATAGAGGGGATGTCAGAGGCGGGTTCTTTACACAGAGAGTTGTGAGAGCATGGAATGCGTTGCCAGCAGCAGTTGTGGAAACAAGGTCATTGGGGATATTCAAGAGACTACTGGACATGCATATGGTCACAGAAATTTGAGGGTGCATACATGAGGATCAGTGGTCGGCACAACATCGTGGGCTGAAGGGCCTGTTCTGTGCTGTACTGTTCTATGTTCTATAATCCAATGCCAAATTATGAAGAAATTTCTGGCATTGCAATGTGAATTTACACAGACATGATCTTTACCTGTTCCATGTGATCCAATATGATTCACAACCAAACACACTTCCTGCAGAAATAATCAGGAACATTGAAAGTTTCCCTAATCTCCCACATCTGACAGGAAGAGCACATCATTGTCCAAGAGGCCATCTCTGCACCTTTATCTACAGGCCCAGGAACAGCAGTTTTACTGCTCTAAAAACACTGCTCCATGAAAACATAATATCTATGCCATGAAATAGAAACATCTCTTAAAGTCAGATAATGTTTTTAGTAGTAAATGTTTAGAAGTTAAGTGTTCTGTGCATTTGCTTTGTTCTAATCAAAATTATGCATGACATATGTGCATATCAATAATTTGTGTCAGATGGGAGACAGCAAGCAATCAAAATTAATTTCTATAAAAACATGAATGAGTCAATCACAAAGCAGTTGATAATCTGGGGGCATTGTGGGTTGCACAAAATCAACAGTGAAATTTCCACCAGATTAGCAGACAAGGAAAATGGCTTTGAAACAGGCTGCTGTTATCCAAGGTACAACAAGATTAATTTCTTTCAAAGAAACAATTTTTGAAAAATAAACCACTATTATGCATTTTCCAAGGAGGCATTTAAATGGACAATTATTTTGTGCCTGATGGTTCAGTCACAGAGGCAGTTCTTGCAGCAATATGAAACTGTTAAGCAGAATTAGGGTAATTAATGCAATTAATGCTTGTCTTTTGCCCTTTTCACAAGGTGGTTCCTGGGCAATTCAATCTTGTCTTAATGGATACAAGTGATTTTGCACAGTAATAAGAGAAAGAAATAGATGAAAGGCATAATGTGCAACTTTTATGGCATTCTTCTTAGTTAAAGAATCATCTAGACTGGATAGCATTAAAAATTATACAACAATGCCTTGGTTAAGGATGTCATATTTATTCCAACTGGACAGGGCTTTTGCTGTAACTAAGGCTGGGAATTTGAATCTGCAAACCAATTTATTTTTCATTTTCCCTCATCTGATTTCCTCACCATAGTTTCTGACTGCTCACAATTCTCTCAACTGGTTAGGCATCTTGTGAATGTATTTTTAAAATACTGCAGAAAGACAAATAAAAATTAAATCAAAAGGAATGATTATACTTAACTTGTGGAGTTGTAGTTAAATTAATCATGGGAAGAAAGATTTACTTGTCCTATATAATTTTATAGGCATGTAAGACTGTTTGGTTTTCTTCCATTTTTCAAAAAGATCCTTTTCTTCCTTTCATTGTCACTCTTTTTGCATCCACAACTCCATTTCTCCTTCTATTTATTTCTGTCTGTTTCCGATGCTAATTACATGTTCATTTGTTTCTTCTCTACATGTGAGCAGTTGATCTTTTCAGTTCCCTGACTGTATGTAGTCCATGGCCTCAGAAGTGGAAAACATTCAGGGAAGGTGCACGAAATTAAGACTAGGCTTGAGTTGGCATCAGTCTTCTAACCCAACTTCCCACTGTGATTTTAAACAGCTGGTGCAAGTTAAACATTATTCAGAAGTCATTTGAGATGGTGGCAAACATTCAAGAGTTATGCTACCATATGCTGTTTGCTGAAATGCAAAACACATTCAAATCTGGAGCATGTCTTATCATTGGCAACAAAAGGTGGATGACTGTGGTTCTGCAAGATCCTTTTCTGAGCCTGGGTTAGCGTTTTGCACAGCACCAAGTGACCTAGAGAGTTAGGCCAGTTCCTATATGATGTCATAAACCCGAAAGTGATTTTGGATTATGGTTGTGACATATAAATTATTCCTGAAGACTATTGATTTGGCAGTTTCACTAACGTGGGGAGAGCTTTTTCTTAATCGAGAGACATGCAGTGTAGTGTTTTGGTGATTTGAAACTGAGTGCCTTATATTAATTCTGTATTTGGAACACTGCAGATTGAAATACTTAATGAGCTTGTCACTGAGCCAAATCATATGTTTTTCTTCATGTTATTCTACATTAATTTTTTGTATCCTGAATATCACAATGTATTTGATAATAATTTATTCTTGATTCAAAATCTGCCTGTCAGTAAAAAAAAAATGACAGATGTCATCATAAATCACATTGGTTACTACTTTTCAAGTCCATTTTTATTAAAGATTCGAATAAACTGGGAGAAGCATCCATCACTACCAGAGGACATTCAGGCAGCGCACTGTTTCTCCCAGGGAAAAGTTAGCTGTGTAAATAAGGTTTTTCATTGTGACTTGTAATATGCTGTTAAACTCAGTTTAAACTGTATGCAGGTCCCTCAATATTGTGCACCTTGATGGTAAGTCATGCTAACATGGGTCTGAAAGGTTCCATATACCAATATAGGTTTAGATGCAATTCTAATACAATCCATAGCATTTTCTAATGAATGCTGGAAGTGACACTCACTGAATTTGCAAGAAGTCTTGAAATGAAACACCTTCTGCACTTCTGTACCACAGCAAATCTTAGCATTGAAACAGCTAAGAGGGTGAAGTTACAGTTCTCCTCTCTCTGTCAGTTAGCTAAGTGCTGCCTTTGGTGGTGTGCAGAACATTTTCTCGATTTTGATTGACTGACAGCAGGAACTCCAGGCTCACATTGAGTTTGGTGAGTGCAGAGGAAAACACTATCTGTCATTTGAGTGAATGTCCTTATAATCTCTTGCCATTACTTGGCAGAATAGAGTCATAGAGGTGTACAGCATGGGAACAAACCCTGTATTCCAAATCATCCATGCCAACCTGTAATCCCAACCTAACCTAGTCCCATTTGCCAGCACTTGGCCCATATCCCTCTAAACCTTTCCAATTCAAGTACCCACCCAAATGCCTTTTAAATGTTATAATTGTACCGGCCTCCACCACATGCACCAATCTCTGCAAGAAAATGTTGCCCCTTAGGTCTCTTTTATATCTTTTCCCCTCTCACCCTAAACCTATGCCCTCGAGTTCTGGACTCACCACCTCAGGGAAAATACCTTGTCTATTTACCCTATCCATGCCTCTCAAGACTTTATAAACCTTTATAAGGTCACCCCTCAGCCTCCGATGCTGCAGGGAAAACAGCAACAGCCTATTCAGCTTTTCCCTATAACTCCAGCCCTCCAATCCTGGTAACATCTTTGTAAAAATTTTCTGAATCCTTTCAAGTTTCACAATATCCTTCCATTAGGAGGGAGACCAGAATTGCAAACAAATGGACTGCTTTTCATGCATTTCCCATCAAAGATTTGGGATCCTGTTAGAGGATTTCACAATAAGATTTTGTTCTGAATTTATCTGGATTGCGTGGTTCCAAACGAACCTCCCACCATCACCTTCTCCCACAAATCGTCCCATTTTCTGAAGAGGTTTGTAAAGGTTTTCACTGTGTCAGAATGTGTTGTTCTTCCCAATGGGACAGCTCTTGCTCCCCCTCCATTCACCAACATCAACCACCTTCCATTACATGCCTAGTGTGAATTTGCAAGAAGTCTTGAAATGAAACACCTTCTGCACTTCTGTACCACAGCACATCTTAGCATTGAAACAGCTAAGAGGGTGAAGTTACAGTTGTTTACTGAAAGCAGGAGTTGGGAGGTCACATTGCGCCTGTACAGGACATTGGTTAGGCCACTGTTGGAATATTGCGTGCAATTCTGGTCTCCTTCCTATCAGAAAGATATTGTGAAACTTGAAAGGGTTCAGAAAAGATTTGCAAGGATATTTCCAGGGTTGAAGGATTTGAGCTATAAGAAGAGGTTGAATAGGCTAGGGGAGTTTTTCCTGGAGCGCGGAGGGTGAGGGGTGACCTTATAGTGGTTTATAAAATCGTGAGGGGCATAGACAGGATAAATAGACAAAGTCTTTTCCCTGTGGTGGGAGAGTCCAGAACTAGAAGGCATAAGTTTAGGGTGAGAGGGGAAAGACATAAAAGAGACCCAAGGGGCAACCTTTTCATACAGAGGGTGGTACGTGAATGGAATGAGCTGCCAGAGGAAGTGGTGGAGGCTAGTACAATTGCACCATTTAAAAGGCATCTGGATGGGTATATGAATAAGAAGGGTTTGGGGTGCTGGCATTGGGATTAGATTGGGTTGGAATATCTGGTCGGCATGGACGAGTTGAACCGAAGGGTCTGTTTCCGTGCTGTACATCTCTATGTACTCTATGACATGAAGCTACCACATATATTTTTGCAAGATAAGGAATTTTCACCCTCTACTCCTTGTTTCTATATCTTTAATTGGGTGTCTTTATCAGCAGTATCATAGGAAACTGAGGGGAAAAAAAGATTCTTCAGCAAGGGTCCAAATGAGATGTATTCTATACCCATGTATTTTGTGCAAGGTCATTTTAGTTTTAAGCTTTTATATTGCTACTGGTGATTTTCAGAGAGTGTCTTAATCTGGCTACATACTTTCCAACATAGTTTCCCATTAGGTATAATTTCCCAGCTAAAATAGTGATCCATCTGACACACCAGATGAAATATCTGGGTGGGTGTGTGGGGTTGTAATCTCAGAGATTTAGAGATTGAAAGTGTGTATTGATTTCTGGAATAGGCCGAGATCAGGGATCTCAGAGCCATGTAAATAGTTCATTGGGTTAAACATGAAGAATAAACACAGAAGTTCCGAGTATACATGAAAAAGGATGCCATCTAGACTGTTCTTTGTCATTTGGACATCATTTCTAGAAAGTTACACTGTTATTGGGAATCCTTTCAAGTCAGTAATTGTCATGTCAGACCTTTGCTTGAAAAATGGAAACACCCATACCAAAGTGTTAAGTATCTGATATCCTGCCAGTTACAGAACTGATCTCCATGAGACTGTGCATGAGAAAGAAGAGGTCAGAACAATTTGTGTGTGAGAGGAAAGGGAATGATACAGATGCAGAGCAGGATGCTGTGGTCTGGATTCATTTGGTTCAACTATTTCCCTTCCAGTTATTGATACAATCTATCCATGCCTAATGTGGTATTCTATCCACACTAATAGTCTTTTTCATCTTTTATGAATATGTCAGTGTGCTACATTATTTAAGAAATATTCAT
Organism: Chiloscyllium plagiosum; assembly: GCF_004010195.1. Lineage (NCBI taxonomy): Eukaryota > Metazoa > Chordata > Chondrichthyes > Orectolobiformes > Hemiscylliidae > Chiloscyllium > Chiloscyllium plagiosum. The sequence goes on from NC_057724.1 coordinate 18,541,296, forward strand.
GAAAAATGTTCCAGTTCATGAAAATAATAAATTATTAGTCATCCAATCTAATGACTCAGAGGGTCAAGAATTTGCTGGCCTAAATTAGTTCAGTCAGCCCAAACAATCTTTAAGACTGACATTTAGGAGATAAGAGACATCTTTTGAATATCATGCTCTCTCTGCCTTTTGAAGTTTGTCCGGAAGCCATATAAATCTCCCTTGATGCAAAAAAAAGGCATTTGAAAGGGTGAGTTGCCCTTTTCTGTTTGTCACACTTCATTTATACAAACTTTCTGATGTTTTCCTTTGACTAGTCCAAATATTCACAACCTTGGGCTACAGAAAGCATTAATACACTGTCACTTTCCATAGCACACGTTGTTCGAGGATGGTGTTTGTTATTCCTACATTTTGCCTAAGCATTGCCATTAGCAGTACAAATGTTGAATGTTCAGGAAGCTGACCTGAATGATACAAAAAGCAACAATCTGCCCTTATTTATTTTAACGTGGCGTCACATCATACCCTAAGGCTTTGTTGATATTCCAACAAAAATGTCATACTTAAATGTTTTTGTATTGTTGTTTAAAAAGGTTGGAAAGCTATCCTGAGTTAGTACAGGTCGGCCAGCCTAACTCCAAAACATTATTGTAGACAATTCTGAAGGACAATATAAACCTGCAGTTATTTAGGCACAGACTAATCCAGGACAATATGGATTTGTTAAGGTGAGGTTTGGAATGTTTGGAGAGGTTCAAACAAAAGTCAGTGAGGATACGCATTTGTAGTATATGTAGATTTTAGGAATGTTTTTCATAAGATGCCGCATGATAGGCTTATCAGGCAATGAAAAGTTCATGGCATCACAAAAGAACTTGCTAAGTTGCATCCAAAATTGGCTCAGTGGCAGGAAACAAAAGATGGTGTTTGCTGATATTTTTGTGACTTCAGTGTCAGTGTGGTTTTGCAGAGTTCCATTTGGATCCCTTGCTGCTCATGATATAAAAATGATTTAGATATATACAGGAAGCATGATTTGCAGGATATGTAAATTGAAGAGGAGATTGGCTGTGTGATTGTGATGAAAAAGCTGAAGACTGAAGGATGCTATCAATGCACTGGTCAAATGGACAGAAAAGTGGCAAATGAAAGTCAGTTTGGTGAAATGTTATGTAATATATATTGGGAATACAAATGAGACAAAGGAGTACACAGTAAATGGTAGGACTCTGATAAGGATGGAGAAACCGACGAGTCTTAAATGTGTACTCAGATCCCTCCAGGTAAAAGGAGTGGTAGATTAGATCAAAAAGGCATTCAGAATACTTTCCTTTGTTGTCTAGACATAGAGTTGTCTAGACATAGAGTAAAAGAGCAGGAAAGTTAAGCTGGACCCATTTAAAATACCAATTATATCACGTTCTGATCACGGCGACAAGACAGATGTGATCGCACTGGAGAACATAAAAGAATGTTTAAAAAATCGTAGCAATGAAGAATGATTGGATGGATTGTGGTTGTTTACTTTGGAACACAGGACCCTGAGGAATGATTTAATAATTGGGACTAAAATTATAGGGGCCTAAATAGAATGGTTAGGAAGGACATATATCCTTTAGCAGAGAGGTCCATAACAAGAGGTTTCGTTTTTTTTTAATCACTCCTGGGATTTGGGTGTCAATGGCAAGGTCAGCTAATATTGCCCATCCTTATTTGTTCTGGGGAAGGTGATGGTGAGCTGCTTCCTAGAATCACCACAGACCATGTAGTGTTGATACACCCACAGTGCTGTGAGGAGGGAGTTCCAGTGAAAACGAAGAAACAGTGATATAATTGATGCTATGTGGTTTGGTGGGGTACTTGCAGTTCTGGTGTTCCCTTGCATCTGCTGCCCTTGTGGTTCTAGATAACAGAGATTTGGGTTTGGAAGAAGCTGTTGTTGGAACTTTGGTGAGTTGCTGTAGTGCATTTTGTAGATGTTACAGACTACTACCACGGTGTAGGTGGTGGAGAGCATGAATGTTTGAGGTGGATGATGATATGCCAGGAGAAAGTGAGGTCTGCAGATGCGAGTCTTAAATGTGTACTCAGATCCCTCCAGGTAAAAGGAGTGGTAGATTAGATCAAAAAGGCATTCAGAATACTTTCCTTTGTTGTCTAGACACCCAAATCTCAGGAATTCCTGAAGAAGGGCTAATGCCCAAAACGTCGATTCTCCTGTTCCCTAGATGCTGCCTGACCTGCTGCGTTTTTCCAGCAACACATTTCCATGATGATATGCCAGTCAAGCACCTTCATTAGCCCTGGATGCTGTTGAACTTCTTAAGTATGGTTATCAACTGGCAAGAAGGGGGTATTCATTGTACTTGAGATTTGTGCCTTGTAGATCATAGTCAAGCTCTAGGGACTGAAACGCTCAGTCACTTGCCTCAGAATTTCCAGCCTCTGACCTTCTCTAACAGGTACAGTATTTATATGGGCTGGTCCAGTTCCATTTCTGGTCAGTGGTAAACCCCGGTATGTTAATAAGGGGATGTTGGCAATGGTAATGCCATTGAATATCATGGGGAAATGTTTAGATTCTCTCTTGTTGCAATTTTCTTGTCCCATTACCACTCCCCTTAATTTTATATAATCTCCTGCCCTCCAGCCAATCGCAGACTTATCCTTCTTCCTTCCTTCCCACTCTCCCACCTTCTCTTGTTCAGAATCCATCACACTCCCTAATTTTCTTCAAATTCTGATGAAAGCTCACAGAACTAAAATGTGAAACTGTTTCTCTGAGCAGGTGATGCTCAGACTTGCTGAGTATTATCAGTGTTCTCTTTTATTTCAGATTTCCACCAAACAACAGTATTTTGCAATCAACTTGTACAGTGTCTTTAATGACTGAAGGAGTGGGGGTTTTCTGTGAATTCTGTAATTTGAAGGGTGGTCATTGCTATAACATGGGAAACGTGGCAAGTGGCGCACAACAAGCTGCTACAGACAAGAATAGAATCAGTGAGCAGACAAGCTGTTTTTAACATTGGTTAGGGTACATATGAAGGCCAGGACTGGAAGAGAAATCTCATGCTCTTCTTCAAAAATTTCATAGGACTATTTATTGTCACCAGAGAAGGCATATGGAACTTTAACCTTATATCTCAACCAAAAGACAGCGCTTTGGCCAAATCTTTTGCTACTGTTCTGAAGTCTCAGTCGAGTGTATGTGCTCAAGTCTGTATCATGAGGTTTGAAGTCATACCTTTCTAACTCTGTAGTGGAAGTGCAGCCCACTGAGCTAAGACTGTCACTGTTTTGTACTGGAAATAAAGTTATTCTATCGATTACTTAGAGTCATAGAATCATGTAGATGTACAACACAGAAACAGACACTTCTGTCAAAGTTGCCCATGCCAACCAGATATCCTAAATTAATGTGTTTTCTAAATTAATCTAGTCCCATTTGCCAGCACTGGGTCCATATCCTTCTAAACCCTTCCTATTCATATACCCATCCAGATGCCTTTTAAATATTGCAATTGTCCCAGCCTCCATCACTTCCTCTGTCAGCTCCTTCCACCTACGAATCATCTTCTGCGTGAAAAAGTTGCCCCTTAGTTCTCTTCTAAATCTTTCCCCTCTCACCTAAACTTATGCCCACTAGTTCTGGACTCCCCACCCAAGGGAAAAGTTCTTGTCTATTTACTCTATCAATATCCCTCAAGATTGATGAGGGCAGAGCAGTAGATGTGATCTATATGGACTTCAGTAAGGCGTTCGACAAGGTTCCCCATGGGAGACTGATTAGTAAGGTAGATCTCATGGAATAAAGGGAGAACTAGCCATTTGGATACAGAACTGGCTCAAAGGTAGAAGACAGAGGGTGGTGGTGGAGGATTGTTTTTCAGATTGGAGGCCTGTGGCCAGTGGAGTGCCACAAGGATCGGTGCTGGGTCCTCTACTTTTTGTCATTT
>NC_057724.1:18545606-18596405 GCF_004010195.1 Chiloscyllium plagiosum
TCCCTGGAGCGTCGGAGGCTGAGGGGTGACCTTATAGAGGTTTACAAAATTATGAGGGGCATGGATAGGATAAATAGTCCAAGTCTTTTCCCTGGGATCGGGGAGTCCAGAACTAGAGGGCATAGGTTTAGGGTGAGAGGGGAAAGATATAAAAGAGACCTAAGGGGCAACTTTTTCACGCAGAGGGTGGTACGTGTATGGAATGAGCTGCCAGAGGATGTGGTAGAGGCTGGTACAATTGCAACATTTAAGAGGCGTTTGAATGGGTATACGAATAGGAAGAGTTTGGAGGGATATGGGCCAGGTACTGGCAAGTGGGACTAGATTGGGTTGGGATATCTGGTCGGCATGGACAGGATGGACCAAAGGGTCTGTTTCCATGCTGTACATCTCTATGACTCTATGACTTTAAGATACTCCTCAGCCTCCCAACGCTCCAGGGAAAACAACGCCAGCCTATTTAGCCTTTCCCCATTACTCAAACCCTCCAATCCTGGCAACATCCTTGTGAAATCATTTCTGACTCTTAGAGTTTTGCCGCAAAGGAGGACATCGCGCAGTCTGTCTCTTTGAATGAACTGTATATTTTAGTTCCTTGCCTCAGCTTTTCCCCTTAATTCAACAAAATAGTTCAAGTTCATGTCAACATGATTTCTCAAAGTTCTCAATGGATTCGGTTGCATTGCTCTTTGAGGTAATGTGTTATGGATCTTAATAACTTTCTGTGTGAAGAAATCTCTCTAATTCTTTCACCTCTCATTACCAATCCGTGTGTCTGAAGAAACAGTCATTCCCAATTTGCTCCCTCAAATCCCCTTAAAATTTTGTATGTATCAATTAGAGACCCCTCTTTTCAAGTTTGCCAGTGTGTCTTAAGTCCCTCACCCCCAATATCATCCTGTTAAACCCATTTGTTCCCCTTTCTAGGCCCCTGATATTGTTCCTAAGTGTGATGCCTGGAATTGTACACAATATTTCAGCTGAGACCTATTCAGAGATTTGTGAAACAAAACCAAAATATACCATAAAGCTGCAAATCTGAAATAAAAGCAGAAAATTGCTGGAATTGCTTAGTGGGTCTGGCAATATCTAGCAAGAAAGAATCAGAGTTCATGTTTCAGTTCCATGTGTTTTCATCAGAACCAGGAAAAGTTGTTCATGATTTAGATCATAGAGCCTTTCTTCTGCTTATGTCTCAGCCAATCCATATTTCAATAGTTTCTCTGCAAAGGTCATCCCTACATTTCTTTTAGTCTGAATAAACCTGGCTTCATGCAAGTTTAATTCACACCTGCTCACTTCAGATGCTTAATTACATTGATTTACTGATTTTGTCTTAAAGTCTATGTCCCTCAGCTCTACATTTTATTTATTGCATTGCTTCTGCCTGTGCAACCCTGTTGGTTAAAGAAATGGTGAGTTCTGGTTGTGATCTTGACCATCTTATTCTGTTTTGTTTGATTTCCACCATTTAGTCCAGGCACACGAAGCACTGCTTCAAGTCAGTAATTGTATCCAGGTAATAATTCTTGTGGTACCTAATGGCTACATCAATGGGCATCGTGAATAACAGGTGTCTTTGGATACATTCCTCCTGAAATAGAGGGCTCCCAGTTGATTACCTTGAATTGAAAACATTGAAAGAGCTACTTGGAAAGCAGGTGCCTTTCAATAGGTGGCCATGTCACATTGACGAAGAAACAAATGGGGTCAGTTTTCAGTGAGTCACTAAGAACAAAAATCCTAGTGAGGAAAAAGAAACTTTGAATTCACTAAACTTTAAATTAAAACTCCAGCTTTTCCATTGCAGTTGCCACTCTAACCTTCAGTCACACTATCGGTGGTGCTTGATATGTTGCTGCAGCAGCATAAGCCTCTTCCCTTTTCAAACACTGAATTTATTGGCCGTAGCACATCGGTTGAGTACATCAGCATTTACACATCCCAATCAGTAATTTTATTATTGTCAAAAAGCTTGTGGCAAGCAAACATTTTACCATAACCCTGATGTTCCTGAGCACCACCAAACAATTGTCATAAATATAAGCTCTCACACCGGCAGCAATTTCCTGGTTAATATATATTGTTCCAAAAGCCAGTCTTACCTGCATAAATTTAGAAACACTTTCAGGATGAAAATGTACTTTTGAAATAATTAATATCCTCCAGGCTCCTTCCCTGATAGATCCAGAGTAACACCATACAGAAAGTTTTCTAGTGATGTATCCTCAATCTCTGGCCATCAGCCAAAGTTGTCAAATGATTTACAGAGAAGAAGTGACTTGCACCATTTCATTATGATGAGAACCATTTTATTAAACATTAGGCTCACTAATGTGATTGCTGCAGTATCCTGGCACGAGGGGCTACGTTATTAGCAATGGAGGCCTGAGGCGGACTTATGCCCACATGCTCAATTCTCTCCAATTGCAGGCATAAAGCACTTAACACTAGGAGCCTTCACACTGAATGTGCGCAAGGCTCATTAAGCCATGAGCTCTGTTTAAATTAGCAGTCATTAGCATATTACAGTTGGAGCTTCTGAGCAGCACTTCAAAAGCTCAGTATCTGTTCGCAATGGATGGAAAGTGGACAGTTGTAAAATTTAAATCATTTTCCTAGTTGTAAAAGGGCCAGATATCATTTATGCCCACTTGTGGCCATTTTTGAAAGTGTTCTCACATCCCCAAATTTGTTTGAGATAAGAAACGTGATGAGTTGGGAAGGAGACACCCTATCAATTCTAGCTGTTTCCTGACATTGTGGCCAACTGATCCATGAGCTGTGTCATGCTGAGTAACACGTATTGGTGTTGGATTGGTTGCTTTACAGATTGGGCAGAGTGATACTGGGATTAATAGGGTTATGAGGAAAGGTAGCAGGAGGGGTAAGTGGAAATGTGGAGTTCAGGTAACAATCGGATCAGCCATGATCATACTGAACAGCGGAGCAGACTATGGCTTACTCTGTTTTGATTCATATGTTTGAAGGCAAAACTTGCATTCTTTTGAGTATAGTAGAATAGTGGTTGAGACATTTGAAATATTTAAAGTCAGAAACAAATTCGATAGGGGAGCTAGAAATGTTTTTGTTAGGTGGGGAAGCCTAGATCAAGGCGCAGAACATTAACGTTGGAGCTAGGCGTTGAGGGGTAATATCAGGGAGCACATGTCTTCACACAAAATATTGTGGCAATTTGGACTTCTTTCCCCCAGAATGCAGTCAAGGATATGTCAATTGAAAAATTAAAAAATTGGATTCATTGATTATTGCCAGGTAAGATCAAGATGTACGAAAACAAGATGTATAAATGAAGTTAAAATTATTAAGCTGAGTCATGGGGCTGCATGACTTCCTTGTGTTCCAATGTTCCTAGAAGAATAGCAATAATATTTAAATTAACTAAAGTTTCAGTAGGAAAGGAGAGTACTTTGGACGTAGGTGTGTATCTTGATGATAGTTGATGCATCATGCACAGCGGTGCTAAACTGATATCCTAGCATTGGGACTGTTTTACATCCCCATTTTGCTTTTGTGTGTAAAGTTGTAGGAACCCAAGCCAGTTGATAAGGTCATTCAGGATCAAGAGGCATGTTCTATTAATTTGGTGAACTTGCTTAATCTAGCATATAGTTACAATGAAAGATATTCAAATGCTTCCTTATCCTGCCGACCAGAGAAGTCGCAAAAGGAAGGTTCAATATGGACTGCTTTGAAGCACTGCAGTTTTAGATATACAAGCAAAAACTGCCACCATTTCAAACATGGCAAGATATAATAATGGTACTGACATGAGTGAGCAATTGATCTGTGAACTTTGGTAGTGTTTTCATGAGGAATGTTGGTCATGGAAAATTCTGCCTGCTTCTTCATTGAATAATGCCATGGAATCCCTAATGGTTATTCAAACAAACTGAGGCACCCCTGGTTTAAGAGCCCTGTGATTTACTGCTCTCCACTATACTTACACAAGTCAAGGAAATACAAGGCTAGAAATAATTGTAATGATATCTTGAGTTCTTTCCATATTCTGCTGACATTTTTGAACTGTTAACAATAAATACCTCCAAAATAGGTAAAGTAATATTGTTGAAATGTAAATGCTTCCTCAGTTCATCTGCTAATATAGTTGACCATAATATCTACCCTTGACTACAGTAGCTGCTGGTGTTACACTCTTGAACATTATTACCTTCCAACCCTTTGATTAAGTTGGTTGAACTTATTAGCAGATCAAAAGCTTATCAAACGTCATCAGATATTGGTTAATTATACCAAATGTTTACAGTAGACATGTTGATGTTAGAATCAGATTCGGTACTGTTTGATGCATTCAGAAACTATTCTTTTAACCTCAATAAGTGGATTTTTTTTCACCTGTGGCAGAAACAGTACAACAAATTATCTCTCATACTGTGTTCTGTGATACAGGGGATGAAGATACCTGTCAGACTGCACAATTCTAAATAAACACAATTATAAAAGAGGATATAAGTTGTATAATGTTCTATTAGTGTTCTCATTCTGTCACCTGACGAGATGATTAAAAGATGTTCATTTCTTTGTTAATAATCTGTGTGGTACGAATTGTGGTTTGACTTTGACTTTATTTAAATAAACCATTCCCTGGTGGAAAGATTTAGCCCAGTTCTACCTGTTAAACGTAAACAATGGAACCAGGCAAAATTGTACAGGATTTCTATTGTGAAACAAACAATGAAGCAAAAGGTAGCCCATTACAGAATCCCAAGGGGTTTTGAATTTTAAAGTCACGTTCATGCAGAGTTTGGTTTTGCATGAAGATGTTTTCTGTTTCTTTATTTCCACCATCTCTGTGATATTGTTTGGTCAATTGTGGATAATCCACCAGGATAGAACTATCCCTCTGTCACATGTATGAAATGACATTGGTATTGTGCTCTCTTGTTCAACTGACAGCCCATCATGAGCAGACTGTAAGATTTATGCACATGGTGACAACTTCATTTCAACTTCAAAATACTGTACAATGCAATTATCTTTTTAGGATCTCAACATTTGATGGGTTTTGTGGAGATTTTTTTGACTCTCATTTTACTGTCCATATATGTCAGAGTGCACAAGTATGGTGTATTTCACAAAAAACATTATAGTGGTATTGATCAGAATTTTACCCTGTCATACCTTGAAATCAAATGCATTTTTTAATTTAAACTTGCTTCATCCTTAAATACCTAGTGCAATGTAACAAGCTATGTTGAGTCAACACTCTCCAAGGGTTAAAAAAAGCCTCATATTTTGGAAGTCATATATAATTTACAATATTCAATCAAACTTATGTCAGTTTCCAGCTTCAATATTTTTTGAAGTGCAGTTTATGCTCAAGCCGTTATCTGTTGCCCTGCAGATGCTGAAAAAGCCATGCACAGCCCAGAGCAGCAGTATTGAAACACACTAATGTGAGCTCATTCTTAAACATTAGATTAAAAGAAAGAGAATCTCAGTCAATAAAGCCAGCAGGAAACATTTTATTTAATTATTTTGAAAGAAAATTTACACAAAGGAAGAGCAGTTTCTAAGGATCCAGTTGTTTTCCCATCTCATTTGCCATGCAAGTTTAGTATTTGTTTTTTGTCTATTCTTTTTGCTGGGGAACTGCTCTTTTTAACCTTATTAAAGTGCAGCATCTCAGTTATGCTGTGTCTGACAGGACAGTTCAATTTAGTGCGATCTGTGCTAATGTTCCTAAGCTACTTGTTCAATAAGGAACAATTGCTGGTAATGATTCACAGGACAGACGGATCTGCCAATTTTCTTGCAAGTACGCAGACAATTATAATGAGCATTGTGACCTTTCTGAATGTCACACATCACAAAATCTGGTGACACAACGTGACAGGGCGTCAAAATAAAAGGAAGGCATGCCTTGTTGATACTGTTATCTGTGCAAACGTGTTGTGATAGACATTATATTAAAAAATTCCTTACATTGTGAAGGTAGAATCAAAGTGAAAGCCCATTGTGTGCATCGAGGCCAGCCTCCATCATTGTGTTTATATTGTGATAGGATGAGGAACACCATAGAACACAATGCTATCCCAAATTCATTTCTGGTTTACTGATTAATCTAGTGTGAAATAGGTTAATTAATATATTTTGAAGTCAAATCCAACATTCCAAGTTATAGTTACAAAACCATGGGTGGATGTAACAGTGCAATAGAAGCAATAAAGAAACCAATTGAAAATGGCAATCAGCTTTTCTGCTTGCTAGAACATCAGACTTGATTTTTGATTTTGTAATTGTGAATATATTGGAATCTTTTTGGTGTAATTTTCAAATTCTCCATAGTTTAGCCCTTCCTCCAGCATTTTCTATTATCATGCTGCTGCCCAATGCCAAGCATGCCATAACAGCGGGATGGACAAGTGTGTGAACAGAAGCATATGTTGGGCAGTGGATAAACTGCGAACACTGCAAATTGCAGTCCACAGAGCTTAACTTATCAATGGCATGTAATTGAAACCCAATCTGCACAAAGCTGCAGTAATCATAGCTAAGCACCCAAACAAGCCCTATATCTTATAATTCACTAGGCATGAATTACATTGACTGCGCTGATCAAAAAATAATTCCCATTCCTCAGAAAAACAGGCAGATGTAGTTCAATTAACACAATGTGAATTAGGCCATAGACGGAAGCAGAGCAATTTTGGGAACTGACTCAGAAACCAATGAACCAGCAAAAAGACCGGAGTTGGGCTTGTGCAGTCAATGAATACTTTCTCAACAAAATGATAGTGCAAGGCAAAAGATCAGTCAAAGGTATAGCAATGACAAAAAAAACTCAGAAGACTATTGCCTTCAACTAAATAAGCAAAGGACCTTGATTAGATTAGATTAGATTACATTACAGTGTGGAAACAGGCCCTTCGGCCCAACAAGTCCATGCACATCTTTTAGACTGAATGAGGAAACCGGAGCACCCGGAGGAAACCCACGCAGACACGGGGAGAACGTGCAAACTCCACACAGTCAGTCGCCTGAGGCGGGAATTGAACCCGCGTCTCAGGCGCTGTGAGGCAGCAGTGCTAACCACTGTGCCACCGTGCCGCCCATAAATTCTTGCCTACTCCTGTTGATTCCTACGTTTCTCTCAATGCTACTGTCCTGTTACAAAATGATCTTCTGTCTGCTGTTTGCTCACTTTCTAAATCTAGTAAATTTGCTCCAATCAGCCTTCAGAATTTTTCCACTGCCATCCAGTGCTAGATCAGACTGATTCCAAAGGTTTCTGCTCTCGTCTTTGTGAACACTGCCCTCCACTCTTCAACGGTTTCTCCACTCCAAGACCTTTGTTTTACCTTTCAACTACATTGCCTTCATAATCTTCTCAGTATGTGGACTCAGGGTTTTATGTTCCTTCACACTCTTTTGAGCAGATGCACTGACCTGAATGTTTAACATCTGAGACTATTATGTCCAAAATTCTAAAGCGCTCCTGAAAGCTATGTAAATGATGTTCTGCAAATACTGCATTTTTTGCCATCATATTCTTTGAGCTCACTACAGTTTGCACCTGCAGTTTAAGACATGATCCTTTCTTTTTGTCTGTCCCCTGTTATTCCAATCAGTGAGAATGTCTGTCTGCTTGGTTCTGTTTTAAATATCCAGAGCAGCTCTACCAATAGATACTCTTCCCATCTCACAGGATCACCTCCAAAGTTCCCCAAGGATTCCCCTTCTGTTTGCATCATTATTTACAAAATGGGTTCAGCTTTCCCACCTGTAGTACTGATTAGTCCTACTTCTTTACAAGTGCTCCCAGCTCCTTCAATAGCTTTTAGCAATCAAAGTGTTTACTTGATATCCAGTCTTGGATAAATCATGATTCCCTCCTGCACAACATTGAGAACCAAAGCCCTTATCTTCTGCTGCAAACTCAGTCCTTTTGACATTGATTCCATTCCTTTGCCTCCATCAATCTGTTTGCAAGCTTAAATCCTGTTCAACCAAAAGTGAGCTGCTAAGCTCTCCATCAATAAGACACTCAAATTATGCTTTTTCCCCAAGTTACCTAACACCGACCTTTGACTGAAGCCTTTCCTTGTGCATGTGATAAAGTACCACATGATAGACATTTTAGGAAAATTAAAACCGTGGGTTGGGAAAAAAAGTGACTGTCATGTGTGCACATTTACCTTCAGACCAAAAATAGTGAATTGTTGATTTTCAGACTGGAGGGAAGAGACAGCAGTGAATCCCAGGGGTAGTGTCAGGACCACTGTGGTTTTTGATGTATATTGATAACTTGGATTTGAGTGTACACAGCATAATTCCATTCTTGGCAAATGTCCAAATCTCAGAAAAATAGTTAACAGAGAAGAGGATCGTAAGAGGTTTGAAACTACATGAGCAAGTTTGTGGAAAGCTGTAATCTACTGACCATAGAATCATAGAATCCCTACACCATTCAGATTAGCAAGTCTACACCGACTCTCCAAAGAATAACCCACCCAGACGTATTCCCCTACATTTACCCCAGACTAATGCACCTAACCTACACATCCCTGAACACTATGGGCAATTTAGCATGGGCAATTCATCTAACCTGCACATCTTTGGATTGTGGGAGAAAGTTGGAGCACAGACACTGGAGACTGTGCATACTCCACAGAGACAGTCGCCTGAGGCTTGAATTGAACCTGAGTCCCTGGTGCTGTGAGACAGCAGTACTAACCACTAAAACACCATGCCACCCCTCTGCCGACCACTTCAATGTAAGATCGTGACATCCAAGTTCCTGATCCCAATCAATCTATTCATCCTGGGATTAGAAGGTCATATCTTTCCCTCTGCCTGTACCCCACCAAAAGGAGGAAGATGGTGTAGAAGTTTTATTAAGAGTCCAATCTGCAAATTAATGGAGGGAGAAAGTCAAGAGGAACTGCCCTCCCACTGACAAAGAGGAGCAAAGAAGCAAATGGAGGGTCACAATCAGCTCGGACTGAGGAGGCAAGCTTGGTTTAGTGAGAGAAACTTGCTTATCTCAAACCTGAAAACCAGATCAGGTAACTGACCAGTAACATTAAACAAGCTCACTGATAAGAACATAGACAAATGGCAGACAGGAAAAGAGCAGCTGTCCCATTTAACATGCTTGACACTTATGATGCCTGGGGATTCATTAAGAAAACATGTTCTGACCCAGCAACCATGTAATCACCTGAAAGTGACAAATAAAACTGGAACGAAAAACAAAGTAAATAAGTGGAAAATTAAATTTTCTCTGATTTCTTTAAAGTGATCGCATTCACCATACACATATTAAATATTAATCCACTTACCTTTTAAACCTGTCATTGCATATTTTGTCTGTTGTTGAATAGAGTTCTAAAGACTGTTGATTCAATTGGTTGTTAACACTTTTTACTCCGTATATTCACTGGTTACATGCAAAATAGAATAGCTTAATTTGGAGCTAGACATCTCTCATCAAGTGTTTTACATCACTTGGAAAGTTCGAAAAGGTATATATGAGAAACATAAAACTAGTTCAGATCATAAGTGTCATGGTAATAGTATCATGAAACTGTATATTGTGCAATACAGACAGACCCCTGAATGCACAATGCTCAGGTGTATTGAGAACAGACCCGAAAGACATCTGAGAGTATGGGTGAGGGGCAGGCAGAATGTGGTGTGGGATGCGCAGCAGAGTTTTGGATTTGCTGACGAAATATGCAGAGAGTTGAAGATTAGAGGCCTAAAAGAGAGAACTGAGTAATAGAGTCTGGAGATTACAAAGTCAATAATGAAGTCAGCATTGTCTAAGGCAGCATGGTGGCTCAGTGGTTAGCACTGCCGCTTCACAGCGCCAGGTTCAATTCTAGCCTCGGGAGACTGTGTGGACTTTGCACTTTCTCCCCGTGTCTGTGTGGGTTTCCTCCGGGTGCTACAGTTTCCGCCCACAATCCAAATATGTGCAGGTTAGGTGAATTGGCCATGCTAAATTGCGCATTGTGTTCAAAGATGTGTAGGTTAGGTACATTAGTCAGAATAAACATGGAGTGGTGAGTGGGTTGCTCTTCGGCGGGTCGGTGTGGACTTGTTGAGCTGAGTTGCGTGTTTCCACACTGTAGGGATTCTGTGATTCTAAGATCAGTGTGGAAGCATATATATATGCATAGACATGGATGAGTAGAATAGCCCTTTTAGGTGATGAGAATATGAATTGGGTTCGAGCAGGAGCCAAGATTTTACATAACTCGGTTCATTAGTCTGAGGCTGTTGCTGTGCATCAAGTCAGTGGGAGAGCACAGATTGTGCTTAGAGCCAAAAATTATGGTTTGTGCCTGGTCTTTGTATGGAAGACTGCATTTAGGACTGATAACATAAAAGTTGATAAAGATGAACTGAGTATCATCAATATACAGGTAGAGAAGGTCAAGCATGGATGTTTTGGGAGCTTGAGTTAGAGTGCGGAGCTGGTGTCATGGTCATGTCAAACTCCTAAAGTAAATTGGGATGTAGACACGACTTATATTTTTAAAATAGAAGACAGTAGTATGAAACATTGAAACTAAACCCATAAAATTAATTACAGAAAACCAGATAATTTCTTTTTTGGTTTTTGAAGATAGGGGGAGAAACAAGTCTGGAGATGCCAGTTGACAGTCCATCACCATTTCAAAATGCCAATGACTGCCAGCCCCCTAAAATTTGAACCACTTTCAAATAAAGTGGTTCAAAGAGAGTGGTTGTAGCTGGAATGTTGATAGCTCACTAAATATTACCCCACTATTTTAGTTGCTTTGGCTTCAATCCATTGTGTGTACAATGGAATACATTAATACCGACATCTCATGACTGAAACTGGCTGGAAAGGGAGCAAATGGCTTATTCATTCACAAGGGTAACGCAGAAAGGCAGTCTACATCAAACATTTGAATGAGAGGTCATCCAGCAAAAGAAAGAAGGCCACCTCAAACTGACAGTGATCTCAGGCAGTGAAAATGAAACAGAAACCAAAATTGCTGGAGAAAGTCAGCAGCTGTGGCAGTATCTGTAGAGAGAGAAGCAGGCATTTCTGTGGCACTCAGCTTCTGTAAATGAGAGTTGGATGCAGCTGATTATCATGTAATGTAAATAGTCATTGGTTCCAATGCCAGCATTTGGTTTGTATTGTGGGCATGAACGGCATCCTCTAATCATTTTGTTTGTGTTTGTTGTTGCTGGCTATGAATAAGAGCTCACCTTTGGAATTGTCCAGTTGCTTGCCTGTATCTTGATGTTCCCCTCCTAGACAATAACAATCTGCAGGTCTAACCGTAGGCACTGGGGACAGACTGTTGGTGACTTGAAGATGGTTTTTTGACAAGATGTAGCTAAGGATGAGTAAACTTATGTGGCTTGGTGTTTAAACACCAATAAACATGAGAAAATGGGGTTGTACCTGTGAGGGAGTGTGAGCCATGCCAGCTACATTCCATGACCAATCTGTCTTTATGGTTACTGTGCCATTGGGTTGCTAGTTGGGGCAACCCCTAATTACCATTGCCTGCCCAGGTGCATGGTGGCTTTTTAAAGATAGCATGGGCACTGGGGGCACTAGTCTTTTGCAGGATGTGTGTGAATGGTGAAATGTTCCTGGAACAATGGGGTGATAGAATGGGGCTAGAACTAAGAGAGTGAGCAGAGCTCCAGCAGCAAGGTACACCGTTAATGAGGCAAATTTGGTGGGATACAATGAGAGATCTCACAAGGCCTCAGAAATCCCTCCTATAAGAAACTCAACAAAACTGGGTTGATACAGCCAGATTCAGCCCATTAGTACTTGTAGGGTCTTGCTTTGTGCATAATTGCTGCTATATTCCCCATATTACATCAGTAATCATTTCAAACATACTGTATTGTAAATCATTTGAGGATGTCTGGTGGTCATGAGAGATCCAATGTATTTGCCTTTCCAGCTGTCTTTTTTATCAGTATTCCTTCAGTCTGGTAGCACACATTTAGTACTGGTCTAGGTGTGATTTATAACTCGCATAAAGTGAGCTGTGTAACAATTTGAAATTTGCAGCATGACTAAAATTAATTGCCTGCAAGTCATCCCTCTCAATAATTGCCTCAATTGATCTTTTATACTTCATTGGTGTAAAAGATTTATTGTCGTGTTATGCCTATGTCAGGATTTGCAAACTAATGTAAATACCACTGAATTGCAGCATAGCACCTGGTATGTAATCTTCTCTGAGGTGGATACGTCTGCATTTAAAATTCCAGATTGTCGGAGTATCCCCTCATGACCCCGAATGCCTAAAGCCAGTGTTGTGTTGTGGTTTAGGTGAAAGCAAACACTGTTGCCTTTGCCATAAAGTGGAATGTCAAATTTATTTTTCCTGACATAGGAGAATCCATCTAGTGGCTCAGGAGAGAAATTACAAATGTTGCACTCATTCCTGGTTGTGTGTCCGGAAGATTGTAATTTGATATCTACATTGCAATAATATTCATAATAAACAAATACAATATGTTCCAGCAGTGGAAATGAATTGTTAGAGTTTCTAGATTTTTACTGAGTACTGATAAGTAAACAGCATTTGAAAGTGCTCGGTGTGAAATCGACCTTCTTAAAATATGATATGAATTAGACTTGGCTAAAATCTTTGGGAGAAAAGAAGAATGTACATACCGGTAGCTCAGTCAGAATTGACCCTCTTCAAACTACAAGCTATGAATGCTGAGAACTATTGATGTCAGCCAATGATGTAATTTGAACTTGCATGACAAATTTATTGAGTGAACATTTCATAACATTTTGTGGTGAGGATCGCACACCATCTGATAGAATTAAGGAAGCTATCTCTTTTTTTCTTGATATTACAAAGCATGATCCCTGACTGTCTGTGTGTACTACATTAAATAGAAGCATGAATTGAAGAGCTAGAGACCCAGAGTTTAATTCTATATCTGATCTATCAGTGGAAGCATTCTTCCCATGACACAGCAGGGTTTGTGCTCAAGCTCACTCCAGGGATTATTTAGGCTGACAACTCAGTGCAGCACCGAGAGAATGCTGCCTTCACTTTCAAATGAAATTTTAAACTACTGTTCTTTCATGTGGATCTAAAAAAACCAAAGACACTAATTGGATAAGGATATGGAAGTACACCCAATATCCTTGTCAACATTTATCCTTTAAACAATACCTGAAAACATGATAATTCATTTCATTGCTGTTCATGATGCCTTTTCTTTGATGCAAAGATATACAGCAATGGCTACATTTCAGAAATATATAATTGACTGTAAAGCACCTTGTTGCATTTTGCTGTACAAACTTCAAATGTAAATTTCTTTTTATGCTCACTATGAATGCAGTTTTCTGCTGGGTATATGAGATTGCTAAATCAACCTTAAATAATTGCACAGGATACTTTAGCCAGAGTGACATTGGCAAATTTGGATTATTTTGTTAAGAATTTGTTGAATGGATTTTTTGTTGGTGTAATGTGGGTATCAGGAATATATTGTCAGGAATGGAAACCCAGCAACTATACTCTCACTCAAAATAACAGAATTGTTGTTACTTTACTTCAAAAATTCACATCTGATTAATATCTAAAAATACAACCTTTCAGCAGCATCTGTTATCCTTAGTTGTTTTTCTATCATAATTACAATCAGTGTTTTATAACTACGTCAGGCCAGAGTGGGTTGATCTGATTTCAAGTAGATTGTGAATGCTCCAGCAATTCATTCTCTATCAACCTATTGATTTAAAAATTTATTTAGTTTTAAAAGAAACGATGAGGGACTTATTCAAATTATGAAGTGTAAGACTATCCCTGAACGTGCTAGATCTAAACCAGTGGCCTATCATCTTCGGGCCACTAATGTCAACTATATTTCCAGATTACAGTAAGTACTGGATTGGCATAACTGAGAGTAGTAGCTAAGTGCCTTCTTTGTTTTCACATTCGGAATTTCCATACAACAAAATAGCAGATTGTGGCAAGAGGTAACCGCTTGAAAAAATCATTAGGTATAGTTTTGAAATACAGTAGTCCCCCTCATACCCATGGGGTTTACGCTCCAGGACTGACCAGGGAAGCTCGAAACCGCGGATAGGAATGAACCCATTCATTTAAATGAGAAATTTACCTTCTCGGCAGCCTCCTTGTCCCTGGTGCTGGAGCGTTATCTATAACATGTTCCAGCTGTGGTAAACCGTGGGTAAGTGAAACCACAGAAAACGATTTCATGGATGCTGGGGTCACCTGTATGCAGAAATGACAGTTAAAATTCCATAATAAGTGAAAGATTTGTCAAAATTTAAGAGAAAATAACATGCATGATTTTGGGTAGGTTAAAGAGCACAACTGGCATTTATTTAAATTTTTTAGTTTTAAATTGTCCTGCCCAATATTTGTCCCCGAACAAGCATTATGAAAATGTCAGATTGCCTAATCATTATTACATTGTCCTTTGTGGGAGCTTGCATGCAGATTGACTACTGTGTTTCACAGATTATTACAGTGACAACACTTAAATAGTACTTACTTGACCCCTCTCTGTCTGTCCATCCTCCTATGTTGACCCTCCTTGTTTCCTCCATCCTTGTCTCACCCTTCCTCTGTTCCTTTAGTTATTTTTAATCAACCTGTTTGAACATGCTCACTTTCTGGCTGAGAGGTAGGGATACTGGCCCTGTGCCGCAAAAAAATTCTCTCCTGTGCCTCTACCCTCTTCTTAATTAGGAGGAATGAGAGGATTAATCACCAATTGCAGGGTAAGGTGAAAGGTGAAACACAGCTAAATGTTGGATTACAATGTTAGCAACTGTAGCAGCAGCATTAGAAGCATAAAGTACAACAGAGAACAGTTATCTGTTTTACTTGGCAAGAGATTTAAGGAAGCCATTAAGTTTCTTTTGGGGAGGTATCTTTGGGGAGATTTTTTTCATATCAGATTTGAAAATGCATTTATTTTATATAAATAGGTGCTACAAAATAATATTAAGTAGTTGTAGTGACATCAAAAACCTTGGTAATGCATCAGATTTGTTAATATCAGCAAAAGTCCTTTTGTTGAATTATTGCCGTAATTGCCCTGATAACCATTTTTATTATTCATGCTTGATGTTTCTTTTACCAATAAAATAATTTCTGTCCATGCCATTCTGCAGTTGCTTAGAATATTCACCATAAGATAATGGACATCCAGTAAAGAATATGATGGTGATGTAAGGGCTAATCATGTTGAGGACATTAATTGTTTGACGAGCAAAGGAACTGACTTGGTGAATACACTTCACAAGCTTCTTTCAGGAATGTAATGAGGATGGCATTTGACATCCTTATAAATACCATAAGTAAATTGAACCTAAAGCATGGTATGATTTTTGTGAGGTAAGGCTTAGTGTGTCTGAGATACAGCCTGTCTTCATACTTGGGTTACAACTTCCCATGGTCCTTTGTTGAAGTAACATTTTGAGCCCAATGGTCTTGCAAGGTTGGAAAATAGATGGGCTGAAAAAACGATGAATGAGTGACCTTTGCTCACAAGCCAGAGAGTAGCTTTTGCCAAGCTTGTGAAGTAAGCAGTAACAGGGAAACAAAAATGGCAACTTCAGAGAATGACAAGACAGTTTAGGACATGGATGGACCAGCAGCAGAAAGAGTGCTGCAAGTGGACTCTAAAGTAGCTTTCAAAAAGTAAAAGAAAAACATCTAGCTACAGGAAAGAGCAAGGGAATGGTTGTATGATGAAGCCAGCCCAGCCTTGATGAGTTTCCTTCCTTTCTGCTTGACCCAAAAATGATTTGAGAACATGTGGAGCTTTTCATATTTCCATGCTCCAGATGATTGAATAATTCTGGTGTAATGAACAATGAAAAAGACATTTTGCATTTCATGAGTGTTGTTTAAGACATAGAGTCATAGAGATGTACAGCATGGAAACAGACCCTTCGGTCCAACCCGACCATGCCGACCAGATATCCCAACCCAATCTAATCCCACCTGCCCGTATCTCTCCAAACCCTTCCTATTCATATATACCCATCCAAATGCCTCTTAAATGTTGCAATTGTACCAGCCTCCAACTACTTCCATACACGTACCACCTTCGTGTGAAAAAAGTTGCCCGTAGGTCTCTTTTATATCTTTCCCCTCTCACCCTAAACCTATGCCCTCGAGTTCTGGACTCCCCGACCCCAGGGAAAAGACTTCCCATGCCCATCATAATTTTGTAAACCTCTATAATGTCACCCCTCAGCCTCCGACGCTCCAGGGAAAACAATTCCAGCCTGTTCAGCCTCTCCCTATAGCTCAAATGTATACTGTAGATGTATTTCTGTCTTCTGGTGTGTTCAGTGAGGTAGAATAATCGCTGTCCTCATGGGGCTCACAGTCCATCACATCAAACTAGACTGAAAAGGATAAAGTGACAAAGTTGTGCTAGTTAATATGACTTGAACTTGGTAGAGCAGTTTGGTTGGTAGTTATGTTGTTTGTGGGTCAGCTGGGTGGCACCAGTGAGATTTTACTTGTGCTGCTGATGCTCCACAATGTTTAGGGGCAGCCTTCGTGAGAGGGTGGTTGCCATGGTTACAGCTATTTGCTCACTGATGGTGAGAATTAACACATAGCTATTTGATTTATTTTTAAATAGCCAATGAATCATGGAACATCATTCTGGTCAGACTGCTAACGCTAATCCATGGGCAAATCCTGTAACCCATGAAGTACAAAACATGGCCTCAGTCTTGCAAAAATGGAATGAAGATGACATTTGGCATCCTTATAAATACCATACATAAATTGAACCTAGTGCATGTATGACATTTGTGAGGCAATGCTTAGTGTATCTGAGATACAGCCTGTGTTCATACTTGGGTTACAACTTACCATGATCCTTTGTTGAAGTCCTGAGCAGGACTTATACACTTAATGGTAAGGTCCTAGGGAGTGCTGCTAAATAAAGAGACCTTGGAGTGCAGGTTCATAAGTTCTTGAAAATAGAGTCGTAAGTAGATAGGATAGTGAAGAAGGTGTTTGGTGTGCTTTCCTTTATTGGTCAAAGTATTGAGGACAGGAGTTGGGAGGTCATGTTGCAACTGTTGCCACTTTTGGAATATTGCATGCAATTCTGGTCTCCTTCCTGTTGCCAGGCTTTGAGGATTTGAGCTATAGGGAGAGGCTGAATAGGCTGAATAGGCTAGGGCTGTTTTCCCTGGAGCGTTGAAGGCTGAGGGGTGACCTTATAGAGATTTATAAAATCATGAGGGGCATGAATAGGGTAAATAGGCAAAGCCTTTTCCCTGTGGTGTGAGAGTCTAGAACTAGAGGGCATCGGTTTAGGGTGAGATGGGAAAGATATGAAAGGGACCTAAGGGGCAACTTTTTCATGCAGAGGGTGGTACGTATATGGAATGAGCTGCCAGAGGAAGTGGTGAAGGCTAGTACAATTGCAACATTTAAAAGACATCTGGATGGGTATATGAATGGGAAGGTTTAGAGGGATATGGGCCAAGTGCTGGCAAGTTGGACTAGATTGCTTTGGGACATCTTGTCGGCATGGACAAGTTGGACCGACGGGTCTGTTTCCATGCTGTACATCTCAATGACTCGTAAGTAACATATTGAGTCCCGTGATCTTGCAAGCTTGGAAAACTGATGGGCCGAAATGAGTGACCTTTACTCACAAGCCAGAGAGTAGCTTTGCCAGGCTTGAGAAGTAAACAGTAAACAGTAACAGGGGAACCAATATAGCAACTCAGACAATGACAAGACAGTTTAGTTAAAAATCACACAACACCAGGTTATAGTCCAATAGGTTTAATTGGAAGCACACTAGCTTTCGGAGCGACGCTCCTTCATCAGGTGATAGTGGAGGGCTCAATCGTAACACAGAATTTATAGCTAAAATTTGCAGTGTGATATAACTGAAATTATACATTGAAAAATTGATTGTCTGTTAAGCCTTTCATCTGTTAGAATACAGTGATAGTTTCACTTCTTTCATGTGTAAATCACAAAACCTTTTTTTAAAAGTTGCATTCTCGGGTTAGCTGTTAATAATGGTGATAGCTAGACAATATGTTGAAGGTGTTAGCCCCCTGTGTTCTCTGTCTATGACCTGATGTTTAGATTGATTCTAATCTAAAAAGTGAGATAACAGAGTTTTATATAAATTCATGCAGTTTTTGAGCTCAGAGTTCTACATGAAAGCATGCAGTTTTTGAGCAAAGTGCAATGTAACCCTGAAAGTACAAATTCACCCCACAAAATATATGTGTGCATGTGGGTCTTTGTGTTTGTGTGTGTAGTGAGTGCAGAGTCTGTGAGTCTGTGAGGGGGTGCATGTGTGAGTGTAACTTGCAGAGTTACATTGCACTTTGCTCAAAAACTGCATACATTCATGTAGAACTCTGAGCTCAAAAACTGCATGAATTTATGCAAAACTCTGTTATCTCACTTTTTAGATTAGAATCAATCTAAACAACAGGTCATAGACAGAGAACAGAGGGGACTAACACCTTCAACATATTGTCTAGCTATCACCATTGTTAACAGCTAACCCGAGAATGCAACTTTTAAAAAAAGGTTTTGTGATTTACACATGAAAGAAGTGAAACTATCACTGTATTCTAACAGATGAAAGGCTTAACAGACAATCAATTTTTCAATGTATAATTTCAGTTATATCACACTGCAAATTTTAGCCATAAATTCTGTGTTACGATCGAGCCCTCCACTATCACCTGATGAAGGAGCGTCACTCTGAAAGCTAGTGTGCTTCCAATTAAACCTATTGGACTATAACCTGGTGTTGTGTGATTTTTAACTTTGTACACCCCAGTCCAACACCGGCATCTCCAAATCAAGAGTTTAGGACAAGGACATGGACTGATCATCAACAGAAGTAGTGCTGCAAGTGGAATCTAAGATAGCTTTCAAAAAAGAAAAGTAAAAAAACACTAGTTACAGGAAATAAAATGATTATTTTAGTCTGCAGCCTGAGAATAACTATTGCAACAGTTTCACAGAACTGAATGAAGCTTCCAGTGTTAAACCTTAGGCTGAACTGTAATCACTTACAAGTACATAAAGTTTGCATCCAGTATGCCAATAATCCAGACAATGCGTAATCTTTGAATTTTGTGACTGAGTGGAAATCTGACAGGATGAAAACCTCTGCTAAATGGATGTCTCCTGAATAAAAAAAGATTTACCAGATGTCATCCAGTGTCTATCTTGGTTTATGTCCGTCTGGAAAAACTTAACCATAATTCCAATAACGTGGAAAAAAAATAATAGATTGGCAACTGTCCATGTAGCAGTACATCTGTTGCTGTGCAGATTTGAAATGTCACTGTGCTCTGGAGATGCTCCATAGAAGTAAGATTCAAGGATGGGAAGGAAGGTAACCACTCCACTGTGCTCCAGAGATAAAATAATTGTATATGTAATTACCCGAGAAAAAGTTCTGTTTTGCAATAGCTAGTAGAAAACAAAAAAAGTCCCCTCTTTGTTGGGACAGACCAAGAGAACTTTGGTTATTGCCTTCTACTACAGTTGTGAGTTTCAGATGACCAGATTAGATGCTCCTTGATGGTCTTTGCTCCATTGTTAAAAACTGACATCTTGACATTAATATGCACAAAATATTACCCCCAAATCTCATATTATATACATGGAAAGGATCTTGTAATTTCGTGAGCTAATTCTGAGTATTACAAATCAAGAATGTTTGGGTAACCCATGTCTTCATTTAAATCTGCTTTCAGAATCACATAATTTAAATAAAGTATTGCAAAGATGAAGGTGCATGTGTTTTAGAAAGTATGGTATCTCAGTACTTCAAATATTCTTTTAGTGTGCATTTTTCATTGGATAAGGTGAATACATGAATACGTAATATAAATATTGCACTGAGTGCACTGGAAAGATAACAAAATCAAGTGACTGCAGTGGAAAGTCAGAGGAAATTCCTTTCCTGTGGGGGTCTCTTGTTATGAAAGTAAAAGATGGGCTGGTGTAATCTATAGATATTAATTACACCTATTTTATAGTTTGAAGTTTGAATTATTGGTATGTGGGTCTGGTATGTATCTATCGGTGGGGAGTTTAGTGATTAACTTATTCGTATTTCTGGAGGCATCATTTTAAAAACAGTATGAGAGAGTTCCTCGAGTGATCATAGGAGTTTGTTTATATTGTGAGAGTCATATGATCAGACAAAGTAAACACTGAAAAACATTAGGTTACTTCAGTTGAGAAGAATCAGGATATATTTTAACTTAAGGAAGAAAGCTAAAGCTTGGTAAGGTTTTTAGGTTAGTTCATCAAAGTATTGGTTGGAGTTAGACGTAAAATCATAGTTTCTTCTGAAGAAGAGTTAGGAGATAGGTTACCTCAGTGTAAGGGCTGTAGTTTGAAAGTTCCAGGCCAAAAGCATTTGGTTAGAACTCAGAAGGGTTATTTGAAGCTGACGAAATCTGAGCTTAGTTTTATGACTGATCAAGGAAAAAGCTATGAATCTCAAGATTGGAAATTGAAAGAAACAAACAAAATCCAACCTGTAGATGTGATAAAGCAGGGAACTTCCTCTGGTATTTGAGTGCTGTACATTGATGGTATTGTATTAGGATTCTATTTTTATAGTATGTTTCAAAATCCTTCAGATTGTGCTACATATAATTGGTTTAGTTTATTCGAATTTGTCCTCATTTCTTCTGCATAATGAACCTTTGTTTTATGGTTAAAACTAAATCTGCAGCATTGTGTGTTTAAGTTTCAGTGAAAGACCACACCTTAAAATATAATCTTGTCAAGCCAGATTTCAGTCTGGGCTCTGACTTGTCCAGTAATAACAACAGCTGGGATTATAACATTAAAATAGACCTTATTTATTTCCAATTGGTCATCACAATGAGTATTTGAATGCAACTTTACAGGCTTTACATTTCAGGGTAGCATACCTTCATATGATGTTCAGCATCATGAGCAATCCTTTACCTGTCAACTCCTAATGTCTGAGAACAAGCAGTACAATCAAAATCATGCCATGCTCCCATTGCTTTGCTCTTTTAATCTTCTAATTTTTCTTTGCCTCTTCCCCTAAAGGCACTACCAAATGCTTGGGTTCCAGGAGCATTTCTCCAGAATCTCACCCAAGTGGACACCTCCTTGTGTCGACTAAGGCAGTGAGTGCCAGTAGTCTATTGACTGTGTAGGGAGGCATCAAAATAAAAGACGATTACATGGTGATTTGACTAAAAGCACTGACAATCATTTTAATCAAATTATGTGGTTGTTATTCACTCTCCCGGTCCGGATTTGATTTTCCATTGTTAGAATCCCAAAGCAAAGACTTTATTTATAGAAACTGATAAAAATCATGCAGTAAATATTATTTTCCCCTCCTTATAGCATCTTAGTGTATAAATGAATGCACTGAGAGAGGAAAGATTCATCTTTGACCCAGCTATTTAATATCATCACTTTTAAGCCATAGGCTAACTATTCGTACAGCTGTCATACCTGAAGTAGAATAGATTTGTGGTTGTGTTGAATTGGATTATGTTTGATAGTGTTCTTTAGTAGGGCTCAGTGGTTAGCATTGCTGCCTCACAGCGCCAGGGTCCCAGGTTGAATTTTGGCCTCGGGCGACTGTCTGTGGAGTTGACATTCTCCCCGTGTTTGCGTGGGTTTCCTCCGGGTACTCAGGTTTCCTCCTACAGGCCAGGTGAATTGGCCATGCTAAATTGCCCGTAGTGTTAGGTGCATTAGTCAGAGGGAAATGGGACTACTCTTCGGAGGGTCAGTGTGGACTTGTTGGGCCGAAGGGCCTGTTTCCACACTGTAGGGAATCCAGTCTTAAAAAAAAAAGCGTAGCTCCAAAAGTTTATTTTTGACATATTGACGTGCAGTGTGAAGAAAAGCTCAATTGATTTGCAAAAAAGCACAACCTGGCTTAGGCATCACTTATTCTGAAATTGAAATGATACAGAGAAGATTAACATGTTTTACTCAGCATGGCTGTTGTTTTCACTTTCCCCTTCTTTAGATGAAAATCTAAATGTTAATGTTGGTAGTATCAGTCGATGAATGGTTATTTGTGTGGCATTTTCTGCCCAGTATTTTAGTGAAGGTATCAACTGCTTATATAAAAAATGTTTCCACTAAAAGAGTGGAGAGAGAAGATTTATGCAAGCAGCATTCATTCATTAATGGTGCCAGAAGCCATTTCCTGTCTGTAGAGGGAATTGTCTCCTTTTGAATTGGCTGATGGTATTTAGTGCAGAGTATGTCAGCTTTAGCTCAGCGGCTGGCACTCTTGCCTCAAAGGTAGTAGGTTGTGACTTCAAGTCTCGCTTCAGATTTCTGCACATAATCTGGGCCGACATTCCAGTGCTGTGGTGTTGAGGGGGGCACAGGAGTGATATCCTTTGGTTTGGAGTCTCCTCTCTCAAATGGGCGTAGTGAAATATTGTACAGCACAGTTCAAAAATAAGCGGTGAAACTTTCGGCAATATTAATCCATCAATTGAGATGACTACAAGAGATTATTTAGTTGTTATCAGGTTACTGTTTGAGGGACCTTGCTGTGTAAAATTGACTTGTGTTGTTTCTTAAATTTCACTGTAGATTTCCAAAGTGTTTCATTGAATGTAAAATGCTTTGGGATGCTTTGAGGTTGCGACAGCTTCTATTTAAATGCAAGTCTTTCTTACAAGCGTGCTTTTAATTATCTGCTTTTTTGAAAAATCTTTCATAATCAGGGTTCTGTTAATAAATTTGAGTACTACCAAACAGAACAGCTACTTTCCCGTGTTATTAGACTTCTGAATGAAGCTTTTAAATTTAATGTTGATCTCACTGTTTGTGCACCTTCTCTGCAGCTGTAACATTGTGTTCCTCACTCTGTTCTGTAACCCTAATGAACTTTGTATGGTATGACTTGTCTGTACTGCACACAAAACAAAACTTTTCACTGTTTCTAGGTACATGTGACAATAATAAATCCAATCAATCAAATAAAAAAAAAGTGATGAAGGGGAGTTGGCACTGAGCTTAAAGGTCAATTAGTTTGGGAAGCACAGCAATATTAAGCAAATGCCCAGTTGAGAGAATGAAGGAGGAGTACAGAAGAAGCGATTAGAAATAAATGGTAAATAAAATTGCCAAGACAAGCCTTCTTGTTCAAATAATCACTTTGGTGTTATTGGATTGGATTTTGGAGTACTTACAACAGATCTAAAGTTAATTCCAAGCAACAGCGAATTTTGGAGCAGGACTGCTGAGCCAGTGCTTAAACAATCAGTTCAGTGCAGTCAGTTTCTGTGGAAATCAATCCCATCTCCAACTCGATTCAGTCCCAAAACTCATTTCACTTAACACCATTATGGCCCATTTTAGAAAGCAGACCTATTCTAAACTGGACTGAAACCACAGTCTCAAAAGTAGAAACATGTGTTTGAGAATTCTATGAAAATGTACTGTCCGTAACCAATTTTCAGTGAGTGCAATGGATCATATTTAAATATCAAACAGGGACTTAACTAAGTGCTTTTCAAGTTTGCCAGGGCAAATGAAATATGAGGGATGAGAGCCAAGCTAAATCGTAGACCCATTGTCTAGAATTATCCTCAGCATTTAATTTGGATGCTTGTTTTACCAAAGGCATTTATGGTGCAGTTTTTGTGCAGCAGCTAAATTAATCGTTCTGTTTTAATTTCTTTTCTGGATGACAACAAAGTCAAAAATGTTAGATTCATAATGTAAAGACCACTCAGCATTTAATTTGAAATATTGTCAGTGTGATTGCTGACTTAAACAAAAGCCTAATGCAACTGTACCATTTTCTGAACATATTTGAGATCCTTATGGGATTGACAGAGCTTGCAATACTAAAGAATTTTTATTACAGTCTCAAAATCAATCATCATCTTTTAAAAGGTGCATGTAGATAACGCTGTGGTTTTAAAGAGTGTAGGTGATTGCTGATTATAAAAATGGAGCTTCTTATTTGAAAAGAAAAATAGAATTGTGTTGTGTCGGATTAGAATCTCCTTTAGAAAAGCAGCTGAAAAGACTTATGATTAATCTTATTTGTATTCACAGTGAGAGTTGAGCTGATATCATCAGGAGGCCTGGGACCAGGAAGGAATCAGATATTGAACGAACTGTGTAAGGGAAGTGAATTGACCATCAGTTAAAGTGATGAGATTGAGGCATGTCAGGATAATGACTGCCCCACTGTTAAGAACTGCTTCCTCACGCTGTCAGATTCAATAATTCACCGGTACCTGTCCATTTGGTCTGATGATCAAGGCCAGTACGGTTTTCATAGAATGAAATGGAGAAATCAGGGATACAAATGTAAAAATACTGCAGATGCTAGAAATCTGAAATAATGCAGGATAAATTGGAAATGCGTAGCAGGTCTGACAGCACCTCCAATGAGCGAAACCATGTTAATAGGTTGGATTTTACCAGCTTTCTGATAACAGACTTGGAGGCCTCACTGTAATGGTGGTGGAAGGCTTCTTAAGAGAAATCTGACATCTCCCACCTGCCACAGAATGTTTTCAGAGATTGATAGGTGGGTAATGAAATCAATTTACAGTCCAATTAAGGCCCAGTTTGCACTGTGTCCTTGTGGCAAGACCACCAAGTAAACCATCATTCCAGGGTTGGAGTGGGTGGTGTATCAGAGGCTCCTCTACTGTTCATGGTCACCCCTCACCACTGCTCTGAATTCACAGTCACCAGGACTTGTCTAGCTTACCATGACACATTAAGTTGAGAAAAATACTTCCCTTTTCCTAAAGAGGTGCCCTCTCCTCCCTGCAGTTTCAGCAGTGGCTACCTCCATTGGTGGAACTGCTGAGCTGCTGGCTCTTTTAATGGAGGGTGGGTGGCACTGCTTAAGGGCAGCAAACAGTAAAATGTTGACCAGAGACCTGCTACTCATCTGCATAAGGCCCATCTTTCATTCCTGGCTGTAGCACTAGTTACATTTTAGAGAATTTCAGGTCAACATTTCAAGTTTGTGACCTTTATTAGAAGGTTCTTCAAAAGATCTATTAAAAATCCTCGTGTCCAATTTAATAAATTCTCAAATTTGAACTCTTCATACTTACATAATTTGATGCTTTTGTAAAATGATGTGCAACACAATCTTTGGATTACAAGAAGAACGCTGTTCTAATTCTTAATTCAGTTTACACCTAAATGTTAATGTTCATTAAGAATGGACAAGACTGAAAACCAAATAGTGTTGTATTCCATTGGTTTGATTTCAATAATTTCCTGTATATTTCTGCAGGGGTGGTCTGGCACAATGAAGTTTTGACACGATCTCAGTTTGCTAGAGATTAAACAAGAGCATCAGCAAAATTTCAGAACATTTGCAGATACAGACACTCCCGACTTGAATCGTAGGAAATTAAAGGACTGCTAGACGTTTGTTCCAAATGATCTCAGCCATGACATGGTGCCTCAGGACATTTTAAATACTGTGTAACGGTCATCAGGTCGTTGGTTGTCTTTGACCTAGCACACTAAGAAATGGCAGATTGATGAATGTGAAATTTGAAGAAAAGTGGTGTTTTGAGAGCTAAATTGTTTGAATATCTTGCTCCAGAGACTTCAGCAATTACAGCGGTCAATAGACATTGTATTGTGAGCATAAATCATGTTGATGGCATCTTTTCTTATTTTAGATAAGTATTATTACATTGTGTGGGTTATGGCACAACCTGTGCTGAATGAAGCATTTGGTCTCTGTTCCACTCCACTCCTGACCCAAATGGGAAGATGTGGAAATGTGGTAGATCCTAGGGATAAGAGGCTGTGCAGTATGTGGGAATGAGGGTGAATAAACAGGTAAAAATCAGTCTGAAATGTTCAGCCTTGGTGATCCTTTGCCCTTCTGAGTTGGCAACTTACAATGGTAGCATTTTGTATTCATTGGGATGTTGGAGCTGGAAAGACATTCACATGTTATCAATACCTAGAGTGTCTTGTCAAGCAACTTCAGAGGGTAGTTTGAGGATCAACCACATCCTGTGATTATTCATGTGGTAGAGAACTTATATTGGTCAGATTGGCAGGTTTTCAAAAGGATTTTAGTTAATCATCTTTCAACAATAAAAGCAAAGTACTTTGAATGCTGAAAATCTGAAGCAAACACAGAGAATTCTGGAGAAATTCAGCAGATCTGGCAGCATCTGTGAAGGGAGAGAAAAAACAAGAGTTGACATTTCGAGTCTGGTATGACTGTTGTTCAGAAATGGTCAGAATTCCAGTTCTTGAAGAAGAGTGATACCGGACTTGAAGCATTAACTCTGTTTCTCTCTCCATAGGTGTTACTGGTGCGATAACTTCTTTCAACACTTCAGCAGCTTCACTCATATATTACTTTCCAAGTTTTTACGAAAGTGAATTCCGATTTTCCAACTGCCATGGCAGAATTTGTACTTATCCTTTGGATTATTAGTCTAGACTTGCAGGATTATTATTATAGTGACAAGAGGTACATTACACAGGTTTATGAACTCAACCTGTTCATCCCATCAGCAGCAGATCTTAATCAAACTGCTTAAAATTGCATAATGATATGAGGTAGCCAGGCATATTATATATACTAATATGGGTGTGGAAAGGAATTAGTAATAGTATCCATATAGTACACATACCTCTAGAGATATATATTATTATGTCTGATTGGTATGCCTATTTTTAAAATAAAAGCTACAAAATCCAGAGGGTTACAGTTGTTCAGAAACTGAACTGGACTAGCCTCATAAAAACTATGGCTAAAAGAGTAAGATCAGAGGCTGGGAGTTCTGTAATGTGTAGCTGACCTCTTGACTCCTTGTTGAGTATTCCAAAATCAAATTAGAAAACAACTTACATTATTTTAACTAGCTTTGATCCATTCCAATGCTCAGGGAAAAGATTGTAATGACCTATTACCATTGCCAGCTATTTGAAAATTATTTGGATTTTGCTGTCAGCCTGGACATGTGATGTCTTCATGTGAACTGTAATGTGCCACGTTAAAGTACTTTTGCCTAAAATATAGTATTTAATAAAACAACTGATAATTGCCCTTATTAACAGTCGCTATCACTATATGTGAGATTATGCAGAGATTAATGAAGGACATACTTTGTGAAAAGATATTGTTTAGGTGATATGACCTTTATTTAAGAGGAGAAAACAAGGTGAGGATATACAGAATTAAAGGGAGGCATAGCTGTGGGTTAGGAAGGAGGAGTACTTTATAGTCAGAACTAGAGTGAATAGTGAAATCCTAAAGAAGGTAAATGAGTCAAGGCTGGGCATAGCAATCAACTGAAGAAGCTAAAGCAGACAGGTAATAATATGCATCTAACAAATTGCAGTCTATTTGGGAGAAACTGGAATGGTGGAAGACATTTGAACAAATTTGGGGCAAGAGTAAGGGGGAGTTCGATAATCTCTCAAGATACTAGACATACAAAAATGATAGAAAGTGAGGGCTGCAGATGCTGGAGATCAGAGCTGAAAATGTGTTGCTGGAAAAGCGCAGCAGGTCAGGCAGCATCCAAGGAACAGGAGAATCGACGTTTCGGGCATAAGCCCTTCTTCAGGAATGAGGAAAGTGTGTCCAGCAGGCTAAGATAAAAGGTAGGGAGGGGGGACTTGGGGGAGGGGCTTTGGAAATGCGTTAGGTGGAGGGAGGTCAAGGTGAGGGTGATAGGCCGGAGTGGGGTGGGGGCGGAGAGGTCAGGAAGATGATTGCAGGTTAGGAAGGCGGTGCTGAGTTCGAGGGATTTGACTGAGACAAGGACTGATACAAAAATAATAATTAAGTTGTTGATTGCAATGGCGGAAATCCTGATGAAGAGTACCATTAATCTAATGACTTTAGAAATCACATTTGGGTGAAGTTATATGGCACATGTTGAGCCGGAAAGAACATTTTGTTTTTCTTAACCATTTATTTTCAGCACTTCCGTAGAGAGCGAATTGCTGAGAGAGTGTTTTACAGACGTCATTCTCCTGCAAATGCCTAAACCTTTTGTTTGTGAATGTGAACAGTGAATGATGAGTTGGAGTATCCCCAGTTGAGCTGGATGTTGCTGTGGTCTTTTGCACAAAGGATTTTTAGTAGGGTCACTTCACATGGCTAGGATTGTGGGCAACCAACACTGATAGTTCTTCCCTCTCCATATCCTAGAAGACAGGGAGTACAGCAAACAGTTTTATTAGCCAGCATCTATAGGACCAGGAATGTAACACTTGATCAAATATTCCAGTTGATCAAGAAGTCCACATAATCAATGTAAAAAGCACACTATGTAATAGAAACATAATGCAGAGGGTATACACATCACAGTTATACTTTATTTGCAGCATAAATCACTAAGTAATATTGCAACTTTGCTTTAAATAAAACTTAGCGGCAAAGAGCCTTCTTACCCGCACCCTCAACTGATTACTCAGACATCTCGGAGTTCACGATAATGTAGTAAACCTCCGGTATTTCAGATATATTAATTTTTGCTGGTTTATCGAGAGTGCCGGTTCATGTGGTATCAGTTAAAATACAGTTTGCTGTAATAGCTTGGCTGTAACTCTGACTTAAGCCAGTGGGCCAGGGATTGAAGCTGAGACTTTGCTGCCCAGTTTGACCATCTGGTACATTTATCCACCTAAGTTGGAGGGAAGGTTTTTCTTGCCCTCTTCCACTTCTGAGATTTTTGGTATCAAATGCAAATTATTTCCAGAATTTTCTTAGAAAATATATGATAACTTCTCAAAAGGGAAAATAATAAAATAATGTGTGCAAAAATACCATAATAAAATAATACAATGCCTGTAACCAAAGCAATCTATATTCTCCCCTTGTAAAACCCTGTTTTATAAAATGCTTTTGCTTCATTTCACTTGCAAATATATAATGTGCATTGAAATTGTATTGTGATAACAAGAGGTTTTGTAAAGAACTCCAAACACACTCCACTGCAAACTAGCTTCTGTACATGAGTGGCAAGACCGCAAATCACAATGAGCTTATCTAAAAAAATGATATCTCACTGGCATTCGTTTGTAGGTGAACAGTAGTGATGGCATTTATTTATGGAGGTTCTCAAAACAAAAATAAATGGATTTCTATAGGTGGGAATGGTAAAGAGGACTTAACTCATACTGCTGATTATAATGCAAAAGATTTCAGAATGTCGTAATATTAATTTCACACATCTCTCTTTTATATTTAGTCAGAAAACTACTCCATCGAATCAAGCTATGTAAACAGCAGACAGCACCTTATTAAAAGGTAAGTCATGCTTCCTTTGCACTATTAGATTGTGTAAGTGTATTCAGGAAGCCATCTGCCAATTGGTTATGGTGTCCCTCTTGGTATTGTTAGGAAATCTTCACTATAATCCTGACTTTGCATGATTTGATCACATTCTCAGCTGACATAATACTGTTTTGAAACACCAGTCAGACTTTTCCAAGCAAGAGCCTCACTTTCTGCAGAATACATTACCTCAATGTCGAACTTTATTCAATGTTCCAACCACCTGGAAGCATTTAGTAAGGAGAAAACAAAATGCTTTTTTTTCAGGGGGGGGGGGGGGGGGGCGAAGAATCAGATCCATTTTGGTCTGTCGGTCAAGATGACACTTGGACCTGAAGAGATGAGTAAAGGAAAGGGATTTTGCAGAAGCCAGCATAAAGCATGCTGAAGCAAGGTGCACTGAATGGAAGCTATTCAGAAAGCTCCTTACCAGCCTAATGTCTGGTCAGAGCAGCAAGTGGGTTATTCAGGGAATTAATCCAATGATGGCAGATGAAATAACAGCTACCAGCACAGAGTCATGCAGACTCAATATCTTCTTAGCATTTTAAAACTGTAGTGATTGCAACAAGGTCAGCCAGGTGGGCCTCATAGAATCAGCCTCCGATGGGGGCTGGTGACCTGGTCTAATTATGGAGCTCTGGCTGACAGATATAAACAGAAGAGTCTAGGGGAAAGGTAAGCACTACCGCAGTTAGGCGGTAGTGTGGGGGTTAAAAAAAAAGAAAAAAAATAAGCACAAGACTCAGAGGTTCTGTTCACTCTGAGAGCTGGCTCTGAGGAAGTCGGACCAGTGTCAAAGACTCTTCATGTGTAAATAAAGGGTGATTTGATGACGGGATACTGACCTCTGGAGTTATTTCAGTGGGCAACAAGAGGTGTGAAAAAAACACTCCTGGAGCAATTCACTTCCAACAGTTGTCTTTGAGTTGGGGTATGCAGTCCTGGCATCATGACGTTATTTGGCAAGCTTGACTCATTCGATCCTGTTGTCAAACTCTGGGCCCAGTAACTGGTAAGAGTGCATTATTATTTTGGGCAAATGAGATTGGGGCAGTTGAAAAGCAATGAGTAATTCATCTGACAGCTTGTGGATCCACAGCTTTTTTGATTATTAGGAGCCTAACATTTCCTGAGGTACCAGATACTAATACCTTTCAAAAGTTGATGGATTTTGTTAAGGATTATTACAATCCCAAGCCTCCTTTAATTCTGAGAAGCTATCGGTTTTGCTCAGCAGCCCAAGAACCAGAGGAATCCATGTTGGGATTCTTGCTGTGATTAAGACGACTGACAGAGGCATGTGTCTTAGGCATAACCCTTAATGAGATGCTGAGAGACCGTGGGAGTAATGATGTAACCATGCAAAAGTGCCTCTTGCTGAAGCCCAACTGGACTTCAAACAGGCACAACCATTGGCTTTGTCATTAGAAAAGGCAGCAAATGGAGCATGTGAATTACAGGATATGCTGATGGAAGTGGACACCCTCACCTGTCCAACTGAGCTTGGGAAACACCACTGGAGTGAAGGCAATTGCGTTGCCTCACTCAGGATTCTTCCTGAACAGAGGGACTCTAGGTCAGCCCACAGCAAAACTTCAAATCAAGGCCAAGCCTCAGCAAATCATTTACATTTTCTTTGTGATTCGGGCTGGCAAGCCATTACAGTTGCTGTCGGTATGCAAGACAGCAAAAGAGTCCCACTAGACCGAAATTGAGAAGGGAACTCATAGGCTGGTATCCAGGAGAGTGCACACCCTGGAAAGCCTATCTACATCTGTTTTGGATCAGTTAAATTGCTGAGTAACATCTAAATCTGAGATAATCAAAATAAACGTCTGGTTAAATGGTCACCCAGTTCTAATGGAGATTGATATTGACATGGCCATTTCAGTGACTGCAGAACCAGTCTTTAACAAAATTCATTCTTGACTCTAACCCTTACGTTTGCACAAGCTTTTGGTTAGGCGGAGAACCTGTACTAGGGACCCTTTACATATTAAAGGTACAACTTTAATTCTGGTCTCGTATGAGAAGCAGCTGGTTCAGTTACCATTGATTGTAGTTAAAGGCTCTGGCCCAAGCTTGATGGGGTGAAATGGGTTGAGAAACATTCACCTAGATTGGCTCCACGTTTTTCGATTAGAAAATGGCTATCTGAGTGAAGTCCTAATTAAATACCCAATAGTTATTCAGGAAGGTCTAGAGACTATTAAAGGAGCCAAGTCCACCTTGCTTGTTGACCAGGATGCAATTTCACAATTCTGCAAGGCCTGCCCAGTGCAATTTGCCTTACAGGCAAAAGTAGAGACAGAAATCAGGAGGCTGGGAAGCAAAGGAATCGTAAGTGCAGTTTACGTAATGGGCAGCTCTGTTTGGACCAATTGTGAAGCCAGACAGTTCAGTTTGCCTTTGTGGTGATTTTAAACCAACAGAAAACTGCTTCTTGCAGATGGTTAAATACCCAATCCCTCACAAAGAGAATTTATACACAAAGCTGGACATGAACCATGTGTACCTGCAGTTGAATATTCCCAGAAAGATACTACAATTAATACCTGTAAGGGTTTGTACCAATATACAAGACTGCCATTTGGGGTATCATCAGCCTATGCCATTTTTCAGCAGACGACAAAGAACGTTTTACAAGCTCTACTCCAGGTCACCATTCATCTGAATGACATGCCAATAACAGGGAAGACCAATAAAGAGCACATAGAGAACTTCAACATGGTCCTTAGATGTTTCTCCAAATTGGGCATACGCCTTAGAAAGGGAAATAGAAACCCCAAGTGACCCATTTAGGCTGTAGATTGGACAAGACCCATTGGAAGATAAAGTGAGGATGATCAAAGGTATCCTGGCCCCAACGTCTGTACCAGAGCTTAAGAATTTCCTTGGGTTGGTGAATTATTGCAAAAAGTTCATACATAACCTAGCTGGCCTCCATCCCGCCATCCTTATACTTGCTATTGAAAAATGTTTGGCCTTAATGGTCTCGTTGCCAAGGTGGAACTTTTAGGGAAGTGAAGAAACAGCTATCATCTTGAGCCACCTCTCATTGGCAGGCATATTACTTGTGGTACCGCCAGTGGAAGAGTCCCTTCTGGTCATAAACTTACCGGACAACCTACACGTCACCACTGACAATATCAGATTATGGATGCAAAATGATCCAGTCCTGGCAAAACTAAAACAGTGGTGTTGGGGGCAACACATGCACCATCACAATCAGAATTGAAACCTTTCTGGGCTCGACAAGACCAGATCACCACAGAAGATTGCATTTTATTATGGAGAGCAAATACAGTGCCAGATACTGGCTGAACTTCACCAGGGTCTTTCTTGGGTTTAACCTTTGCCCCCTGACCCATACTCCCCTTTTGAGCCACGCCTCACCATCACCCACCCTTAGCCCTGAGCTATGCAGACCTTGGACACAGGCCCTTACCTGTTCGACGTTCCACCTTCTGTACCTTCTCCCACTTTATTTTGGGCCCCATAGTCAATGAAACATTAAGGAACAGGCTTCACTTAAGCATTGGCCAGAAAAGCTGTGTAAGAAATTACTGATACCTGCATGAGAACTGGGTGCTATTTCTTCTCCAAAGGGTAGTCCCAAATCTCAGCTCTGTATACATATCAAAAGACATTGAAAAGATCTGCAACCAACTGTAATAAATGTTGCCAGCCTGAACTCATAACGTTTGCACTCCTGCGAGGCAGCACAGATGCCAAAGCACTGTATCGTGACCTGGACAATGTTTTATTCCACCATTAACAACTGACTTAACTTTGGTGTATGTTCAAGCGAAAGCAATGATCATTAATGATGAGAATGGAGGGCTTGTGTTTCAGTATATGACTCCCCATTAGAAAGTGGATGGGGACAAGGGATACAAGTGGTATGATGTTTTAATCGATAAGATTGCTTAACCTGCCACACAAGCTACAAGTTGTAGAGAGTCTTTTGGAGCCATGCAAACCTGATCAAATCTAGAGCCGAAGAAGTCAGTTCTTGTCATTGCAGTTAGAGTATTTGTCCAAGACATATGGCAGGGTTTTTCAATTTTAATTTATTTTTAATATAATTCCAGTTAATGCAAGCATTCATGTATCCTCTGTCCATGGTGCTGGATCGGAATAATTGTATTAAAAATTTAAAAGAGTGGTTAAGCCACCTGTATTTTCACTCTTTCCCTATGTTTATACACTGTGTATATGGAAAAAATGCATCAAAAGTAAATATAAATAGCCTGCAGAGACAGGGAGAGAGGGACTGTATTACATGGAGCTGCAAGTTTTAAAATTATGCCATCTGACATAACATGACTTGGGATATAACTGTGCTACTCAACTCTGTCTTTCCATCCTTCAGGAAATCACATCTACCATGTTTACGTTAAAGGTTATATTTGACATCATGCTCAACAATTGAATAATTACAACAATAATTTCTGTACCCACTCAGGGCAATGCAATTCTTTTACTGTCTAGGATGTAGGCAAATTTACTATCTTCTATTCCACCATTGATGTGAGTGCTATTTTGCTGAATAAATTTATGGAAAATTTTAAACAAGGCGATTTAAGGTTCAGCTTAAACTCTACATCATTTCTCTGAATGACTGTAAATTTTTTGTGTGGTGGCTCGACAGCATATAATTACCCACTAAATGGTGTTCATAATCGACAGTTCAAAAGAACAAGGGGTAAGATTTTTTTTAAAGCTTTTGCTTGAGGTTTTTCAAGAATTATCTTTTGATTTTCAGGTGTTAATTTCTCATTCTCACTAACTCCTTCATTAGGTGTGATGTAGTCATATAGTAACATTATCTACTTTGTGTTGACATATGGGCATTTGGGCTCTCACACTAGCAGCATTAAAAGAATTCACGAATATCTTCAATAATTATTACTCATGCACTGAGATTAAAGCTATGATATACAACGAAACCTTTGATTTTCTAGTGACCATTTTATTTAAATTGACACAAGACAACAGGCAGAAGTTAGGAAAAGTTTTTTAAACAAAATAACAGATGCACACTTCATAAAGCAGATTAGTTTGCAAATAAACCATTACCTCAGCAATTTAAACTTCTTCTGTTAGTTGACAGGTTTAAAACAGTTGGTTCCCATTTGCAGCCTCCCTGTGCTTTCCCCTTTCAGCCACTGACATCACCCATCTATTTTGCATCCATTGAGCTCTCCTTCCTCCCCATCAAAACGACTGCTCCACCAGACCCCACCAGCTTTGTTCACCACCTTTGCTGTCACCTGTCCAAGAGCAAAGGTGTCTTGCTTGAAATGTGTGCAAACCTGGTGAGGCTGCATTTCAAAAAATGTGCACAATTTTGGTCCCTTCACCAAATGAAGGATATACTTTCAGTAGAGAGAGCATACAATGGTCAGACAGATTTCTGGGATCATGGGATTGCCCTATAGGGAAAGATTGTGGAGATTGGGTCGGTAATTCCTAGGATTTAAGAAAATCAGAGGTGATCTTATTGAAACTTAAAAAAAACTTTTAACATTCAAAGCAAAGAACTCCACAGTGTTTCTTCTGGCTGGGAAATCAATGTCAAAATAAGGGAGAGTCATTTTAGGTGGAGAGATGAGGAGGATTGAGAGGTGGAGGAATGTCTTCTATAAGAAGACTCAGAATCTTTGGAATTCTCTATCCCAAAGGGGTGTGGAAACCCAGTTATTGAGGACATAGAAGACAGAGATCACTGGGCACCTAGATTCTAAATGACATCGAGAGATATGAAGATAGCATGGGGAAATGGCATTGAGGTATGTTATCATAGCCAGGATCTAGAGCAAGCTGTTCCAGTTATAATCTCCTATTTTCTGACTCACTTGAGATTGGGAAGCTTGGAGCTAGATTCAAGTTGGGACTTAATGGTTTGTATGACTAAGTTAACCAGAACAGGGGGTTTACTTAGCATTGAACAATCAGAAGATCATGAAAGGTTCTTTTTCCCCCACTTGAACCTGCTCTCATAATCTGAATATTTTTACATAAATTTGAGATCCTGCTGAAAAATAGAACAGTAATAACACTAACTTCACTATCCACTCAGGAGAATACAAAATGATTTGTGGTCTTGAGGATGGAAACACGTTTATTGTCTTCTAGTGTAACATTGGTGTTGGTGCTACTTTATTGAATAAATTTATGGAAAAGTTTGAACAAGGCAATTTCAGATACAGCTTAAACTCTCCATCATTTCTCTGCTGAATGACTGTAAATTTTTAATGTACAAACTGTAAACCGCAAGAAACACACCGTTCCCCAGATTATTAATGAATCCAGATGTTCCCCAAACGAACTAAAATAAAAGTCTTAATAAATCGTATTATTTATTTCAAGGCTAGAATCCTCCCTGAGTACTCTGAATGCAAGATGTCTTTGCTACTCAACTGAAATACATTCTGAATCTCTTGTCAGATATAATTAACCTTCTGCTTTCTCAGGCAGCTATAATATTTTTTGTACAAAGTGGGTTGGTGAGTAAGACTAGGCAAACTGTCGGCTACCTCACTGACTCTTTGCTGCACTTGATAATTTACAATGCAGACAGATCATGAAGGATCCTGTTTCTACAGCAACAGATCACATCTCAACACTCTAAATTATAATGGCTAGGAAATGGATTGAAATGTTTGAGCTGTTGACTTTGCCATAAACTGCATTAAAAAGCCCCTGCCCCGCATTGCTGTTGCTCTAATCACATTTATCAAGCATTGGGCTGGATGTATTTTAGGCAAATGGACTTCATAATGAGCCTAACTATCAAGTGTGACAACTGGCTTTATCAGTGCAGCTGTCCATCCACCTTCCCTGTCCAATCAGCTGCAGCATTTAATGGTGGTCCAACCAGCAATGCATTCACAGAAAATTCATGTGGGGAAGTGCTGTCAGCAGACTTGGCAGAGGGTATAGAGGTGGGTGCAGGAAATCACCTGCTCCTTACACGCGCACACTCACACACATGCACACACACTGTTGACCCACGACTGCCAGTTTTACACTAATCGCAGAGTTGGCTGTACCATGCACAGTCTTGAAGATCAAATTTCACTATACCTTATGGCTGCACTCCCACTGAGAGTGTGACAAACCCCAAAGAGGAATGGACTGAAGGAGCATATTAAAGCACTTAGAAAAACATCTTAGTCCAAATCACAATACCAACAAAGGGGAGAAAATATCAATGCTGGGGAAGGGGAGTAATGACCTACATGTATTTGTGTGTGGGTGTGTAACTACTCTCCTTCTCTATTCGCTAGCTTACAGAATCAATTCCTCATCATAAATCCTGTGTAAAAAGCACCTTGCAAGAGTTTATTGTAAGCAATTGAATAAATATGACGTTCTACACAAGGATATGCCCTGCATTATCTTCCCATCTAGAAGTATCACTTTTCATAAATCATTTATAAACAATCCAACCTGAAAATAAGTCTATTATCTCCATTTGATTTTTTAAAAAATTCACCTTCCTGTTTAAAGCTAATCGATAATCTGCAGCAGGCATCCAATAACAGTGGCCAAGTCTGAAAATACATAATTGGGTGAAAGTTGACAAATCAGCATCATATCCGATGAAGGGCTTCTGCTCAAAACATCGAGTCTCCTGACCAGCTGTGCTTTTCCAGCACCACAATCTTCGACTAAAATTGACAAGGCCTCAGGAATAGAGATAGGGTCATTTTAACACAAATAATTTGCAGCATAATGAAATGGAGCAGATAAACTAAACTTACTTTGCCATATTTAGCAACAGCCACCCACTAAAGAATGGGGGAAGGGAATTCATTGGGTAGGGAAAAAAACAACCTCTCGACTTTGATACATTTTGACACAGTATGATATCTGGCAGTATATTTTACGGGTTTCGATGTGAGGCAATGTGTATTGCAATGCATTTCTTTTCCATAAGGAGAGCATTATCTGATACTGCTAGGCATGACAATAAATCAGTATTGCTTCACACTCCAGTAGTTCCACATTCAAGGACCTGGAAAGAAACAGTCTCAAGGACAGTGGACATGAAGAAAGTGACCAGACTGACAGCGAGCATGATGCGCATCGGGGCCTGTATTGCGACACAGCTATCAATGAAGTGCTAAATACAACTCTCAATTCCACTGGTTCTCAGGTACCTGATCAAGGTAAGACAATTAAAGCAATGTTGCCATGGTCTGTAAAGAATTGGTGGGTGCAGTACATTTCTTCTTTTGAAAACACTGATACCAGTCATGATGTATTTTGTTATTTGTTTATTTATACTTGATTAATTGAGAGGTACTTCTTGCTCAACATAACTTTGTTTAAATTAAATAATATAATTGCAGGAGATGCCCTTTGCACTATTTTAATTTGAATTCGCAGATAATTTAAATTAAGTAATTTAGCATTTCGACTAGAGGTGTAATTTCT
Organism: Chiloscyllium plagiosum; assembly: GCF_004010195.1. Lineage (NCBI taxonomy): Eukaryota > Metazoa > Chordata > Chondrichthyes > Orectolobiformes > Hemiscylliidae > Chiloscyllium > Chiloscyllium plagiosum. The sequence goes on from NC_057724.1 coordinate 18,583,407, forward strand.
TGGGCCAAAGTATGAAATGTCTTCTTTAAATCAAAATAAAAATGTTTAATATGAATACTTTAAAAATATATTTATACATCGGCACTTATAAAACAGATTAATAATTCATTTGGAATTGTTAAAATGATAAGTTTTACAAGATTTCCATCGCATTATTGTCCCATTGTTCAAGGCTTTGTGTTTTCCCTTCGATCAAATGATTTGTCACCAAAATACACTTTTCATTTTGTCACTTTTCCACAACTATTTCAATACTATTTGATAGTTTCCTTTATTCACTGAAACTGTACCTTTAATTATTTTTCATTTGTCTTTGAGATATGGGTGACACCCACAAGACTCCCATTTTATTGCCTGTCTCTTTTTGCCACTGAGAGTGGAATGGCCCTTCTCTATGAACTGCTGCAGTGTTTGTGGAGCTAATGCTCCCACAATAGAGTTAGAAAGGAACATCCAGGATATTGTTTCAGCAAATGGAAAGAGCGATACGTGTCAAAGTTAGCATTGTGAGTGACTTGAACATAGAAATGTTGATATCCTCAAGACATGTTGCTTTTTTCCCTGGTTGGAAAAAGTCACAGAGAAGGGAAATGCTGGAGAAATATCCTAATTTTTGTTAATATTTGAGAATTCGTAAGGTGATTGCTTTTAAGAGACCAACATGCACAAGAGTATTGCAGATAATTTAGCAGAGGTTACTTGGGAGGAAAGAAGTCAGAAGATTGTGATTCGCCTGATTTTTCTTGTTAAAATACAATATGAAGCAGACTGCAAATTTTAGCCCTTGGATAATTTTTGTTTGAGCATTATCTGGTGAAGTTAAATGAAAAAAGCTTGTTTTCCTTGCTATCTCAGTGAAAAAAGAGAAAACCCATCAGATTTTGACATCTGCATCAATATGCTTCAAGTGTGTATCACTGTTCTCATTTAATTTATCAATAACCATATCTGTTTGAGTCCTGTAAAATCGGGCAGGCCGGATCTAAATGTGTCATTTCAGACATTAGATATCTAATACTTAAGGATGAATATCAAAGTCTTGCAAATGATGTCAAGATTACTCGAATAATACCAAGAATAAGGAAATACCAGAGAAGCTGCTTTATTTTCCTGAGAACAGAGATGTTCAGGGAAGGTTCACAACAATGTCACCTAATTTAAATTGTGCCATTAACATTGTCCTAATGTCTTTCTCAAGTGTGTAAATGGATTGGGAAAATAACCCTAAACCTGACCAAAGAGGTAGATTTCAAGGATTGCTTTGAAAGGTGGAAAGGTAAACAGAGAAGGTTTCAGAGTAAAAGGTAAACAAAGAGGGATTCAGAGTGAATTCTGGAGTTTAGGAACTAGGCAACTGAAGGCACAATCATCAGTATGGGAGAGCTTAAAATTGGGGATGTTCAAAAGACTCAAATTAGAGAAACATAGAAATTTCAGAGTGTTTTATAGTTAGAAGGAATTACAGAGATAGAAAAGATTGTGCCACTGGAGCAATTTGAAAAGAAGGCTGAAAATTTTAAAATATAGGCATTGCTTAACCGGGAGTCAATAAAGTTCAAAGTATTAATTAGCAGACGGATGTCAGAGCCTTTGATATGTTTATCGAGGCTACAATGACAAAAGCTGACCTGGAGTGCTCTGGAAGAATCCAGTCTAGAGGTAACAAAGGCATGGATGAGTGTTTCAGCAAAGGGTGAACTGAGACGGATGAGTGTGTGATGTTATAGAAATTGAAGGTAAGCAGTCATGATAGTGGGACAGGAATGTGGTTAGAAGTTCAACTCAGGCTGAAGTATGATTGTTGTGAAGAGTCTAATTCAGCCTCGGAGGGGGATGGAGTCAAAAGCAAAATATTGTGAATTTTGGAGGTCTGAAATAAAAGCAAAAAGTTTTGAAGAAATTCAGTAGGCCTGGCAGCATCTGAAGAGAGAGAAATAAATTTTACAGTTCTAGTCTTGATATTACTCTTCTTTGAAACTGACTTCATACCTTCCAAAGACAATTATGGTGGAATTGAAACATTAATTGTTCAAAGCTCTCTCCACAGAGGCTGTTGGTTCAGCTGGGTTTCTCGGGCATTTTCTGTTCCTATTTAAAAAGGGTGGATTGATAGGAAGTGGAATTTTTCAGAATTCACAATTTTATGTGTTTTGACACAGTATTTTAAAATAAAATGTTACCACTAATGAATTTCATGGTGACCACAGGGTTCAGATTTAAATCAGTTACCAAAAGGGGAAAGTAGATGCAGCAAATGTCATTTGGTGTACAAAGGAACCTCGATTATCCAAATGACACGGGCGGGCAGTATTTTGTTCGGATAATCAAATGTTTGGATAATCGAATGCCGGACTGCACAGTTTAGCCAAGCATCGGGACCTTGCTATCTTGCCAAATATTCCTAAATTTGGAGAATCAAATGCCGGATAATCAAGGTTCCTCTGTATACCAAACAATGGACCAACAGGGAATTATTCCATTGAAATTCCCATGGCAGATGTACTGTTGTCCATTTGAAAATGTCAACATCAGGAAGTTACAAATAAGACAAATTCCTGCCTCTGTGCCTCATATATAATCAGGAGCAGCTCAGGGATATCTTATTTAGTTGCAGTTTCCTTACTGTCAGCTCATCTGAGATCACAATGAACAGGTAGGTCAAGTCCAGACTCTCTTGCTGACATTGGCTTACCCCACAATACACGTTGTATTGATTAAAACTGTCATTGAGACCCATTTATGAGAGATAAGAGAAGGTGGTTGGCTCAGTTGATTGGGTAGCTAGTGTGTGGATTGTATTAACAGCATGGAGGTTGGTCCCTGTTGCAATTGAGATAAGCTTGGGGATTTGCTCCCTATCTGCCTGTGATGATTCAACAAATGCTGATTCAGTAAACAATTTTCAAAGACCTGCTTTGAAACAGTGAATTCAAGAAAGTAAGAAATAACTCATTTTATATGGCAAATATCTGAAAGTGATTGTCCATCTCCTTCAGCTGATCCACTGCTACTTTCTTAGCAAGCTCACAGCTAGCAATAAACAAAAATACTATCCTCCAAAGTGGAATTTGAACTAAAAATCACATTTGCAGTGCTTTTGCACCATACGGACAAGCTGAAATTTCCATTGTTGGTTCAGCCCATTTTCCAGACTATAAGCAAAAAATATTCACTGGGAAACACACTGGAAAAAAATGCAATGATGAGAAATTGGAAATGTCCCAACTACTGTTGAGATACAATGAATATTTTCTGGATGAGCCCAGGTAACAAAACTTTGAGGTCATCAGCACAAGTCCTGCAGCAAGCATGATATGCATTTTACACAAAATAGGGGAGATAAGAAATTTACGCTTATCTAAAATGCAGTAGATTAATTGAGTGAATCCATGTGAATACCCAGTTAACTGCAATTATTTCCACCTTGAATATCCTATAACATGGAAGAAAGTTGAATCTCTCACAGGCAATAAACAATAGCAGTAACAGCCGACAGTCACATAAGACCCTTAACTTAATAAAGCATTGCTCACATATGTAGAAGCAAAATTGAGAGTGAACCAAAAGAGGACACATTTAACCCAGGTGACCAAAAGCTTTTTTTTGGAAAGCTCAGTTTTAACTTGCACCTGAAGGGGAGGAAGGAGTGACAGAAACGTTTCAGAAGAGAATTCTGAAACTTAAGGCCTTAGGGCTAAGAAACTGAAAGCACTACCATTAATATATTGGGGCAGATGGGGTGAGGGATCTACAGGAGGTTAGACTGGATGAAAAGCTGAGTTCTCAGAAACACCAGAAAGAGCTTGGAGCCGAGCCAGGCTTCCTCTTGTACTATTGATTCTGATAGTGATTTTTGTGGTTCAGGTCTTACTTCAGGCTGAACGGCCTTGGAATGAGTTCAGGTTGAATCAAATATCTGCATCGAGGTTGCTTTGTACAAAGCTGATTAGTATTGCACTAACATAGAAGGGCATATTGTTGTGTGTTGTACAAAATAAAAAAAAACGTTTCTGAGGTTACCCAGTTTCTATGCATTACCAGTCAGAGCTAATGGGAACCTATGTACAGCCTGTGGCAGAGTTTTACCTGTCAGCATGTCACTGACGACTATGGGTAATAACTCTCAGAAAGGCGTGCTGAGACTGCACCAACCTAAATGTGCCAGATGTCTGACATTAATGTAGCATGTAATATTTGGAACAAGTTGCTCACTTGAAACAAAAGTTAAAAAAAGGTGTGTTTTCCGTATAAGAACACAGCAATTTTCCTAATAGCTTTATAAACCTGTTTATTACACTTTTATGCCCATGAGTTTTTGGAGATGGGCAATTGAGTACGTTGTTAATTTGGGCGATGAACATTTTTCCTAAATGGGATCAGTGAAAAAGGACCACTTTGACCTTTGAACACAAGTGTCCTAGTTTAAGATTATTGATCCAAAAGCACTGAGATACTTACAAGAAAGTCTTGAATGTGTTTCTATTTCTGAATAGTGCTGTATACGCCCAAATAATACTTTATGTTATGGTTGTCTTTCTTTCCACAGATACTACCAGACCTGCTGAGTTTCCCCAGCAGTTTGTTTTTGTTTCACATTTCCAGTGTTTTGTGGATTTATCCTAATGTTTTCAGTTGAAAGCCTTGATTTCAGTATTTAAATTTCTCCTAGTTGTCTCTAAAGTAAGTACAATCAAACAAAATATTAAAACTACATTGGCATAGAATCTTAAAGTATTAGAAATACTGAGGCAGCACAGTGGCTCAGTAGTTAGCACTGCTGCCTCACAGCACTAGGGACCCTGGTTTGATTCCAGCCTCAGGTGACTGTCTGTGTGGAGTTTGCACAGTCTCCCCGTATCTGTGAGTTTTCTCTGGGTAACCCAATGTCCTCCCATAGTCCAACGATATGCAGATTAGGTGGATTGGCCATTCTAAATTTCCCACAGTGTCCCGGGATATGTAGGGTAGGTGGATTAGCTGTGGGAAATGCAGGTTACAGGGATAGGGTAAGGGGTTGCGTCTGCGTGGGATGCTGTTCGAAGGGTTGGTGTGGATTCAATAGGCCAAAAGGCCTGCTTCCACACTATAAGGATTCTATGATTCTAGGCCTTTTAAAGCTTATCATTTATTACAATGAATGTCTCCATCTTAACATTCAGCAAAACTTTAAACATAAAGTGTTTGTTTCCTCTAAACTTTAAAACAAATTGTACTGAGGACTTAGCACTGAGTAAAGAGGTTCTTCCTGATATTTATACTTAAATCTGTGTTTGAGTAATTTTCAACCATGTCCTCTGACGTTACATTGAAATAATATTTTGGTTTTACCTCATCAACACCATTTAATATACATTTTTCAGACTCCTTCACCCTTCTCTTTCCAAAGCGTAAACATCATATTTCCATCATCTTTCCTCAGATCTCATCTCCCTTGAAGTTCTGTTTTTCTGTGATGTGGTATCTTTTGCAATAAGTGTGGTCTGATTAGTATCTCAAAATACTTCAGAGTAACCTCTGTAACCTTGTCCTGATCTAGTTACATGTTCCAGCACTGCATTCAGTTTTTTTTTTAAAGTGGTTTTGCTACGTTTATCCATTTCTTAACCGACTGATATTAATGTTTGTTCATTAGTTTGGCTGTGCAGTCCAAGTGTTCTGTAAACCCTTTTCTGCATCCTCTGTCTTGATTGTTAAATCAGTTTAAGCCTTGTCAGCAAATTTGGTTTTACTTGGTGTCAGGGAGTTGAGACTATGCTTTGGCTATGACTCAGTTGTAGCAGAATGAGTGAGTGAGTGGGATCAGAGCTTGATGACATAATTCAGCCATTTTTAAATCATATAATCTGTCATCATACCTCCATAATTAATTACTGCATTCACATTTCTGCTCTGGAGAATTTTATTCTCAACATTCTCAAAGCAAACTGAATTTTCTCCGACCAATTCACTGGCACAAATTTAAGTTATTGCTGATGAGTTATTTCTCTAGCTTAATTCTTATAATTGCTCCTATTCATTTCCTTAGAATTGATTGCAGTCTAATGAGTACGTAATTGTGAGAGTCAGACTTTTCACCAACTCCCCCCCAAATGTTGCTGCTGTTTGTGTGCTTGATTTTTCCTGTGAAATTGTACCGATGCTCTGAACTTTTTCTGTCAAGCTGACCAAATTTCTTGACAGGTACAATGTTGGAAAACCAGTGTAACGTTCCATTTAGCATTTTCAGCTATACCCATTTCTAGGGATGTGTGTACATTCTGTGTTAAGCAGATATTGTCTAATGCGTTTGAAATGGATCCCAGATAAACTGTCATATACACTATATCTGATTAAATAATGCAACCTGACTGGCACTTTGTTCAATGTTATGTGTTTTATCTAGTTAATTACCAACAGTTTAAGGTGAATTATGTCGGAAAACATGTCTAATGCGTAAATACATCTCAACGAATCCATTATTTATATATTTTATCTAAAGCACAAAATTTGGTCATTAACATTTTGCCCATCAGCTCATATGAGAGTAGTTTTTCTGCAGTTTTGCAAACGTAAAAGACCTCAGCTTCAGTTGAAAAAATGCACAAGCTGGATAAAATATATCCCAGACTGTTGAGTGAGGTAAGGCAGAAAGTAGCAGGGGCACTGAATGATTTTCAATTCCTCTCTGGCCACAGGAGAGATGTCTGAGGACAAGAGGACAGCCAAAGTGGTACCGTTATTCAAGAAGGGACAAGGGATAAACCAGGAACCTACAGGCCAGTCAGTCCAATCTCAATAGTGGGGAAACTATTGGAACTAATTCTGAGGGACAGAATTAATCTATATTTGAAAAGGCAGGGATTAATCAAGAACAGTCAGCATGGTTTTCTTAAGGGGAGATCATGTCTGAACAACTTGATTGAATTTCTCAAAGAGGTGACCAAGTATGTAGGTGAGGGCAGTGCATTCAACATGGAGGTCAGCAAGCCTTTTGGTAAGATACAAAATGGGAAACTCTTAGCGAAGATAAGAGCCAATAGGATCCAAGGAAATTTGGCCAATTGGAAACAGAATTGGCTCAGAGGCAGGATGAAGAGTGCGGTGGTCAAGGGGTGTTTCTATAACTGGAAGCCTGCGTCCATTAGAGTTACACAGTGATCAGTGTTGGGGTCCTTGCTGTTTGATTTGAATGTAAGAGGGTTGATCAGTAAGTTCACTGAGGATATTAAAATTGGTGAGGCTGTAAATAGTAATAGAATCATAGAATCCCTATAGTGTGGAAAGCGGCCATTTGGCCCATCAAATCTGCACCAATCATCAGACAGCATCCCACCCAAACCCACCCCTTCCTACCCTATCCCCGTAACCCTGCATTTACTATGGCTAACCCACCTAGCCTGCACATCCCTGGACACTATGGGCAATTTAACATGGCCAATTCACCTAACCCACTCATCTTTGTTGGACTGTGGGAGGAAACCAGAGCACCTGGCAGACGCCCTCACAGGCACGGGGAGAAAGTGCAAACTCCACACAGTCACCCATGGGTGAAATCAAACCCAGATCCCTGGCGCTGTGAGGGAGCAGTGCAAATCGCTAAGCCACCATGCTGCCTGTGAGTGGTTAACACTGCTACCTCACAGCACCAGGGACCTGGGTTCAGTTCCAGCCTTGGGTGACTGTGAAGTTTGCATTGTTCTCTCCATATCTGTCAAGTGCTCTGGTTTCCTCCCAAAGATGCGCAAGTCAGGTGAATTGGTCATACTAAATTGTCTGTAATGACCAGGTTGTGCACCTAGATGCATTAGCCATAATTAACAATGAAGAGGTTAGCTTTAGATTACAGGAGAATGTAAATGAACTGGTCAGGTGGGCTGATCAGCAGCAAATGAAATTCAATCCAAATAAATGTGATGTGACAAACAAGGCAAGGGAATGCAGTAGGACTGTAGGAAGCACTGTGGATCAGAGGGACCTTGGTGTGCATGTTTAGATAAGATTAGATTACATTACAGTGTGGAGACAGGCCCTTCGGCCCAACAAGTCCACACCGACCCGCCGAAGCGCAACCCACCCATACCCCTACATTTACCCCTTACCTAACACTACGGGCAATTTAGCATGGCCAATTCACCTGACCTGCGCATCTTTGGACTGTGGGAGGAAACCGGAGTACCCGGAGGAAACCCACGCAGACACGGGGAGAACATGCAAACTCCACACAGTCAGTCGCCTGAGGCTCTCTCGTCCCTTAAGGAAGAGGGACAGATGGATAAGGTGGTTAGCAAGGCATTTAGGATACCTGCCTTTATTGGCCAAGGTGTAGAGTTTAAGAGCGGGTAGGTTATGCTGGAACTGTGTAAAACGGTGGTTAGGCCACAGCTTGTGTGCAGTTATGGAATCCACATCATAGGAGGGATCTGATGCACTGGAGAAGGTACAGAGGAAATTAACCAGCGTGTTCTCTGGCTGCAGTTTTTTTTTATTTATGAAGAGAGATTGGAGAGACTAGTGTTGCTTTCCTTGGGAGCGTAGGAGACTGAGGTGGGGACGTGTTTGAGATGTATCAAATTATGAAGAGGAGAGACAAATAGGCGGGAAGGAGCCTTTCTCCTTGATGGAAGAATCAATAACTGGAGCACGTAGATTTAAGGTACAGGGCAGGAGGTTTGGAGGGGCTGCAAGGAAACAAATATTCACCCAGAAGATGATAGGAATCTGGAACTCACTGCCTGTAAGGGTGGTGAATGGCAGAAACCCTCATAACATTGAAGAGGTATTTGGATGTACACTTGTGATACCTAGGCATACACAACTGTGGGTCAAGTGCTGGGGAATGGAATTAGAATAGTTAGGTAGCTGTTTTTGACTGGCATAGACAAGATAGGCAAAAGGGCATTTTTCTATACTGTAGACCTCTGACTCTGTCATCCCTTCATTGACATGAGATTCAGAGCCATTGATAAAAGTGCCCAAGCTCAGAAAAGCTGCAGTAGGGAAAAATGTAGGATGAATGAAGACATGTCTGCTCGATCCAGATTGCTAGCCTTGGGTTGTTCACAGCATTTGCAGTTCTTTTGGTTTTTATTGGGTTGTTAACATGTGTTCTCTGCAGCTCTCAATATGGTTGAATGTTCAATCATTAGCTAGCTCTATATATATCCAGGGAAGTTTATTTGGCATGGATAAATTGCCTTTCCTAGCTTAGCATTTGATAACTTTTTGAGTGGTTCTTCCATTAGCTAATTGTCAGAGATGCCCACCCATCTCCAAGTATAGTCCTTAATTTGTGATAACACATCAGAAAATTTTGCAATTTGAATGTTAGTCCAGAAGAAACAGCCAATAAACGAGTCACTGCTGCATTTTATGGTATCCGATGTATTTTTAAAAATATAAAGGACTTTAGATCTGAAATCTAAGATTCCATCGTACATCATATACTAGTTACTTTTTTAAGTACTTTAGGGTTTCTCATCCTTCAATCCTTTAATCAATTTAGCAAATATTTCCATTTACAATGAGTCTCCTTTGAATAACATTTGCAAGATAATTTGCTCGCCTTTTATTTACCATCAGCGGGTCAATGAACAGGGCAGTGCTGTGTTCACATTTACAGTAATCTTAAAATTAATGATTGAATTACATTTATTATTTTGATGCATTCCGATGGTAGCATGTTTTACTTTGATCGGCATAAAACATGTGGTCTTTCTACATTATCCAACAGAACAATTTTTTTTACACAATGACTGTTGTGTGTAACTAAGGTGACTCACCAATTTAATAGCAATTTCCAGAGAACTGCTGATGATCAGACTAGCAACCAGCCAGTTCTAACACTTCTCAGTCAGTTCAGCAGCTTGGAATAGACAATAACCCTGATTGATGATGCATTTTTGACACTGCATAGTCTCTTTGATCTGTCTGGAGGAGATTTCACAGGCAACTAGGTTCTTTTATAAAGGAACAATAGGCTGAATTTTCTGTGCCCTTGCCGGATGTAGTTAGGATGGGGTTTATAGATTCTGCTGGTTAGCCCATCACCTTTCATTTGGCCATTTGGCCCATCAAGTCTGCCTCATGTACATAGAGAGCAATATCCCACTCCCACCCCCACAGAGAGGCTATGCAACATTCTTCGAGGGGTTCAGGGACATAGTTCCTTGAAAGTTGATCACAAGTAGATAGGGTGGTAAAAAAAGGTGTTTGGCACACTTGCTTTCATTGCTCAGATCATTGAGTATAGGAGTTGGGATGTCATGTTGAGGTTGTATAGAATATTGATTAGGCGACTGTCTACAGTTCTGGTCACCCTGCTTTAGGAAGGATTTTATTAAATTGTAGAGGGTGCAGAAAAGATTTACCAGCATGCTACTTGGACTGGGGGTTTTGAGTTGTAAGGAGAGGCTGGATAGGCTGGGACTTTTATCACAAGAGCACAGGAGGTTGAGAGGTGACCTTACAGAGATTTATAAAATCGTGAAGGTGATAGATAAGCTGAATAGCAAAGGTCTTTTCCCTCAGGTACGTAAGTTCAAAACTAACGGCCATAATTTTAAGGTTGAGAGGAGAGAGGTTTTAAAGTGACCTGAGCGGCAACCTTTTCACACAGAAGGTGGTTTGTATGTGGAATGAACTGCAAGAGGAAGTGTAGATGCAGGCACTGTTACAAAATTTAAAAGACATTCAAACAGGTACATGAATAACAAGAGGGATATGGCTCAGGCAACAGCCAATGGGACTAGTTTAGTTTGGGAAGCCTGGTCAGTATGGATGAGTTGGACCGAAGGGTCTGTTTCCATGCTGTCTGACTCTCTGCGTTACAGAATCTGGCTCCTCAACCTGCTCTGTTGTGTACTGAACTCTATGAACTCTCCTCGTCATAAAAACCCCAGGAGCTACCTTCTCAGGGCAATCAGGATCCACCTTGACTCTTTTCCTACAATACCTGCAGCACCCTGACTGACCACAGGCATTGCCAAGAGTGATAGAGCTGCCATCCCATTGAACTAGTAGGCAGGTCCTGAGGGTGAGACATCCTCCTAAGTGATATGTGGAGGCCCCACTGTTAACACAGCCCACAGTGGTTCATGGTGACAGGGTGAGCTTGTATTCTCACTGTTTTTTTCATATCATGCTTCCAAATGGGTAAAAATCCTTATACAGCAAGAGTTAGTTTACTAGCAGCCTTTGAATAAAGGCTGCATTCCTATAAAAGGCAATATTTGGCTTTCTTTGATTTTCCCAAAAAGATTGCTCTCTGGTTTCTGCACAGTGGAGTCCCAGATTTGATCTGCCTTTGTCAGATTAGCATACTGGTCCGAAGAGCAGACGAGGTGACCAAAGGGAAGGAATAATGCTGAGCAGAGGGGAAGAGGAATGTGGTGAAGATGCTCAGTGAGGAAGAGGTGTTTAAACAATGAATGATATGCTGTGTGTCTGTTTTAGAGAGTGAGAGTTAAATTTCAGATGCGAGAGCAGAGGTCATCTGAGAAAATTATACAGACTGGAGAAAAGAACTACGTTAAGACTGACTAGTTGAAGTACTTGTGTGAATAATGATAGTGGGGTTACTTAAATGGAAGCTCTTAGTCTCCTGTTAGCACAGGCAGTCTGATGTTCATACGATCAATAAAAATCGTTAGTGAACAAGAAAACACAGAGACAGCTTGAGGGGAAACCTTGATCAGACCTCTGCCTTCCTTTCATTGAACAAAAATATTTTTCTTCTCATTCCATGGTTTATTTTGCAAAAGGTGAGATTGCAAGCAGGGGGATGTCATCATTTCCTGTATTATCCAGTCACAGTACCCAGTGCTGCAAAGGCTTGGGATCGCTGATGTTGCTGAGTGTATCAGAGTGACTTGTTTTGATTAATTGCCAAGAACAACATTTCATATGGCACAAAATAGTGTAAAATTGGAATTTAACCATGCAAGCTCCATATAATCAGCATGGCTGATGTGAGATGTATTTGGAGGATTATAGTGATGTGGCACTGACAACTATTTTTTCCAAAACAGCAGGAATGCTTCCAATCAGAAACATGGGCTTGGGTCACGACTGTGTCAACAAAGTACCACTCCAAACATTCAAACCAGAAATGTGCACAACTTTACACAGTCTCTTCATGTTCCTTACACAATTAAATTGAAAATGTAAAATGCCACCAGCAAGCATGGATACATGTACAGCTCAGCAACAGATGAAGCTATCATTGGGGAAATCCAACAGTGCTGCTCTAAGAGAATCTTCTAAATAAACAGGGAGGCTCTACACCATAGCCAGAACATGCATGCACCATTATTATTTGTTCAGACTAGCTTAATTGGAGAGTCACATTTAATGGCATTCCTCATGGTTGCCTCTGTTTGCTTTGTATAGAGGAATTAAGAACATAACAACGGATAGATCTGGAGTAGAAACAGGCCATTCGCCCCTTAAGACTGCTGCACCATTGATCAAGATCATGGCTGATCTGACTGTAATGTCAACTCCACGTCCTTCCACCCCCAATAACATGTCATCCCATTGCTCAACAAGAATTTATCTACCTCTCCCTTAAAAATGTTCAAGCACTCTGCTACCACCACCTTTTCAATATTGCATCGAGCGTCTGTTTTTAATCGGTGATCCTTAATTTTTAAAGAGTGACACATCCCAGTTCTAGATTCTCCCTTAAGACTGATGGACCTCATTTACTTGTCAAGGTCCCTAAGGATCTTAAATGTTTCAAACCAGTTACCTGTTACTGTTCTAAACTCGTAGTATACAAACCTAGCCTGTCCTATATTTCCTTGTAAGAACGCCCTCCCTTTTCTGGTATTAGTTTGGCTACCCTTAGAACATAGAACAGTACAGCACAGAACAGGCCCTCCAGCCCACGATGTTGTGCCGACCATTGATCCTCATGTATGCACCCTCAAACTTCTGTGACCATATGCATGTCCAGCAGTCTCTTAAATGTCCCCAATGACCTTGCTTCCACAACTGCTGTTGGCAATGCATTCCATGCTC
>NC_057724.1:18597033-18624813 GCF_004010195.1 Chiloscyllium plagiosum
CCCTGTGGAACACCGCTCATCACTGACTTCCAGGCAGAATATTTTCCTTCTACTACCACTCGCTGTCTTCTGCTGGCCAGCCAATTCTGTATTCAGACAGCTAAGTTCCCCTGTATCCCATTCCTCCTGACCTTCTGAATGAGCCTACCATGGGGAACCTTATAAAATGCCTTGCTGAAGTCCGTATACACCACATCCACAGTTCGACCCTCATCAACGTTTCTAATCACATCTTCATAAAACTCGATAAGGTTTGTGAGGCATGACCTGCCCCTCACAAAGCCGTGTTGACTGCATTTAATCAAGCCATGCTCTTCCAGATGATCATAAATCCTATCCCTCAGAATCCTTTCTAACACCTTGCAGACAACAGACGTGCGATTTACTGGTCTGTAATTGCCGGCGATTTCCCTGTTTCCTTTCTTGAAGGGAGGAATTACATTTGCCTCTCTCCAGTCCTCAGGTACGACTCCAATGGAGAGCGAGGATGCAAAGATCTTCGCAAGTGGCAAAGCAATTGCATTTCTGTTCACAGCATCAGGAATTTGATTAGCCAATTAAATATTGTTAAAATGATTGTCACTGTTATAAATTAGGAAATACTGCAGCTAATTGGCACCGACCCATTCCCATAAACAATGTGATAATGACCGGATAATCTATGTTGGTGATAGTCATTGAGAGACAAATACTTGGTAGCCTACTAGGGAAAAATCTCCTCTGTTTTTCAAAGCAGTGTCCATGGGATCCATCGTTAAACTTATCAGAGCTGGTTTAATGTTCCACCTCATAGGTAGGAAGTCTGAGAGTGAACCTTTCCCTGAGTTTTGACCTGGAATCTGGTTCCTTGAACCTGCAAACTTCTGACCCAGTGACATGAGTGATGTCATTGAACTACAGCTAATACCGGCAGGTTGTGTTGGGCCTTCAAAATGTACAGGTAAATAAATACACATTTGGGCCAAACTCCAGATTCCAATTTAAGCACAGAAGATTGTAGTGGTAAATTACTTCAAGACTTTGCATTTTTCCTCAACCTCTTCTGTCAAAATAAGGAGAATATTAAAGTATGACCTTTGACAGAGGGAATTTTCTTCCTTTTAAGTGTAATCTTAAGGCTCTGTCACCTGCTGTACAACTGGCATGTGTTCGCTGAGAAACGTACTATGAATCTTTTAACAATCATTTGAAAATTTAATTTATTGAAGGCAGATGTGGATCTCTGTTTTACTCCTGGCTGCAGTCCTAATCAACTAAGTATTTAAGCTTCTCCACTTTTGCATCTCCCAATGTAATATACAACCCAAAATGTTGACATCATGTACACTTTACAGCATTGGCAAGGTTTTGGCTGGCAATTCAATGTCATCCATGATGTGAATTTGTTCTCAAGTCCCATTCCCACCTCCTGACATCTCTATATGTCTGCAGTAGAACATGTGATCGGCTTTCTGAGCTTCTGACAGACTGGCAAAGCATTCCAGCTGCAATGGGAAGCAGGACGTCAAAGCACATTTAAACTACAGCCTCCAGTTTGGTTTCATGGAGGGGTGTTTTTTGTTTTCTTTCAAATGGATCTTTCAGTCGGACATAGTGTCAGTAATCACTGGGATAATAATGATACATTTGTGGCACCCATCATTATTTGTTTGTAAGCCAAGTGCAGTAATTTTGCACTGAATATTTCTTGCAATATGAATGGCAAGATGAAGCGTCCAATTAACCTCAGAAGTCATGCGAGGTACACCATTTCAGCAATTTTTGGCCCTATCTTATTCTCCATGTTGGCGCTGTCAGAGGAAGTGTTTTTGATGTCATGGCTGCCCAACTTTGACACGTCAAAAAAAATGGAAAATTGCTCAGCGGCTACAGCATGCAGCTTTAAATCTCCATTTCTGCATCACGAGAAATGTACAGCTCGGTTATAAATTATTATTCATTTTATCTGGATTATGATTGAAAGGGGAATTCTATCAACTATGGAAAAAAAAAGCCAGTTTGCAAATCTTGTTTGCCACAGCCCATTTAATCACTTATCCAACCATCTGAAGAAAATATACCAACGTGATTAGACTTCTGAATTCCTTCACACTTGAGTGAAAAATCTGCAAGTTGCTGTTATTAGGTGGAATTTGACAATGGGTTATTTACGTTGCTGAACAGTGCAAGATGAATGACGATACAAGTGTTCTGTACTTTTGCATTTAAATGTTGCACTTGAAAAGGAAATCAGCATACTGAGCATTATCTCCAAACAGTTGTTGATAGTTTAAGAATTTGGTAGGATAGATAGAGAAAACTGATTCCATCTGATGGATAACTTCAGAACAAAGGAGCATAACCTTAAAAATAGAGCTAGGCCACTCAGCAGTGAAGTCAATTCTTCAGGCAAAGGGTAATAGAAAACTGGACCTACTGCCTCAAGAGACTGTTGAGGTTAGGTCAATTGAAAATATCAGAACGGAGGCTGACATTTTTTTGTTAAATAAGAACATGAACTGATGTTGAACCAAGGAGAGTAACTGGAGTTAAGCTACAGACCAGCCATAATTTTTTTTTAGGTATTCTTTCATTGGATGTGGGCATCTCGGGCAAGGCCAACAATTGTTCCCAATGCCCTTGGAAATTAAATAGCTGAAGAGTTTGAATGGCTTACAAACCTTCTCCTATGGCTGGAAATGGAAGGAGGTGTTTTCAAATGATTCACTTGCAACAAAATTGGCAAATGCATTCAGGCTGTGGGGATATGGGTTGATAAAGGGTGCATTGACTGTAGCATGAGAAGAGGCTGCGTTTCTTAGACTGCAGTTAGCTGTCATAGCTAGAGAGCAATGTAGAGAATCACATATTTACTTATATATTCAGTACTGTGCCTGAAGAGAGATTGCTTGATGCAGGATGTCAAAAGTTGAAAATTTTTCTACCAATGCCAGTATTGAGAAACACATGAATTTGTAAATAAAATAAATAAGTTGCCGAATATATCTGGGGTTGCCTAAATTGATTCAATGTGTATGAATTTTTATTATTTTTGATTTGAGATAGAATTCTGTACTCAGGTTAATCAGTACTGGTAAATGAAATTCCATGTTTTGTGTATCAAGCATATCCAGGTCAGATTTTAAAGAATACAGGGGCTTCAACTATACCTCAGTCATGCACCTCAACCTTTACCTCAAACTGCCTAGGTAACCCAATGGCACCTCTGAATGAGCCATTAATCTATTGCTGATTGCTGAACTGTCGACTATTCGGGAATGTGGACTTGTGCTGAATTAGAACCAGACAGATTGCATCTTTAAGAACCTTATTTTTGTTGGTAGAGGAAGAGACCCCCTCTTTTCACTCTGAACTGAAATGAAACAGAGCACTTCGGTGAAAGGTCCATGTAAATCTCAGCACTGGCCAGTCTCCATTCAGTGAACATTTTACCCCTGGTGTTAGCAGCACATACAATTGATTACCTATTTTATTTGAGTTGTGAAGTTGACCTTTGTAAAATACTCATCGTTTATCATACATGAATTACATAGTTGACCTAACTCCTGGAATACAATATTCTACTATTCCCACTGTGCCACCTTTTCAGTATATTTTGTAAATCTGGCAGATGCCTTTGATCTGACCACCACAGAATTTAAGGAAGCAAAAGTTTGTCACTCAGTGCCACTTTGAAACTGCAAATCAAAGTGATATAGAAACAGCAAGCTATGATTTCCCATTGGTTTTCTGCCCCGATGCAAAGGACAATACATGTATCAAGAAGTAGTTTGATATTTCTTAACCACTGGACTCCTTCAGGGCCAAGATGTCATGCCAATAATGGCAATGATCAAATTCATTCTGGATCAATAGACTCAAACTGAATCTGACCTGCCATGTAAATTAAGTTCCTGCCTGTCTCATTTGCTGAGACCAGTGAAAATATTGAGTTATTTCTGCCCGGGATGTTTTGATTGTTGGTTCTCCACAATTAGACATTCGGATACAGTGCCACAAAGCAAGCAGTCCAAAGACTGGAATTGTCCAAAGACCGGATATTATCCTTTTCTAGTGCCAACCCACAACAGAGTAAATGCAGGAATGAAGAGCTAGTCATATCGGATACAATCCACGATTGTTGCCTGAGTCCATTGCAGTGGATTAAAATCTGCTTCCCCTCGATCCTCCCAACTCTTCAGACACAAGACTGCTCACTCCACCTAGCCAGCAACAAAGTCATTGCAATTTTGGTTGCTTTCTCTGGACAGGATTGGGAATCAGCCATATTTTCCCTGTCCTCCTTATTGAAATCAAAGAGTGTGCGCTTTTCTTGCAAGAATCACTCAATTTTAATACTGATAGTTTGTTTTTAATTTGTACAACTGTTAAATCTTCAATGTTTCTGCCTATAATGATTGTAAGGATATGCACCATGCAGGTGCTCCCCATTCCACAATCAGAAACCTGGTTATTTTTATGATACTAGTGATCAATAGTGTGTGACAGAGACATTCTGTGTAAAGGAGTTGATCCCAAAATCTGGCAGGGTGGAAGATTGGAGATGCTGTACCTGTGTAGAAATTGTCAGACAAAGAACAAGACCCAGTTCATTGTCTCTATTGATAGCCTCATTGATACAACTTTTTTGGAGTTGTTGACCAATCACGCAATTAACCGGTCCACAACATAATCAATCTGGCATTTACAATAACGAAGAAGGCCATTCAACTCATCAAAATCTCTTACTTTAAACAATTCAAAACTGAATCCCTTTTCCGTGCTTTCTTCCCCAGAGCAGTGAATATTTCTGTGCTTGAAAAATGTATTCAACACTTCCCTTAAAGGTTGAAATGGTCTCTGCTGCCATCACTTTGTGGTAAAGCAGTCCATGCTTGAACTGCCTTATATAGAACAATCTCCTAACAACTCCCCTTAGTCTCTCTGTACAGCCAGTTTCCCTGGTTGCGAACGGGTTCTGTTCTTGAGTTCATTCACAAATCAGTTTGTACATAAGTCAAGGAGTAATGCAGGACAATGTAAAACAGCTGTTCGTAACTAAGAGCACTCATATGTCAGATCTTTAAAATTACACTCCTGTATGGGATTGCGTTCATAAGTACAAGTGCTCTTAAGTCAGATGTCTAGAAATCAAAGACTCCCTGTAATGACGTGAGGACATCCCCGTTGGTGGACAGCTTTGAAATCCAGAGATAGTTAAGTGACCTTGCTGCTTTTGATAGATGCCATATCTCCACTTACTCATAAGCTGTGTACCACAGTATTATTTTCACTAATTTTTCTGGCATCTACTAATAGCATCTAATAGCAATGCAGAATTGACATTGATGATGATGACTCTGCAGTGCAGCACAGACAAAAAGTACCTGCCTGGGAAGAAATGTATCTATAATTCAGATCTCTGTTCGGAAAGGTTATTAGCCTCCAGAATAGAATGTATTTTTAAAAAGATTGGACCTTGGAAGATCAATGGAAGAATTACTCCAAAATACAACAAGAGATGACTTTATTTTTTAATGAGGTTATTCATGATACATTCTCAAATCATAATTAACATCATGATATTGTCAGAAAATTAAATATTGTAAAAGCTGTCTAGCATTCCAATACTGAATGAGTACAGGAATAAATTCAAAAAACATCTCTTTTATATTCATATAATCCTCTTACGTCCCCAACATCCACTTCCAACATTACAGCTACAGGTTCTACAGGTGCCACCATGTAACCAACTGGTAGACTGGTATTTCAAGTTAACACCTAGATCTTGTCACAATCTGAAAGAAAGAACTCCATTTAGCAGCTCTCTGGAAAGCTGTCACAGAAATCATAAATTGGCACAATACCTGTATCTTACACTTTACAGTCAAGCGTTTGTTTGCAACTACCATGTTGGAACAGTCGGCAGCAAATAATGTTTTTATGGTTAAAACTCAGTTGGTGAGATGGCTAGAGTATGGATAAGAGTCACATTAGGGGTGAAGATTCAATCCCTTTACCAGCTGTGGTAGTACATGGGGGCTGACAACTTGCCTTATCCATGCTTGTCGTTTTCAAGTCATGCATGAAACTGTCGGTCTCTTTCACAAAGCGAAATGCTTATTGCCCCTTGTGGACTATGGTTAATTACCTCACTCTGGTAAAAGAAAACATGATAATTTGATAGATTGTGTCACGGCAATGCTTAGTAAATGAATGTGTTTTTGCCCAAATGAAGTAATCTACCTCTGGTACTGGGTTACTTGTAATGAGATGTAATTATTAAATCAATTATTCTGTTAATTGTGTTACAACTTCTTGGATATTTCAAATGAACATTGTTCAATAAAATATTTTAACTGGGGTTTTCAGTATCTAAGCACTTGAACTGAAGTATTATTTGGAAAAAAAAGTCTAATCAAAATTCACACCTTTACATTAATGCTGATCAGTTTAACAACACAGTCGTTTGGATGAATGGTTTTCAGTTTCCATATGCTAATCGCCAAACACTAAATTACTCTTTATAGATAAAAATTTCATTTATTAGCATATTTGCCAATGCATTTATTTTCCTACCTGCATTCATCTTTGTGTTCATTATTGGGTTATTAGTGCAAATTTCTCTTCTAAATATTTAAATTGGTTATCCATCGAGAATGAAAAGGATGCTTTGATTTTATTCAAGAGTTATGTGGTTAGGTACATATTGCAGGTCTCAGTGGTGAGAAACCTAGAAACTCCTAACTCGTGAGCTTCTTCTACTGTGGTTCTACTAGTGTCCCACCCAACCTAGTGAGAAACAGTGGCAAAGTGGGATCAGCATATTAGGATTAAACACAAGAATTCACAAATATTTCTGGGCTTCTTCTGGCCTGGCTTCTCTTCCTGTTAGATTGCTCCAAAGGGAAAACCACAATGATGGCATCATCAGGGCACTTTTTCATTGCTGTAGGTGCAGATAAGGCTCATGTGGGCAAATAGAGGTCTACTTAGCATCCTGCTGTGGGTTTACCTTTTTGTAAATTGAGCTTTTGGGTATTGGTAGGATATCTAGTACATTGTCCAAAATGCTGGAACTACTAGACAATGTGGTTGCTATGTAAAATAGGAATGTTTGAAAAAGGATACTGTTGTTTCTTTTTTAATCATGCTGGGATTTGAATGCAGTTGAACAGGCTAGCAGTAATTGTGCATCCCTTACAGACATTGAGAAGGTGGTCGAAGCAATTTATTGAATCATTGCAGTCCATGATGTGTAGGTACACTTGCAGCTCTGTTAAGAAAGAAGTTCCAGGAATTTGAGCCAGTGAAGATGGAGGGATGATGATATATTTTCAAGGCAGGATTGTATGTGTCTTAGAAGGGAATTTGCGGATAGTGCCATTCCATTGTGTCTGCTGCCATTGTACTTCTAGCTGGGAGAAGATGTGAATTTGGAAAGCACTGTCAAAGGAGTCTCAGTGAGTTGCTGGTGTAGATGGTACATGCTTCCGTCATACATACTGATTGTAGCGAGACCGAATGCTTAAAATAGTGGCTGGAGTGCCAAACAAGCTGATCACTTTGTTTAAGATGATGTTGACCTTCTTCAGTGTTGTTGGAGCTGCTCTCACCTGGGCAAGTAGGGAGTATTCCAACACAGACCTGACATAGGTCTTGTATATGTAGGAGGTTGTGGGGGGCAGATAATGAATTATTCACTGCAAAACCAGTCTTGATCTTCTCTTTTAGCCACAGTACTCCTGCTCACCAGTAACTCCCAGAGTATTGTTGCTATGGGATTTGTAATAGCATTGAATGTCAAGAGGATGAATAGATTTTCTCCTGTTGGAGTTGTCACTGTCTAGTACTTAGTATGATGTGAAAGTTACTTGCCACTTTCAGCCCCAGCTTGAGCATTTCCCAGGTCTTTCTGTCTGTGGACATTAACTACTTCAGTTTTTGAAATACTGAATGTTACATATTAATTAATGAATATTGCTACTTCTAATGTTACGCTGAAAGGAAAGTAGCACTTCTTGTACTTAAATCATTAGATTTCGGGAATGTCACAGGAGTTGGAATGGTGGGTAGCAGTAGCTAGCAAGAGCTGTTGCCTGACCTTTAAATGACATATAAAAAGATCATGTTCATAGAAGTCCTACTACAATATTTCTTTATTTAGAGGCCAAATAAAGCACTAAAAAATAGTTAGACATGGGACACTTGCTTGATGAAAACTTGCAAGGATACCCTGGGGATTATGGTTGGGCAATAAATACTGGACCAGCCCGGGATGCCCACATTTTGTGAGTGAATAAAAAAAAGTTAGGACTATATCTACAATGAGATCTGGAATGAAGTGTTACATAAGTTATTGATGAGTAAATGTCAGTTGATAACACTTTCAGTGGCATCTTTCATAATTTCACTGATGAGGAAGAGTAGATGATAGGATAGTTTCAATTTGCTCGGCTTTTTCTGGGCAGGACAAACCTGAATAGTTTTCAACGTTGCTGGCTATGTGCCAATGTAATAGCTGTACTTGAACAGCTTTGCTAACAACATAGCCAGTTCTGAAGCTCAAATCTTAGATACTTCACCTACAGTGTTCTCAAGATGCAAAACCTTTGTGATATCCAGTGCTCCCAACCCCTTCTTGATATTATGTGGATTGAATCAAATTAGTTGAAAACTGGCAATAGGAACCTCATGGGGAGATTGAGATAGATTATCACCTCCACACCCCTGATTTTGGTTCCAAATTCTTTAGCCTTGTCTTTAGCTGGGCTCTTTCATTGTTGAGGATGGGGATACTTGTGGAGCATTCTCTTTTGGTTATCTTTATTTTTCATTGCCAATGCATGACTGGATACGGCAAGGCTTAAATATAAATCATTGGTTGTGAGATAATCCAGATCCTGCTTATAGCACGGTGGCACGGTGGTTAGCACTGCTGCCTCACAGCGCCGGAGACCCGGGTTCATTTCCCGCCTCAGGCGACTAACTGTGTGGAGTTTGCACGTTCTCCCCGTGTCTGCGTGGGTTTCCTCCGGGTGCTCCGGTTTCCTCCCACAGTCCAAAGATGTGCAGGTCAGGTGAATTGGCCATGCTAAATTGCCCATAGTGTTTGGTAAGGGGTAAATATAGGAGTATGGGTGGGTTGCGCTTCGGCGGGTCGGTGTGGACTTGTTGGGCCGAAGGGCCTGTTTCCACACTGTAATGTAATCTAAAAAAAAATAATCTAGCATGCTGCTTCTACTGTTATATGCCTATGTTGTCACTTCACCAAATCAGCATCTTGTTATTCAATATGCCTGGTGCTGCTCAGGCACGCTGCTACACTCTCATCAAACCAGGGTTATCCCCAGGCTTATTGATATTGATGGTATGAGGAATTTGCCAGACATGAGGGTGCAGATTTTAGTTCAAAACAGTTCATATCACTGAATCTAGCCTACTTAACACAGTAGTATTGCACACTATATGATTACAAAAGTTTGTCTCCTCAGGGACTGTATGGTTGCCATTCATACCAATGCTGCCACAAGCAGATGTGCTTACGACAAGTAAATAGGTGGGCGAGGTCATCAAATTTTTCCATACCAAATGGTAGTTACATCTGTTTGGTGATTGGCTTTCTACATAGCTTTACATCTAAAACAAGTTTAGCATACCTTATTGTTATCTGCCATAATATCCTCACCATTCTGAGTATCCGAGGGCAGCTTTTATTCGTGTGTTGTCTCTACCTTGAAAAGAGCTGGGATTAAAGTAGATTAGATTAGATTACTTACAGAGTGGGAGTAGGCCATTCGGCCCAACAAGTCCACACCGATCCTCCGAAGAGCAACCCACCCAGACCCATTCCCCTACATTTACCCCTTTACCTAACACTACGGGTAATTTAGCATGGCCAATTCACCTAACCTGCACATTTTTGGACTGTGGGAGGAAACCGGAGCACCCAGAGGAAACCCACGCAGACACTGGGAGAATGTGCATACTCCATACAGACAGTTGCCCGAATTGAACCCGGGTCCCTGGCACTGTGAGGCACAGTGCTAACCAATGTGCCACTGTGCCACCCCATGATATATATATATATTAGACCATGCATATATTTTAATGTCACTCCCCTTACTTACTTCATGAGGTTTTAGGAATGTCGCTGGGGTTGGAATGTAGTAGCAGTAGCCAATAAGAGCTGCTGCCTGCCCTTTAAAGGGCTTATTGAAAGGTAACGGTCATGTAAGTCCCACTACAGTATTCATTCATTTTGAGGCCAAAACAAGAACAGTAAGTGGCAATTTATCTAAGAAGGAGCAATCCAGAGAATTCTAACCACATTCTTCCCCATTCTCAACTCAGCCTCCCATGTAGCACTTGTTCCAAATGGTCAAACCAAATTGTAAAGAAGCTCATAATTTAAATAAAATTCAGGGTCCTATTAAGCAAAGGACACCATTTATGCTCATAGTCACAGAGTTGTTGAATTAGCAACAAATATTTTGAGCCTTTATGAAAAACAATTTATGCCTTATTATCATTTCGTAGCAGTACAGTTGTGAAATATTTTGGCTTTAGGCAAGTGTATTTGTAATTTCTCAAATATAATACATCTCTGAGATCTTTCTAAGGGATTTTAAAGTATTGAATGGTAACCAAGGGTGACTATTTTTGCATATTAATATAATATCCAGGAGCAGTAGTTCCGTGAATATTCTTGACAGCTGCTAAATAAGTAAAATATTTGCATCATTCAGCCAATTATTCTGCCTGGATTTACTGTCAAGGGGATCAGGAGAAATGTGTGCTGAAACTTTCACCTGTTTTCAGGGCTGTATTGCACCTTTTTTCATCAAAAATACTTACATTCCAGTGTAATTTTTTTTTTAAGTTAGACATGGCCTTTGCCTAACTGATAGTTACAGGATTATTCTAACACAATAAAAATTGTCTTCACCTAGCACTTCCTAATGAGTCAACATCATATTTTATTTACCGATTTTTGAAGTGATGAAACTCCAGTTTGTGATGGGATTAGTATTTGTTATGGAAAAGCAAAAATGTTTTTACAGAGTGCCAAGACTCTGTTTACAAGAATGTGTAATTTGTGTGGCCTGAATGAAAAGGCTAAAAACTTGCATTTTATTTTTCTGCTCAATAACCTTAAAGAACAGCACAATGGGCTGGGTGTTGCCTCCCCATGAAGTGGGTTTCAGTGGTGGAAATGCAAAATATCATCTTCCCAAACACCTAAAAATTTATCCACCATGATTCGCCTGTCCACCATATTTTAGTAAATAATTACACGACTGTTCAGCTTAATACCAAGCCTGTTTGACTCCAAAAAAACCCTTTCGTATTTTGTTTTTCTTTCAGCACATTTAAAGGTTAAGTTTCAATAGTTGATAGCTGGCTCATGTTTCGTTGTTTACACTATGGGTGTAATTTCAATTCCCTAGTAGATATTCTTGCCTGGGTAGAACACATGCTGTTAATTCAAATGCATGATACATGTCGTTTAATTTCAACATGATGATAAAATGGCATGTATTCCGTGCTCCAATCTGCTATTGCCCACATGAGTATGCAAGATCAGAACTTTATTTTAGTAATGTGTACACAGTACACAGGGAGCTGTACTATAAGTTAATATTGAGTATTTTGTCCCTCAACCCCAAACAAAGCAGCTATTCTACCTTGTTTCCTTGACATACCATGCCAGGAGATGCAACAAGCACTGAATTATCTTAATGGTATTCATTGTTATTGAATATTCATGACAGAAATGCCATGTCAATCAGTATTCCCACCTCAGTGAATCTCTGGGGCCCATTCCAAACTGAAAACAGTTCCATGCAGTCAACCAATTCATCTGGCCACAGGGGAGGCAGACTTAATAAAAGATCACAGGAAGTATTAAAGCCAGCTCTCCCCTAAATTCTTTAACAATTTGCTCCTGCGGGAAAAGGATCATTTTTACCTTAATGGAATGTTGGTCTGATAAAAGTTTTTAATGTTTTTTTGTGCAACAAAACCTATTCCAGAAGTAAAGAAAAGTTTTATAATTGACAAATTTGTATTGACACTGAACTGCTTAAGGGCAGGAGATAGTAGATTAATGCATGGATGAGTGCAAAGTTGTTTACATATTGCTGTAATTGTACCAAGAACATAGTGTTGAACCTTATAGATGGTACACATCACGGGTCATGAATTCGTTTACATAAGATAGATGTATATATAAAATATATGTTAATATATAATGAAAATATGTATACTGCAATTATGCAAAGTGGGTGGCCCCAACTTGCTGATGAACTTCATTCTTTGTGAAACACAATTATTGTAAAATTAAACATGAGGAGAATTTAAGTTCTAGCCCGAGAAAAATTTTAAATTCTCTTTGCTTATATAATTAGTTGACTTGTGAGCCAAATCCAGGGTAGTTTGGGGAATAAATGTACTGAAGGCTATGGTGGATGCCAGAATGAGTTCATTAATTGGCATCAGTGGGGGGTGGTCTTGAAGTCATTCTCTTGGGTGAATTGATCCAGTTGTGAGTGGCTTTGTCTGAAATCTGTGATCTCTAGCCAACACTGCTGAGCAGCTGCCTGCTGGTAGTGTGTTGTCAACATTACTCCAATATAAAGGGCCGACATGTCCATTGTAGCAGGAATCATCTGGTTTGTCCACCACTTATCTACTGCATGTACATTTAACTCCACAACTCTGCAAATAAGTGTCCTAATTAATCAGTATAATGGCACAAGTACTTGTACACAACTGGCAACACATTGATTCCAAGAGTCAATTGCTCTCTCAAATTTCAATGAAAGCAACTTAATGAGCATTTTAAGACAATGAAGAAGCAAAATAATCAGGATCCTTGGTGGGACAGTGATAGGGCTTGCACCATGATACTCATCAGTTCTCACATTCACAATCACTGACACAGCAGACCTGCAAATTTCTGTGTCACTGTCTTAGGAAACAACATTAAGTAGGGAAGAGTAGTGTAGAGTATTAATTAATTCTATTTTTTAACCAGGTCTTTGAACATAAAGATAAAATAACCTGTGATTTTCAAAGTAATAATGTTGTTTCATTATCTTGCTACCTCCCCAGATCAGAACGAACATTTTACCTGCATAGAAGAATGCCGGATTTTAGGTCACTCGGACAGATGTTGGATGCCTCGGGTGGCAGTAGCAAGCCGTGCCAAATCACCTGACCATGGAAAAAACGTTATTGCGCTGTCGATAGAAACCACCAGTGTGGACTCTGAACCCTATGAAAATGGCAATTCAAAGAGAACTTTTGCAACTTTTGGCAAAGACCCCAGGGATCGCATTGCTGAGAATGATAAAACAGATTTGAAAGGAAAGAGGACATTTGATCTACCCATCTGTAGCCCCAAAGTGAATGGTTCAGTCTCCAGCAGCCAGGAAACAAGTAATGGTATTGACATTTCAAGTCCTGCTAGCACACCTGTGCATTTGGGCAGCCCCTTGTCTAACAGGCCTGCGGTCACGTACTCTGTGATGCACTGCCCAATAACATGTGATCTCGACCGACCTGTCAATCAGACCTCCTCACATCTGTCAGAGCCAGGATCCAGGGAAGCAGACTCAGAGCATGTCCAAGAGATCAACCACCTCCTGCATGATTGCAGGGAAAAGGACTCACCAGGCATTAAACGAATACAGGACATTGTGCTGTGATCACTGGGCACCACCCATAATGCAGATAAATATTAACACCTTGACAGTTTATTTTTTGCCTTCCTTCGGTTTCAAGTATGGCTCTATTTAAAGCTTTTTTAAAATCTAAGTGTAATTTTTCATTACCTTTTATGATTTTTTTTTCATTGGCATAGACAGAGTAGGGAAATGCTTAGCATTTGAGCTCCCATGCAATTCCAAAGTCAAATTAATCCAAATTGGATCAGATTAGATCAAACTACATTCATCCAAATGCAATTGTTTCTGATGCATTGGAGAGCATTCTGTGCAGGCCAGTATAAGTCATAGCAAGCTTCACATTGTAACTGTGGTAGATGTGGTTTGCACCTTCAGGAGCTGCTTTGAGAGGACTGGTCAACCTCATGTTCATTTTCAAAAATCCAGAAAGTAAAATCAGAATTCAAAGTTCTCCAACTACATTGCTTATTCCAGTTTTGTAAGGCAAGCCATCATAAGTGTACATTCCACAAAAATATTATAGCTTGAGGTGTACTAGTGGCATCATACTGTTTTTGTTGAGTGGATTCTTGTTCATAGTCTTCCTGTATAAAGTGGGTGACAGTCATTGTGCAACTTGTAAAAGTACAGTAGAACTGACTCAAATACCCAATATCACCCCTACCACCCCTTCTTAATCCTGACGTGTAACTCAAAGGTCTGAGACTAAATGTTCTGTAACAGAACGCTATTCTTTCTCAATAGAGGGATACCCCTCTAGCTTGCAGTATGAGATGTGAAACATGTGGAAGTGACCGCACCACACTTGAATGGTGAATTGTGTTCCGTGTGATCAGGTGCCCATGTTCTATAAATAGCCCCTGACACTGTTAGCCATAATTACGCTCACGATACAAGGGATATGCTGAGAAATATCAGCAGTCTTACTTTATAAATAAGAATTTTATATTGATGTGGTAATAAATGTAAAAACATTGATTGTTAGCATAGGTACAGAGGCAAAATGGTACCCATTCCAGTGAAGGAGTCTGATATATTCTGTTGGTGTGGCACGTTGCTGAGCTTCTTTGTGTCTTGAAGTACGTGACATCCTACCATTTGCAGGGCTGAACTTAATTTAGAAATTTAAAGCAGGAAAATAAAACGTTATCTATTGGAATAATTATTGAAGTGGATTTGATCACCATGGAAATGATCCATGTACTATTTAAATGCTTTAAAACTCTTAAGTATTTATTAAAAATTTAAAATCATCCAACAATGGCAATATCTTTTTATCAAAAAAAATTCCCTTCGGTTAAGCTTGCATGGTATTTTATGGCCAAAGCATGTACAGAATACCCTTTCAGAGGATATGAGTCTTCTTTTTCAATCTTTTTTGTTTCATTTTTGTCATGAATTTCCTATTTTCTGAATTATCGTTTCATTCGCACCCAGCGAATGAGGCACAGTCCCACACAAGGCTGACTACCACTAGTTCTATCACACACCGCTTTGAAAACTTTGCTTCAGCTTGTCGATGATTGTAAATCTGAAATTACAAACAAAAATTTGCAATAATTGGTTTATTTTTGAAACATTTGTCCAAGTCGCAATCTGCTAGGTCTACTGTTTTATAAGTGTTCACTCGTTCACTGAAATAACAACCTAAGATGACTTTTACAGGACAAGCTTTTTGCCACATTGGCCTGTTGATATTTGGGATTAATTAAGGAAGGATCAGTAAGTTATATAATTAAAAAGTAGGCCTTATGATCACAACTGGTATAAGTTGTGCCTTCAAGCTGTATGACTTTGTAATATCCAGTGATGAGTAGATCATTAATGTATGTTCTGAAGTGTATAGTTGACAGGTCATATTTTGGGTGGTGTGGATAAGGGGAGGAGTTACAAAAAGGGAAATTGTAAATAAAAAAATCTAAAGGGACTAGCAGCTGCCATCCCGCAATTTGTGCCTGTTGTTACAAATTTTGATCATTGTTAAATCTCCAGAACAAGTCCCAAGTTTTCTAAGGATTTGTTCCTTTGACACTGTCTGCTGTTGAAGTCTCAACTGTCATAGTGTTAATATTTGTAAATTTGAGTACATTCAGGGTGGCCATTCATTGCTAATGTGTTTAATAAGATGTTCTGCAAGACTGATCCCCATGTTTGCGATCAGTTGTAAATCTTTGAAAGAGCTCAAAAACCTGCAGCAAGGATACAACAGCAAATAAACCACAGAGACTAGAGCAGCATAAGAGAGTCCCACTGGCTGCCTCCGTGTTTTTAGTCCCAAACTCCCAACAGAGATGAACAATCAAAAACCTATTTCCAGTGTGTACAAGAAGGTTTATCAGTTTAGAGGCAGGTCACTTGGATTCCCAGCAACCATCATAAGGTCAATCAATTGCAATTCTTCACACAATGCTTTGTAGAGGAGTGAACTGCAGAGCCATTTTTGCCTTTGAGAGCATGTCCAACTCAACCTGCCACTGACTGCAGTACTCAACCTTCAAAAAGCAACATTTAGTATCAATCAGAAAGGAGTGAAGGTGGCTCATAACCCAGGCAAAATGGAGCAACACAGAAACCTGGCAACAAAGAAATCACCGAGCATCAGAGAGCGAGTTAAGAGGGAGGAGTAGCTGTGGGAGGTCTACCTGACCTGATGGTTTTCTGAATGATATATCGTGTTGACCAAATGCAAAAGAATGATCATGGAAACTAAGGAAGGAGCAGTTAAGTTTTGGGAAACTACTACAGCTTGCCTATTGCTTGCAAAACTCTAATTAATATAATTCCTACATTGTTTTGAGTAGTTTGTTTTTTATAAGTGCAATATACACCAGACCCAATGTCTGTTGATCTTTATCTCTGTAGTTTTTCTGCCAGGTTTCTCACTATTTCCATCCATTCAGTAGTCCATTCTGTAGTAGTGCTAACTAATTCACAACATGCAACTCTTTTCCTTTGCTTGTTTCAATCTGAAGGTCTTTTGAATAAAGACATGTAATTTATTAAAGATTTGATGAATTGGGCTGTCTCTATCATTTTAAAAGATGGCCAACATCTTTTTATTGGAATATACTATTTTATATTTAAGATTCTGGCAGGCATAATGTAGATGGAGAGGGCTGAAGTGCAAGAATGAATGAAGTGAGAACAGTTTTCCTGGTTAACCCTTTGAGGACTACGGTAACTATATGTTGCATTAGTGATGGTGGTGGGTTCGGGGCAATTTTTTAAGAAAACAAATATAGTATTAGATTATTCTGCTTTTCCAGAGAATATTGTCCATGAAGAAATGTTCTTGTGTTTGTGAAGTTATTGTAACTCACCTGTATGAACATAGCTATATTCCTCCAAATTAAATTCAGTGTTATAGATGTGGGAACAAAAGTTTGTCAGTGCTTTGCAAAAGTATAAAAGGAAGCCCAGTTCTCAGAGGGTTACACTTGTATCATTCGCTAATACCATCCCCACTCCCCCCAACTTCCCAGTTGTCTTGGTGGCACTTCACAAATTAACATCTGTTAGTGATAATTGTTTTATGATTGGCAAAACAGACTATTTCAGTAAATAAGCTATTGTCAGAGATTTAACATGTTAAAATTGCTCTCACGAAACAAAAACTTAATTATAGAATGGAACCACAGTCAGCTATCATCAGAAGCAGACAGATGTGCTGCTATAGTTGAAGCACAGAGAAAGATAACAATCTTTCATCTAAGTTCACAGAGTTGCCATTCAGAAGCATCTGATAACACCACACACACTGGTCATTTGCCAAAAAAAAGCTCAATGGGAGCTTACAGCACGGACTGTTTTACCAGATTATCTGTCAAACATTGTGTGAAATGATAAGATAATGCTGTATATGCATATATGTTATGTACATTTTCACAGTGAATGGTTCATTGTAAAATAAGAACCACATTTCTGTATATTTTATGATAATATAAAGCAGCTTTATTAAATTATTATAATGTTTCAAATGATGGACTGTCAGCATTGTTTCACCGACTTCTATGTTGATTTGTGGGCTTTTAACCCTTTATGCCAGCAACAAGTTGAAAAACATTTAATCTTGACTATCTTTTGTGCACTTCTGACCCAAGAATAAAGTATTTAGGCTCTTCATTCCCCGTCTCGGAAGTAGTGTTTAACTATCATGAATCCGGTTAACAGAGACACTAGTTTCCTAGACAATTTATTATTAAGCCAGGAATGTGGTTTCTTTGAAATGAGTGCTACCACATTGAGTTTACGCAGAATGCTATCTGGATTGTGCAGATCACTGTTGCAAATGTAATTACGAGACATGATCTAACCTTTCTGCTTTGTGTTACAGACAATAGCTACTCACTTAGTGGTTCGTAATTGTCCTGCACGGATCTGCCTTTCATTAGCGCAGACTGTGTTCTTTCTCTTGCACCATCTTTCTGTCCTCACTCTTGATTTGTCTGCACTGGTTTCCATTGGCATTTTTCTTTAATGAAGCTCCTGATGTGAACAGGCATAAACATGAACACATGATGATCTCTCAGCAGCTCTGAACACATTCAGTGAAAACTGCACAACAGAATACAATAGAGGCAAAGATGATCAGATTGATCTCAATGCTGTTTTCATGGTACAAGTACACAATGGAATGAAACAGCTCCAGGTAGAGTAAAACATTCAAATTGTAAACTCTTTCAATTTGCAATGTCAGATAGGTCAAACTATCAGGCAGGATACTCACATAGTGCTCTTGCCATGGAATAATGTAAGTAAAAAGGAACAATCTACAATAATGCAAACTGTGCATAGTCCATTGAAAAGACCATTGCATTTTCCCTTTTAAAATTAAGGAGAAACTGTATCATAAATCTCCATTCACAGTATTTGTTTTCAATATATAGTATATGTCAAATCTTTTGAATCCATAAACATGTTTTGCCTCAATTATGCATACCTGAGCTAATGATTTTCCAGATTCTGGATTATTTAAGTTCTTCGCACTATCTTTATTTGAAACAAAAAAAGAAATTGTTGGAAAAGTTCAGCAAGTCTGGTAGCATTTGTGGAGAAAAATCAGAGTTAATGTTCGGGTCGAGTGACCCATTCAGAACGGTTCTGAGGAAAGGTGACTGGACCCAAAATGTTAATTCTTGATTTCTCTCCACAGATGCTGCCAGACCTGCTGAGCTTTTCCAGCAACTTCTGTTTTAGTTTCTGATTTACAGCATTTGGAGTTCTTTTGGCCTTCACTAGGAAGTGCTTTTTGAAGAACTGGGGATGGTTGATGCAGATTTCAGAATTATGCTGTGTTATGCTCCTACAGTAATCTATAGGCTACCTGATAGACTTTTAAAAGCAACTTTTCTTCTATTAAAAGTTATCTCTTCAGCCTTAACAATTTGTCAGGCCCCTGGAGATTGCATTATCTCTTGATTTATTTTAACTTTAAAGCACATTCTGCAACATACCATAAATTATGCTATATGTTAGGAGGAGCCAAAACATTCCATACATTCACACAAGAGCAGGGTGGTGCAGATGCAGACATGTAAATTGTAAACAGATAATGCTGGAAATACTCAGCTGTTTAGGACACACCTTTGGGGAAACAGAGTCAATGCTTCTGATCGATGACCCTTCATGAAAACTAATGGAATATCACTAACCTGAAATATTAACTCTGTTTCTCTCTTCAGCCTCTGTGTAACTGATGAGTAGTTTAAGCAGTTTTCTGTTTTTGTTATGCCTAACTTTATGCTTAATCATGCTGAAATAGATCAGATGACATTTGGCAATAACCTACTTGTCATTTCAATGTGCTTACCTGTATGTTGATGGATACATTGTACATGTAAAGCTCCCCACTTCCAATCAACTTTGGCAGAAAATTCTAGAAGTTGGAAAGATGAGTGGGGAGATATTGGACTGTCTCCAAGAGCACTTTCTACCCATATCCCCTTTAGGTCTTCAACTAGATCCAAGGATCTTAAAGCAGAAATCAGGATTTCTGGAATGAACAGGATGCATGCCCAGGTAGGAGAACATTGCAACAATTATAATATTGACTAATGAAGGCTTCTGTCTGAAATATGAACACAACTTTGTCACCCAGATGCAATGGTTATACGATTTCAGTACCTTCTGTTCCTTGAATCATTTGTAAACCATGTCATTCTAATGTGGATCTCAAAATCAAATGAGTAAACCGTGAGGATTTGAATCCAGTGAAAACGTTCATTACTTCTTAGTGCCAAACCAAATTTGTTCACTTAGCTTCAACGCAGTGCAGTCCCTGGAGCTTATTTAATTCCTCAGTTCAGAGTCAAGCTTCTAGTAGGTTCGTGCTGGTCTCCTTGACGTTGCTGCACTCCCATGTCTGTCAAAGCAGCTGTGAAAGGCAACTATGATTGATGGTGTAAATAAGCAGTTCAATTCAGCATCGAGACCTCAATCAAGTTCTCAGCTCAAGTCACAGCAGTGAATAGGACAGGCCACCCATCAAAGAAAACTTCAGAGTTAAACAATAAATTAAATTGTAGAGTATAGAAAATTAAGTGTAGAGTTCATTCTGAATCTAGTACTTGCTGTAACTGGGGTTCTTTTTTCTCACCACAATCTGACTTGCCTTTTTTTATGATGCTGTATTCTTAATAGCAATCTGATTTTGTTTAATTTTTAAGAGGCTAACTGATGGATTTATATACTTTGTTGCAATACAGTTTTTAACTACATAGTGAAAACAAATTTGGATTAAAATAGAAATACTGTTCAAAGTTTGGGAGAAGATTTGTAGTTTGGGTGCTCGTTGTTGTGGTTCTGTTCACCAAGCTGGGAATTTGTGTTGCAGACGTTTCGTCCCCTGTCTAGGTGACATCCTCAGTGCTTGGGAGCCTCCTGTGAAGCGCTTCTGTGATCTTTCCTCTGGCATTTGTAGTGGTTTGAATCTGCCGCTTCCGGTTGTCAGTTCCAGCTGTCCGCTGCAGTGGTCGGTATATTGGGTCCTGGCTAGGGAATTCCTAGAGGCATGGCACTCATCCACAGATTCAATCAATACGCACATCGACCTGGACCCAATATACCGACCACTGCAGCGGACAGCTGGAACTGACAACTGGAAGCGGCAGATTCAAACCACTACAAATGCCGGAGGAAAGATCACAGAAGCGCTTCACAGGAGGCTCCCAAGCACTGAGGATGTCACCTAGACAGGGGACGAAACGTCTGCAACACAAATTCCCAGCTCGGCGAACAGAAATACTGTATAATTAAGCACAGTAGCACAACTCCCTCCCCTCAGTGAACAGTGTAACACAATGACATTTGAATGCTGCTTTTAAGGAAGGATTTGTTCTACGTTGTACCATTTAGAATTGTAAAATAACTACAACAATGAAGGTCACCATTCAGCCTATGATGTCCACCGGGGATCTCGAAATAGACAACTTACCTGTCCCACTTTCAGGTTTTTATCCAGTAGCCTGAAAATTCTTTTGTTACTGATATTTATCAGAGTCACATTTTGGTTATACCTCTTTGGACTCTAGATAAAGCGTATCAGAATTTTCCTTATTTCATCATTTCTTTTTTTGGCAATCATTTTAAATCAGTGTTCTCTTGTTCTTGATTATTCCACCAACAGGAACATTTTTGACTATCTGCTCTCGTCAGGAGGACCCCTTATTTCAAAAATGTTTCACAAATAAACTCTTGATCTTCTCCGATTAAGACAATCCGACCATCTTCAAACTACCTCTCTAACTCAAGTTCCTCAATTCTGGAACTATTCTCAACTCTTTTCTGCACTCCCTGTAGTTTCTTCACAAAGTGTGGTGAACATCAAGGTGAGACGAATCAGGGCTTTATACAGGTTCATTGAGCCTATTTGGTTTTTATTTCATGCCGCTATTCATAAAATTTAGACCCCCATATGCTTTCTTAACTCTTTTGTAAACGTATCCTGCCATCTTCAATGCATATATGCCCAGATTCCTACCCTGCTTCACCCCCTTTATTATTCTGTCCTTTTAGCTTTCCTTGTTCTCCTACCAAAATGTATCCCTTCACATTTACTGCACTAGATTTCATTTTCCACTTGTCCACGCACACAACTAACCTGTCAGTGTTCTTTTGAAGTTTACCACTATCCTCCTCAATGCTTTATAATACTTCCAGAATCTGTGCCATTTATAAATTTTGCAACTGTGTGCTATAAATCATTAATATGGTTTAAGAAAAGCATTGGTCCGAATACTAATAGAACCCATGGAGCTCCCCTCTAAACCATAATCTACCATCTCTCTCCGTTTCCTGTCACACAGCCTTTCTTTTTATCCAAGCTGCTGCTGTCACTTGCCATCTACTTCGACTTTGTTGATATACCTCTTAAGAGTCACTTTATGAAATGCCTTCTGCAAAGTCCATGTATACCACAGTCATCAACAGTCACTATTATCTCTTCAAATCTTCAAACAAGTTAATTGAACACAACCTTGAACAAATTTGGACCTGTTTTCCTTAATTAATCTGCATTTGTCCATCTGACAACTATATTTGTACTGAATTATCATTTCTTAAATATTTTTCCACATCCAAAGTTAATCTCACTAGCTTGTAATTGCTGGATGCATCCTTGGATCCTTTTGTTGAGCAGAGGTGGAACATGTTCAATTTTCCGGATCTCTGTCATTGCCTTTTGAATGTTTATGGCTAGTGCCCCTGCACTTTCTACCCTTATTTCTTTCATTATCCCTGAATGCATCTCATGTAGCTCTGGTGCCTTATGAAAAATAAGCAAAGCCAGCCAATCCAATAATTCCTCTTTATCAACTTTTAGCTCATTCAGTGTCTGAACTTTATCTTACTTTTCCAAAGTAAAATTGGATGCAAAATACTCATTTAGTATCGCAGTGTGCTCCCT
This sequence comes from Chiloscyllium plagiosum, assembly GCF_004010195.1. Lineage (NCBI taxonomy): Eukaryota > Metazoa > Chordata > Chondrichthyes > Orectolobiformes > Hemiscylliidae > Chiloscyllium > Chiloscyllium plagiosum. The sequence goes on from NC_057724.1 coordinate 18,619,606, forward strand.
GCCTAAATCTAATTTGTGGGCCTCACTCTTCCTTTTTGCCCATCCTTTTCCTTATTTATATGTCAAGAGAATACTTCTTGATTTCCTTTTATGTTAGCTGCCAGTCTGTTTTCATATCGCTCCTATTTACTCTTCGCTGAACTTTCTATATTCAGTTTGATTTTCAACTGAATTAGACCATAAGACCATTAGATATAGGGGTCTGCTCTGCCATCAATCATGGCTGATAGTTTTTTCAAACCCATTTACCCGCTTTCTCCCCATAACCTTTGATTCCCTTGGCAATCAAGAACTTATCTGTCTCTGTTTTAAATATACTCAATGACCTGGCCTCTACAGCCTTCTGTGGCAATCAATTCCACAATTCACCACTCTCTGGCTCAAGAAGTTTCTCCTTATTTCCGTTCTGAAAGGTCTTCCCTTTACTCTAAGGCTGTGCACTCGGGTCCTAGTCTCTCCTGCCATTGGAAACATCTTCCCAATGTCCACTGTGTCCAGGCCATTCAGTATTCTGTATTGTCAGTATTGTCCACAGGATGTCTACAATATGCAAGGTTTTCATCTGACTATTACTGTAGTTATCCGGTAGCTTTGAATTTGTCTGATGGATCCCCCTAATAGGCATGTCTCTGGATTATACAGAAACAGTTTGATGTTTGAAGACAGCCCATTGTTCCATTGTTATTTTGCTAGGCAATCTTTGTTGTAATTTATGACGCCCAAATCTGTTCTCACACCACTGAATTTGGATTTTTTTTCACTATTTATCCCTATCCATAGCCAACATACTGATACAAAGATCTCTGTCCCTTAAACCTCCCTTGCAGACACTTTAACTCACTTGACCCAGAAAATTCTTAAGACCAGATCCCACATGCTTTCTCTCTCACTGAGAAGTATACTGATGCAGGAAATCCTCTTCAATATAATTCACAAACACTTCACTAGAATGCATGTTGACCAGTATTCAGAATTGCAGTGTGTGTACATACTTGCACCGGCTTCCATAGCAAGATTTACTGATTTATTTCTCATATCAATGCCTTAATCATTCAGAGTCAATCCTGTTTTGTTTAAACAAAGCTTAGCAGTTAACTGTCAGTTATCATTAACTCATATATTATCCATGGCAATACCTGTGCCATTCACATCCCACTTGCCAACCAAACAGCAGTCACTTCTCCACGGCATAGGTATTGTCTTCCCTTTGGTATTTCTTGCAAATTTTCATGATGAGAACAAGGTAAAAAGCTTTTTCAGCAGCACTCAAGTTCCATACTATCAAATAATTAACTTATTATATAAAAGCTTCATAAAAAATTCAGGACCTCCATTGTTACTCTTTCTTGTTATTTAGTTTTAAATTTATCCCCTAAATTGTGTACTAGTTATAATTAAATAATAAATGATCAAATTGGCTTTAGTTTTTTTTGTATTTCTGCTAATTAATCAATCATCAAAAACAAAATGCTGTGAATACTGGCAATCTGAAACATGAGCCAAAAAAGAGCTGTAAATACTCAGCAGGCTAGGCAGTACCTATGGAGAGAAACAGATGTTTCAAGTCAATTACTTTTTATCAGAGTTGCAAGTTATGGCAAAAGGTCATTGACCAGAATCGATAATTCTGCTCCTCATTACAGAAACCGCCCAACTTGCTGAATTAATCAATCTAATCTTACTTCATAGTTGATTAATTTAGATTAAATAAAATGCTTGCCAGAAAAGTCACTTTAAGTTGACTTCCTATCTGAGGCAACATTTACATTCTTGGATAACTTAGTCTGTTCTCACTCAATTTCTGCACTTTATAAATCTTAGCTCCTTTTCCACTTTTTAAATCTCCACGTTGACCTGCAGCTCCAATCCCTTTGAAGTCTCTCTGAATGCTGAAAGTTCTTTATAAACTCAAGTAGCTTTTTAATATTATGAAGCTCAGGCTGCAAATCACAGGTGTGTAGTCTCAGGATATTCTGCTGGTGTTCATGTTGCCCTTGTTGAGGGCTTAAGTAGTATCTCCCTGCTAGTGAATGCTATTGTTAGAACCACAAACTATCCTGCCACAAAAATACGTGTCACAAAGTCACAACTTTTAATTGTAATGCTGAGATAGCTACAGTTCTATTTCTGTTTGATTTCTTCCTCCTCCCTAAACTAGAAATTATACAAAGCAGGTACAGGATTTAGAATTCTATTGTAAAAATTTAAATGCAGCATTTCAGCCCTGACCTATACTTTTAATGCTGCATGCTTTTTCCACTGAGCTGTGTGGCACTGCCAATTACAGGCTTCCACTGTCTAAATGGGATCTTTATTAAGAAGCTGACTCAGACCCAATAAGCTCCAAGTCAGCAATCTAAAAAGTGTACATATTATAAAATGAATGCTAGTACATATCTATGGCACATCTCTGGAAACCAACTGTACTGAAGAAGCTTTCCATTTTATCGGTGCCTCTTCCTATCAGAGATAGTGGGAAAACAAATATTGGTTCTTCTTTCCATCATCACAAGTAATGGGTTCTTCTGTTTTAGAGTAATGAGCTGCATTCCTTTACTGCACAATTTGCTAAGCTAATATTATACAAAGAAAAGTGGCTCTCAAACCATTACATTGAGGGACCTGAATCAAACCAGCTTAGTGGGAATTGTTACTCTTTTCTCTGTCGTCAGGCACAGCTGCCTCACCCTGAGTCAGAAAGTCATAAATTCCAACTCAAAAGCCTGAGCATATGACCCAGGCCGAGCCTTCAGTGCAATACAGTCTTTTCATTCATTGAAGGCATCTCTGGCACAGCCAACATTTATTGCTCATCCCTCATTGCTCTTGACAGGATGCTGGTAAGCCATGTTCTTGAAGTGCTACGGTACATATGGTATAAGAACTCCCACAGTTTTATTAGCAAGCACATTGCAGGATTTTGACACAGACACTGCAGGAAAGGTGATATAGTTCCAAGCCTGGATGTTGTAGGGGAATTTGGAGGTTGTGTTCCCATGCATCTGCTGCCCTTGAACTTTTAGGTAGTAGAAGTCACAAAATTGGAAGGTGCTATCGAACCTCGGTGAATTGCTGCAGTGAACTTCTGCCACTGTGCATCGTGGCCAAGGAGTGAACATTGAAGGTATTGGATGCTAAGACGGTCGTATCCTGGATCGTGTAGAGCTTTTGAAGTGTAGGCTGATCTATGATGAACAAACTCTGGGGATTTAGGAGGTGACAGAATCACTGGAGACTTCTAGGCCCCAAGCTGTTTCTGTATCTGCAGTATTTACACAGCTGTTTGAGATCACTTTCTGGTCAACTCACTGCTTGAAAGGGTGATTGAGTCTGAAACACTCTTATTATTAAAGTAGTATTTACATATTCATTTGCATTGCCATAGTCTTCAGAGTTCTGGGCTAAAAGCTGGAAAAATGGAATTAGTGTAGTCAGACCTTTGTAGGTGAGTGCAACATGACCGACCAAATGGACCCCTTCTGTGCTGCAAATCTATGAATCTATATTGGTAGACATAGATTATCATGATTAATGTGCAGGAGTCAATAATGATATTACTGTTAAGATGGTCAGGCTCTCTCTTATTGGAAATACTCAATGCCTGTGTGGTTCCGAATGTTACTTTCTACTTATCACATAAATGTGAATCTTAGACTTGCTGCACATAGACATGGATTGCTTCAATATCTTAGAATGATACTGAATGTTGTGCAATCATCGGTGATCATCCCCAGTCTAATCTTATGATGAAGGGCAGGTCATTGGTGAGGCAAGCAAACTGGATTAGACCTAGGATACCAGAACACTGAGGAACTCTTGCAGACTTGTCCTGGGGTTGAGATGTTTGGTCTCCAGCAACCACAACCACATTTCTTTGTATTAGGCATGACTTCAACAGCAGAGAGTTTTCCCCAGTTTTGTTAGATCTCCCCAATGCCACATTTGGCCAAGTGCTGCCTTGGCAATTGCTCTTACATTATCTCTGCATTTTGTCCATTTTAGAATCAAAGCTATCCACATCTAGAGCTGAATGGCTCTGGTGGTAACATTGGTGACCAGTATTGTGGTATTAGCATTTCTGGATAGTACTCTCGACAATACTTTCGACAACTTTGTTGTTGATTGACAGTGGATTTATAGAGTTGTAACTGGTCAGATTGGCTTTAATCTGCTTTTTAAGGACAGGATATATCTGGGCAATTTTCCACATTGTCAGATAGATGTCTCTGTTTTAGCAGTACTAAAGCAGCTGAATAAGGGGCATGGCTAGGTCTCGTGGTGACTTTTCCTCATTAGAGCCAGAACTTCTCAGGGCCCATAGCCTTTGCTGTAACTAGTGTATTAAGCTATTTCTTGCAGTTGCACAGAGTGAATAAAATTGTCGAAAGGCTAGTTTCTGCTATGCTAGGGATCTTATAGCAGTCCGAGATGGGTCATTCAGTTTGTTTGCAAATGCCCCAGACTTGTCTTTTACCCCCAAAGCCAATATGATACCAGCCACTAGGCTTCCTCTTCATTGAGATTGGTGATATTTGAGGAGTCACTGTTTCCAGATAGTTCATTAATTGTCTGCTGTGATTCACAACTAGATGAGGGATTGCTACCTTTACCTTTAACATGCTATTTCCAGTCTTCAACATTCAAGTAGCCCTGTACTATGACGTTGCTGGGTTGGCAATTCAGTTTTGGATATGCTTGGTGCTTCTGGCATGCTCTCTATGAGGCAGGAACCCCCAAGACATTTAAGAAGTATTTAGATGAGCACCTGAAATGCCGTAGCATACATGGAATGGGCCAAATGCTGGAAAATTCCTTTAGAATGGATAGATGTTTGATGACTGTCATGGACATTGTGGGCTGAAGGGCCTCTTTCCATGCTGTGAAAACTCTATGTCCCTATAACTTATTGAATATTTCCTTAGCAGTTTGATACAACTGAAGGAATCCTGGACCATTTCAGAGGCTGTTAAGAGTCAACCAAATTGCTACAGTTTAGTCATGTGTTGGGCTTACCCCTCTCTGAGGATGAAAGATCAGTCCTCAGCAGAGGCCTCACCTTCATTCCCCTATGCTCCCGGATTGATGAATTCAACACGCGGCGTGACATCGAACAATTCTTCCGCCGCCTTCGCCTCCGTGCCTACTTCTTTAACCAAGACTCCCGCCCACCCTCTGACGACCCCTTCTCCCGCCTCCAACACACCCCAT